>NC_090442.1:36893985-37203192 GCF_031143425.1 Pleurodeles waltl
CATCTAATGTACACACTCAAAGTTATTAATTTTTAAAGATTAAGGGGGTCATTATGACCCTGGTGGTAGGTGTAACGATGGAGGTAGTACCGTCAACAGGCTGGTGGTACATACCGCCACATTATGACATTGGCGGGTTGGCTGCAGAAAACCCAACAATTTACCATTCATACCACCATGGCGGTAAGACTTGCCGGACCGGGCATGTGAATCCCCAGCCCGGCGGCTGACAGAGTACCGCCCCTGGCATTTGGAGCCAGTCTACCGCCATGTTTTCCGTGGGGTTACCAACGCCACGAAAACCATGGCAGTAGGCCCTACCAGTAACAGGGAATTCCTTTCCTATCACCAGTAGATGGCTCCCCCACACCCCAACACTTACCCGACACCCCCCACCCCTGACATCCAAACTCAATTCCACACCCACCCCTCCATACACACACTAACCCCCCACCCCCTGACATGCAAACTCAGACTCCCACCCAACCCTCCATACACACACTAACCCCCCACCCCCCTGACATCCAAACTAAGCCCCCCACCTCCTCCGATCCTCATATTCCCTCCCCACACGAACACACCCGCAGACACGCACCACACATACACCCAATCTCTCACACTGGCATACATGCATTCACACACATATTCATACACCCATGCAAACAACACAACACACACAGACGCATTCACACACACACACTCACACATCCATGAAAACACTCAGGCACACACACACAACACCCCCCTCCCCTTTCGGAAGCCCGACTTACCTTTTCCGAGGAGGTCTTCCGGCAAAGAACAGGAAGGCCAGCAGCGCCTGCCACCAGAACACTGCAGGCCATATCACAGGTCATGATACAGCAGGCGGCGTTCTACTGGCGTGGGGGTGCTGGGGGTAGCAGCACCACCTTACCAGCACAAGTATGACCACTGCCGGATTTCAGCCCTTATTGTGGCGGAAGTCCAGCAGTGGTCATAATATGGCAGACGGATGGTAGCCGCGGTGGCGGTATTTTCAATCAATCAAAGAGATTTATAGAGCGTGCTACTCACCCGTGAGGGTCTCAAGGCACTTTGGGGTGGGTCACTGTTCTAACAGCCATGTCTTGAGATTTTTTCTGAAGAGCAGGAGGTCTTTGGTTTTGCAGAGGTTGGTGGGGAGGGAGTTACAGGTTCTGGGGGCGAGGTATGAGAAGGCCTTGCCTCCTGTAGTGGTGCGTTGGATGCGGGGGACAGTGGCTAGTGCGAGGTCGGCAGACCGGAGGTTGCAGGTAGGAGTGTAGAAGGTCACTCTTTCGTTGAGGTAGGTTGGGCCGGTGTTGTGGAGGGATTTGTGTGCGTGGATGAGGACCTTAAAAGTGATTCTCTTGTCTATGGGGAGCCAGTGAAGGGATTTGAGGTGTGGTGAGATTTGTTCGTGGCGGGGGAGGTCCAGGATGAGGCGTGCAGCTGTGTTCTGGATTCTCTGGAGTTTGCGTTTGAGTTTGAGTTTGAGTGTGGTGCCGGCATAGAGGGCATTAACCTAGTCTAGCGTGGGTGACTGTCTTCCTGGTCTCTGAGGGAAGTGTGTGGAAGCAGTAGGAGGTTACTGCGTTGATTTGCTGTTTCATGGAGAGTGGGGGTCCAGGATGATGCTGAGGTTGCGGGTGTGGGTGCGGGGCCTAGGGCGGTTGGCCACCAGGAGTCGTCCCATATGGTTTTGTTGGGGCCGAAGATGATGATTTCGGTTTTGTTGGAGTTAAGCTTGAGGTGGTTTGTTGTCATCCAGGTGGTGGTATCAAGGAGTGCAGCGTGTAGGTTGGTTTTGGCGGTGGTGGGGTTGCGGGTGAGGGAAAAAATTAGTTGGGTGTCGTCTGCGTAGGAGAGGATGGTGATACCGTGTGGTCAGAGGATGTTGGCGAGGGGGGTCATGTAAATGTTGAAGAGGGTGGAGCTGAGGGAGGACCCTTGGGGGACTCCGTGGATGATTTTGGTAGCAGTGGAGTGGAAGGGTGGGAGGCGGACTCTTTGGGTCCGGTCGGTGAGGAAGGAGGTGAGCCAGTCTAAGGCTTTGTGACGAATTCCTGTGTTGTGGAGGCGTGTGCGGAGTGTGTGGTGGCAGACAGTGTCAAAGGCCGTGGAGAGGTCTAGGAGGATGAGTGCGACGTTCTTGCCCTTGTCGACTCTGGTTCTGATGTCGTCAGTACATGCGATGAGGGCGGTTTCCGTGCTGTGGTTCTTGCGGAACCCGGATTGGGAGGGGTCTAGTGCGTTGTTTTCCTCGAGAAAGTGGGATAGGCGGGCGTTGACTAGTTTCTCGGCGACCTTGGTGGGGAAAGGGAGGAGGGAGATGGGGCGGTAGTTGGAGAGGACTTCTGGGTCGGCTTTGGGCTTTTTTAGGAGAGCAGTGATTTCTGCGTGCTTCCAGGGATCTGGGTAGGTGGTGGTGTCGAATGAGGAGTTGATTGTGTCACTGAGTCTGGGGGCGATGGTTGGGCTGGCTTTGTTGTAGATGCTGTGAGGGCAGGGGTCGGTGGGTGATCCGGAGTGGATGGAATTCATGGCTTTTTCGGCTTCTTTGTGTGTGGTTGGGGCCCAGGTGGTAAGTATGATGGGGGGATCATTAGTGGGGTTTGCGTTGGGCGGGTAAGGGTTGTGTGTGGTGGGTGTGTGTGGTATGAAGCTGTTGTGAATGTCCAGGATTTTGTGGTGGAAGTGATTGGAGAGAGCGTCACAGAGGGGCTGTGTGTGTGGGGTCAATATTCCTGGCTTTGGGTTTGGATAGCTCTTTAATGATGGTGAAGAGTTCTTTGCTGTTTTGGGAGTTGTTGTCAAGGCGAGTCTTGTAGTGTGC
Organism: Pleurodeles waltl; assembly: GCF_031143425.1. Classification (NCBI taxonomy): domain Eukaryota; kingdom Metazoa; phylum Chordata; class Amphibia; order Caudata; family Salamandridae; genus Pleurodeles; species Pleurodeles waltl. Next base: position 36,896,819 of record NC_090442.1, read on the forward strand.
TCTTTTAGTGGTGCGTATGAGTTGGTGGTGGGTGCGAATAGAAGTTTTGAGGGTGGAGAAGTTGGTTGTAGTGGGTTCCTGTCGCCAGGCTTTCTCCGCTTGGCGGCATTTGCGTTTGGATTCTTGGAGTTCGGGGGTGAACCAGGGTACGTTCTTGATGTTGCAGGTGACGTTGTGTTTTCTGAGGGGGGCTAGTGTGTCAGCGCAGGTAGTGATCCATTTGGAGAGGTTGTGGGCTCCGGTGTTGGGGAGGGGGGAAGGTTAAGGGCCAGTTGGGATTTCAGGCGTTCTGTGGGGATCTTGTCCCACATGCAGTAGGGCGTGGTGTGTTGGTGGTGTCAAGGAGTGTGGGGGGTTTGGCAAAGGAGAAGTGGATGCAGTGGTGGTCAGTCCAATGAAGTTCGGTGGTGTGGGTGTAGGTTATGTGTTGGCATGAGGTGAGGATTGCGTCAAGCGTGTGTCCTGCAGAGTGGGTGGGTGCTGTGACCAGTTATTTGAGTCCGAGGTTGGTGAGGTTGTCTATGAGGGAGGTGGAGTTGTGGTCTTGAAGGTTCTCCAAGTGAAAGTTGAAATCACCGAGGAGGATGTAGTCTGTGGAGGTGAGGGCGTGCGTGCTGATGGTGTCGGCAATGGTGTCACAGACGGCGGGGCTTGGACCTGGTGGTCTGCAGATTAGTGTACCTCTGAGGGTGGAGTTGTTGTTTATGTGGATTAGGAAGTGCATGTGTTCAGTGCTGTTGATAGTGTCTTGGGAGTTGGTGGTGACTTTAATGGTGTCTTTGTGTAGGATGGCGATGCCACCTCCTGGCTTGTTGAGGTGGTCTTTGCCTTGGAGTTTGTATCCCACGGGGGTGGCAGTGGCTACGTCGGGCTCTGAGGAGTGGTTGGTCCAGGTTTCCATGAGGAAGACTATGTCAGGTGCGTGTGATGTGATGAGATCCCAGATTTCTATGGCATGTTTGTGAAGGGAGCGGGTGTTGAGGAGTAGGTAGTTGAGGTGGTTCTGGTGGGTGTTGTTGTGGGCGTGTTCTGGTTGTGAGGTGGTGTGAGGTGCGGCTGGTTGGAATGCGTGGGGGTAGAGCAGGTGTATGTTGCGTTGGGGATTGTGTGTTTGTTAGGGGGGGTCGTTGGGGTTGGTGTGTGGTGTGGGGGATGTGGAGCAGGAGAAGTGGCAGGAGTGGCAGCTGAAGGGGCGATGTGTGTGTGTGGGGTTGGAGAGGGAGCAGGCGGGCCGGGGGCCTGGGTTGAGGGAGTGGAGGGTGAGAGAGGAGTAGGGTTGTCTGGGGGGGTTTTGGCTGTGGAGACCAGGGGGACTGGCGCTGGGCGCGGTCCAGGCGCGGCCGCCATTAAGAGGGTGGGGTGGGAGGGGGCCAATGGGAGTGCGCGGTGGTGGGCTGCAGGGGAGGCAGCGACAGGGAAACCGAGGGATCCGAGAGGGAACGGGTGGGGGGAGGGGGAGAGAGGCAAGAGATGGGCGCGGGGGCAGCGGGGTCAAGGGAGCACAGAAAGGCTAAGAGAGCACCATAAACAGTGGGCAAAACAGAGTAAGATCACGAAAGACGCACAATATGTACAGGGCAAACAAAAAGGGCAGAGAGAGGCGAGCAGGCTGAGAAAAAAGAATGGAAACACAGTGTACGAAGGGGAGAGAAAAAACGGTAGAGAAGGCAGCTAGGCTGGGACCACAGATGAGGCCCAATATACAATGGGCAGAGAAATGGGCGGCAAAGGCAAACGGTTAAAACAACGGAATGTGCATAAACAATAAAGGCATTGACATGTGAAAAATGCAAAGTGACGGAGTGCTATGGGGCAAAAGTCAAGAATGAACGAGCGAGAGAAGAGAATGCCAGAGGTGAAGAACAGAGGTAAAACACACCGGGGAAATACTTACGGGTCATCCGAGTGAGAGGCTTGAACTGCTGTCCGGTCAGTGATAGTGGGGTCAGGAGCACTGGGGCAGGCTGGTGAAACCAAGTGGACTCCCGGCCAAGGCTGTCACAGCGGTGGTAGGATCGCCATTGTCAAAATAAGGGCCTAAATCCCACTAAAGCGCTTAGAAACACAATAGCTCCAACTGGGGCTATCACGGCATCATTGACGGAGTCGTTCCCAACAATCCAACACCTCTGGTGCTGGTCACAGAGTCACACGGACCCCCAGGTACAGTACCTTTGGAAAACGAAGAACAAGGATGTCGCACGGAGTCAGGGAGAAGAGGCTTTGCAGGACCTGGTGCGGCGTCAGTCCCTTACGTTGTCTGAAGAGATGAGGAGGTGTTTCTGCGCTGTGAGACAGGTGGAGGTTAGGCGTCGGTTCCGTCCAGTTGCTGGGGGAGCTGATACTGATGTGGCATCACTGGTGATGTGTCGATTCATGGTGACCCAGTAGTGTTGCTGGATCCAGTCGGTCAAGACGTGATGTGTCGACTTTGCAGTGTTGCGATGACCCTGCCTGATGTCAGCGGTGTCGCAGCAATGCCAGACTTGCTTTACATGATCAATGCGTGCAGTGATGCTCACGGAGCGGGAGCAGGCTGTGGCGTCTGTGTGTTTTGGGGAAGGCAGAGTCCTTCCATCACAGTCAGAGAATAGCAGGCAGCAGGGCAACAACAGGGAAGCAGTCCTTCTCAGCAAAGCAGTCCACATGAGTCCTTTGGGCAGCCAGGCAGGTCTTCTGAGAGTTCAGGTGTAGATCCAGAAGTGTCTGATTTGGTGGGGTCAGAGACCCAGTTTATATATCCAAAAATGCCTTTGAAGTAGGGGGAAACTTCAAAGAGTGGTTTTGAAGTGCACACGTTCCCCTTTCAGCCCAGTCCTGTCTGCTAGGGTCCCTGTGGGGGGTTATCAGTCCTTTGTGTGAGGGCAGGCCACTGGCCTTTGAAATGTAAGCATAAGCCCCCGCTACCCTTTCGGACCAGGAAGACCCATTCAGTATGCAGAGGAATGGAGATATGACTGAGTGTCCTGTGTTTGTGGTTCTCTGGGTGGAATGCACAAGGGGAGCTGTTAACTAGCACAGATCAGACATGGATTGGAGACAGGCTGTAAGGCACAGATGGCATTAAGTGCAGAGAAATGACCACTTTCTGAAAGTGGCATTTCTAAAATAGTAAAATTAAATCCAACCTCACCAGTAAACAGAATTTTCTATTGGCATTCTGGCCATACTAAATATGACCTGGCTACTTCTTCCAGATCAGAATCTAACACTCAAAAGCATTTGAGGGTGGTTCTAATGCTAGTCTATGAGAACAGCAGGCCTCACAGTAGTGGAAAACAACTTTGTGAGTTTTCCAGTACCAGGACATGTAAAACCAGGGGTGTGGAATTTATTAAAATATCTACTTGTCCAGTGGACAGGTTGCTTCTCAAATCTACTTGTCCTGTAAAAAGATCTACTTGTCCCTTTGGTGCCATGTAGTGTGGCGACAAATTATGGCAGCAATCTCATTATGTAAGTGCTCTGATAATAGCCTCTCTGATTATGCCAGGGCTACTACCACAGTAGGGCTTAAATACTTGCAGTTTCAATCCCTACTGTAACAATTTCCTTATTTTGCCACCTTTCTGCAGATCTGCATACTGGGGCTGGAGGAAGCAGTAAGCAATAGTTCTAGGGCTGGAATGCCTTTGAGTCTGCAAACCTACTAACCTGCATGTTTTAAAGATTTTTACCAGCTTCTCTCTAATATTTTCCCATAATAAGAAAGGTTGGACATTTACTCCTGACAATGGCAGAATTAGAACTTCTTCCAGAGTTGGGAAGAAAGTGGCTGGAGGGAAAATGAACTTGCAAATGCTCAATAGATTTTTACATGAGCAAATCTACACATCGTATTTACCCATGCTAAAATACAGTTCACAAATATTTTATAGGGTACAACATATACCATGGGTGCACTTTTGTGACTTTCTTTAAGAATTTGGGGCCACATGTAGGTAGGTTCAGATTTGCGACCTGCAAATTGCGAGTCGCAAATCCGAATGTAGGATGGTGTCCCTGACACCATCTGTGATTCGCAAGGCCTTCGCAAATGCCCACCTCATGAATAATCATGAGGTGGGTCGCAATTTGCGACCCCCTCGCGAATGGCGGCCCTCACAGGGATGGTGGCCTGCTGGAGACAGCAGACCACCATGTCTGTGACTGCTTTTCAATAAAGCAGTTTTTTTTTTTGTAATGCAGCCCGTTTTCCTTAAAGGAAAACGAGATGCATAACAAAAATGAAACATGAAACGTTTTCGTTTCATTTTTTCAGAGCAGGCAGTGGTCCACAGGACCACTGCCTGCTCTGAAAAAATGTTTACAGTGACATTCACAATGGGGAAGGGGTCCCATGTGGATCCCTTCCCTTTTGCGAAAGTGTTAGCACCCATTTGAAATGGGTGCAAACTGCGATTGGTTTGCACCCGCGTTCGCGGTCACAAAACAATCCTACATTGCACTGCGAGTCGCAATTAGGAAGGGAGCACCCCTTACTAATTGCGAGTCGCAAACCTGTTTTGCGATTCGGTAACCAGGTTACTGAATCGCAAAACTGGGTTTGTGCATCACAGTGTGCTTTTTGCATGTCGCAAACAGCGAAAGTCGCTGTTTGCGACATGCAAAAAGCTACCTACATGTGGGTCTTGGTCCCTAATTAGGTCTGGTGTTAACAAAGACATTTTGTTTTTAATAAACTTCTATTTCTCTCTCTTTCGGCCGGCTTTACTGTGAGTGATCGCATTCTGCTCTTCCACAAGGAGCATATTGCCACACAAAGTAGTTTTGTTCAGTGTCAGGAACTACAGTGGCAATCAGTGACGTAACTAAACTGGAGGGTGCCCCTTTGTAAAGAACATGGAGGAGCCCCCTCTCCAGACTCACTCAGGGCAGGTGCTGTGCTGAAGGGGCCCCCTGGAGGGCAGCTGCGGGGCCTTTGTTATGCCGCTGGTGTGCTTTTAGAGAGTTCAAAAACTTTTTGGGGGGGGTTTGCCAGTGTTTGTTACAATGTTGAGGGCCTGGTAGCTCCCACAACAATAAAGTGTTACAAAAGCCATGTCAAAACAAGACACGCATTGATGAAACTAAAAGACTTATAAAAATATGTCAGATCAGTTGGCTTTGTCAGTGTTTGTTTATTTTCATGCTTCCCATAATCGTGTTGAAAATGGTTACACTGATTTTCCATTAGAAATATTTTTGGGAAATACTAGCATGCATCAACACATTTTACTAAATGACACTTCATTTGCATATAATCAGAGAGCATTCTGGGAGCATCAAACTTAGCCTCATAGCCTAAACTTTTCAAACATGTGTATACACGTTTTTTTTTTTTTTTTGTACTGGAACCAACGTCAGTAGTGAAGTGTGACCTTAAAACATTTATTTACAGCACTCACCCTAATAATGAAGACTTTCAAATAATGAAACATAAATACAAGTTCGAACAGCATTATCTTTTGGAAACACATTAACTCAACTGCAGAGAGTTCCACTCTCTGTAAACAGGCAGCCAAAGGGTGTGCGCTGCAGAGGGTTGGGCCTACTTGTCCCAAGGACAAAGTAAACATAAAAACTTGTAGCCCTTGACCCCAAACAAGATGTCCCGGGCGTCGGATAGGAATTCCACATCCCTGAAAACACATAGGTACATGTCCTGCCTTTTACTTATATAGCACTGTGCCGTATATGTTACCTAGGGCCTACCTTAGGGGTAACCTGCATGTAGAAAACGGGGAGTTTAAGCCTTGGCAGGTAGTTTTAAATGCCATGTCGAAGAGGCAGTGAAACTACACACACATGCCTTGCAATGGCAGGCCTGAGACATGGATAAGGGGCTACTTATGTGAGTGGCGGCACAATCAGTGCTGCAGGCCCACTAGTAGCCTTTAATTTACAGGCTCTGTCACATGTAGTGCACTTTACTAGGGGCTTACAAGTAAATTAAATATGCCAATTGGGTAGGGACCAATGTTACCATGTTTAGGGGAGAGATAACATGCACTTTAGCCTTGGTTAGCAGTGGTAAAGTGTGCAGAGTCCTAAAACCAGCAAAAACAGTGTCAGAAAAGTGGAGGGAGGCAGGCAAAAAGTTGTGGGATGGCCACCTTAAAGCTGTCAGGTCTAACAGCTCCCCACCCCACCCCAGGCTAACAACACTGGGAAGCAGAAATGGGACACTAGTGGCATATTAAGGATTGGGAATGCCTCTATGACAGAGCATTTACCTTTGCTACAGATATCCATCTTCACAAAACACAATAAAAGCCCTTAACATTCAATTGAACATTGTGAAACATTCACCCCAAGTCAAAGATCAGGGTTAAATCCATCGTTTTTTGCTCACTATGCCACCCAAGTTTGGACCCAGCCATATACAAATCAGTCTTGACCTTGCTCCCCATGGGAACAGACCAGCCCAAACTCCCAGGCCAGGTCCTCCCTGGACCAGAAACAAGCATCCTGGATCAGTTTCTGGGTATCATCCCTCATCAGCCAGGTTAGCTTGAATCCAGTGGCACAGCAAAAATGGGACCCCCGGCTTGGCATACCCTTACCACTTACGGTGACAAAAGCAAAAAGAACAGATGATGGGCGCAATACTGAACAAATCAAACATTCACCACCAGTCACAGATCTGGGTTAAATTCATTGTTTTTTTGCTCACCATGCCACCCCAGTTTGGACCCAGCAATATGCAAATCAGTCCTGACCTTGCTCACGATGGGAGCAGTCCAGCCTGAACTGCCAAGCCAGGTCCTTCCTGGATCGGAAAACAAGCATCCTGGCACCGGTTTCTGGGTATCACCACTCATCAGACAGATTAGCTTGAATCCAGTGACATAGAGAGCACTGGACCCATGTCTGGGCATGCCCTTCCCACTTAGTGCGACTATAGCAACACAGAAAGAGGATGGACGGAATGCTGAACATTGTCAAACATTCACCCCAGTCACAGTTGTGGGTTAAATCAATTGTTTATTTGCTCACCATGCCACCCCAATTTGGGTCCAGCCATATGCAGCTCAGTCTTGAGACTGCCATGGGAACCATCCAGCCTGACCTGCAGTGCACACTCTTACACGGGCAAGGAACAGCCTTCCATGTTATGAAAAAAAGGCTTAAAATGCTGTTATATCGAGACATAGTTAAACCAACAATCTGGATATGATCTTTGCAGGTGTGTTCAGACAAAACTCCAACCCTTAAATACCGTAACTTTATAACTGTTCACCCTTCATCCGTCCCTGGTGCTCGTAGTTTTATAAGAAAACTTTGCATTAGGCTTCTGCATCCCACACCCGTCACAGGTACTTCTGTTACAGATGTAACGCGATCTAACACCTACTATGTAAAGTATCACTATATAAGAAGCTTAAAAGAATGGAAGAAATAAAAAATACTTTAGAATCTGATAAATATATGTATTTAAATCAGACTTGTGACAGAATGATTCAAGTACTCTACATTCTGTGGCATTTATATGGGTTATTAAAAAGAGGAGAACCAGGACGCAGCCATATTTTTTAGTTTTCGTAAATAAAACTGGTATAGATTGGGTAAAAAGTGATTAATTAAATTCCTAAAACAGGAGTGAAGCTCTGATCTCAGTACTGCTAGTAGCACCTCTCTCTCCATCATCACGGAAGGAGAACCGTTACCATCTTAATCAAATACCCTCTTTCCATTCCTAAAGACACACAACGAGCAGCCCTTCTGAGAGCACTTGCGCTATCGGGGCTCAACCCCTCCAATGCCACCTATACTGCAATTGGTTAAAATTAACTCAGTGAATGCACTTCCACTACTAGGTGGTGGCGATGATGGTCAGCAGCAGGGACTTAGCACTTTGTTCAAACAAACTCGGTGAAAGGCTTTAGTTTCTGCCGTCTCTGGCTACTGAAGATGTGTCCTTTCCTTTCTTCTGACATACATGTTTTATTAATGAGCTCCTTTCTCCACAAAAGCCTGGACTATAAGAGCACTGTATATATGGCGGCTCCAGCAACCAACACAAAAGCATATTTTCGATTATCAGAATGCTGTGGCCAATCTTTTAAGTGATCTGAGGAAATCACAACTGGATCACAAAGCTTCACTATTCGCTCGCGAGGAGCACATGCTTCTAAGTCCCTGCATTCTCCAGCAGAGTTTAAAAAATGAGGGTTCCTTTTTTGCTTGTAAACACAAACCTAAATATAATTTGTGTTCCTTCTCTTCAGGATCCAGATTTCATTTCCAGTGCCAAGGTTCCAGAAATGTATAGTGGGAAAATGCTAGTTCTGGATTCTAGCTTCTAAGACCCAGAGTTCTTTACTGCTCAAGATTCAGTCTTTACTATAGCCTTAGAACCCGCCGTAGCCCGCTCCCGAGTTAAATGCCCGAGCCGAAGGCTACGCTACGGCGGGTTCTAAGGCTATTAGAACATTCTGCCACTCAGGGCAGAATGTTCTATTTAAAAAAACAAATTGCTCACGGAGCCCGAGGGGATTAGAATCCCCTCGGGCTCCGTGAGGCTTTGTTCACAGCTGCTGCTGTGACCAAAGCCCACTGGAATGTTGCCGCTGCGTGCTTTTACCGGCCAGTAAAAGCCTGCAGCACTCCACTGTTTTCAATGGAGCTGCCAACTTCCAATGTTCTAATTAACTGTCAAGACTTCAGAAACCTAATGAGAACTAAAGTTTTCAACATATTTTCTCCTATCAATAATTGTGCCATTACGCACTGATTCTATCCTTTCACCAGGTAGGATTTGGTTGAATAATGATCTGTAAATTTAAAATTCATAAAATATATTTACATACAAATAGTCTAACTGTGAATCATTTACTTGGTCAGTGGTGAGTCAACAAATCTCCCAAGGATCCAGCTTGGTGCTGGATGCTTCTGTGGAAGTACCACTATGGTGGGTGCCTTTAGAGACAAACGTGCTGATAGAATTGAGCATCAGTGCTTGGAGGGGTATTTGTTGTACACTGCAAGCATTAAACCTTGCAGAGCAACTGTCTCAAAGTCAGGTGTATTTTTTTGGGCGAACATAACAGGTCTCCTGCTTCAGTCAGAGTGCGTTGAGTCTATGGACTTTATCACTATCCCCGAAGTTAGCAGAAAATACATTTCTGCATCGTAGGATCTTCAGTAATAGTCATAAGCACTGGATTAATGTCCCACTGTGTGCACAGATCCCAGAAATTCTTTTTATATGTTACTTCCATGCAATAAAACTGCATCAGAAGAAAGTCTCTTCTCCATGAGTCTTATACAGATATCTTTAGGATGGAGACCATCAGAGGCTTCATTTGTCCTGAATGTTTTGATAAATCTTTTTAATCCATATTCATAAAACCGCTTTGTTCCTCTGCAAATTTGCATGAAAGCATGTTTTTTAAAACAATACATGCAGGTAAATGCAGTCTCTTTTGCCCCCATAAACCACAGATAACAAAGGTGAAAAACAACCCAATCCCTTTAACAGCCATGGAGGCGCCCCTTCCACAATACACTGTACTGGCAGCTGCCTTTCAGACATGTTTGTTTTCCGGCTTATGAAAGTAGGATCCCAGCACATCTCGGAGGCTATTTTGCCTTTCAAACCATATATTTTCCTGTCAGGAATTTAATTTTCTTAGAGTCAATTAACGTCTTTAGTCACCTACTGATTTGTGAACTACTTTTTCTGAAATTATGACTTGTTTAGCAAGCAAATGTCTTTTCTTTTCTCAAAGTGGCCTTCATGTGGAAGAAGGCTGTAACTGATGCACTTAAAGTGTGCATAGTTTGCTTGCTTTCCTCATTATTTCCCAGAATGGGATATATCTGTAAAAAAGAAAACCAAAGGACAGAGAAGGAATAAGACTGAGAGGCATGATAGAAGATATGAGGGCTGAGGAAGAGAGAAAGAAAAGAATGAACTAGGCAGATCAGCTCCACAATCTACATCACACTCTCTCAAAAGGCACAGAGGTCGGTCAAAAGAGAAGAGAAATAAAGAAAACCAACATCATCCTCAGGGTCCCCACAGATCGATGTCAAGATCACCAAAAGAGACATCAAGCCCATTAGGGCCGACCGGTTTGCCACCCAGGCACTGGAAGATTACATGATTTGCCCAGAATCACACCTTGTTGAGCCAGCGCTGAGACACAAACCCAGATCCCCCAAAAGTCACCAGCTCTCACCATTACACTGGAGGAAATGTTCGGTTTCCGGCTCACACATATGTGTCGACTTTCACCAAGCAAAACTATAAATAAAAAGAATACTATGAATGCCAGCACTGCACACAAACATCCCTTCACCTGCCTGTTGGTTTGGTGCAGGGTTTTAAACAAAAGTGAGCATTTAACAAGTTGTAAGAAGGTAAAAGGTGCTTCATGAAAAGGTGGGATTGGGCAGATGAAAAGGGGTAGAGTGTATGAACAATAAGGAAAGAAATAGAAAATGCACTTTAGGAGTCAGCAGCTAAATACGTTGTTTTTTAAATCTTGCCAACAACATGGAAACATGCAGGGGGCACACAACAGAGCTGTGGGTGTTTTGTCTGAGGCCTTTTACCCTGTTTAAACCAAAAGGCTTTAGTCACAATCCACACTTTTATTACTCAGATCCAAGCACTACACATTGAAACTGGATGAGTGTGCCCACCCCGAGGAGGAGGGGAGAGTACAGAGAAGAAAGCGGAGGGTGTTTCAGTCAGTGACTTGCCGAATAAAATAGCAGATGGCTAAGGGTGTGTTGTGTGAGGCCAAAACACGTACAAAGTAGCTCTTTGTATAGCCTTTTCCTCTAGATGAAACTAAAAGCATGCAGATGCACCGCAGAAAAAGAAGAAAGTGAGAAAAACGTTTGTCAAAAGCGCACGTCCAGTGGAAGGACACTGGAGTCCAACCACTAGTCACTGCTGGAAACAGTACTTCATCCAAGATCTACAGAACAGCCAATGCTAAGGAAAGAAGACAGGAAATGCAGCCTGATGACTTGAGAAGCTGCTGATGCCCAGTGACAAGCAAGAAAATGAGAGTGAACAGCGAAGCTACCAATGGTAATGTGTGGGATGGCTGTAAGTCCCTTTTAAGATATATTTTTTTAATCACAAAAGATTTTGCAAACACAGTGCGCAAGCGCATGCGTGCAGATGAAACCCAAAAATAGCTACTAGCTCACAAATAAGAAATGTTTCTATTCTGTATATCTGTAGAACTGCAACATGGAAATCCACACCTTCGGCAAACACTATTGCTTAGAGTCTGATACTCAAGCAGAGGCTAGAGTAGGTCAGGCAACTCTATGAAAAATTATCAAATAAGCTTTTTTACTGTTTTGTTTTCTGGACTCTAATTTGCCAACTGTTTCGTCAATGAGTTAGCTTGCTATTCTATTCAGACACCAGGCTCTGCACTCAGTGCAAGGGAGGAGCGACCCATGGAGGACAAGCTCTGCACCCACTGTGACGGAGGGGAGATTCGGAGAGGACAGACTCTATTCTATATTTATGACTGTCAATAAAGATCCTACAGTGTGGAAGAAAATGTTATCCCCCTGCAGTCCTGGTTCTGCGTTGTAGGAATGTTCAACGAGTCCAGAAATGACCCACCCTTCTCAGCGACTGCTCATCCAAAGGAGGGGAGTGGGTGCATCTCTATATACTTTATTTTTACTTTAAGCCTTAAAAAGAACTGGTTCATGAAAGCTACTGCTAGTACTGTGTATTGTGGGACAGGGTGCCATTCACACTCTTTTAGCTATGTTTTACAGCAGTGCAGTGCTGCATAGCATAGCTAAAAGTCAGAAGAATAGTGCTGTGACATGGCCAGTGCTGGCTGCATCATAGTGCTTTTTTTCTAGCAGGAGGGACAGGACAAGCAACAAAACACGGGGAGGGGGTAGTACAAGTGACAACACAGGAGGAAATGGAGGGATTAGGCAAGCAACTCAATGCAGGAGGGCAGGGAGATGAGACAAACAACGAGAGTGGGCAGGAAGGTGAGCAAACAACAAAGCGAATGTGGGCAGAAAGGGGCCAGGAAGGAAATGAGGCAAACAACTCAATGAGGGAGGATGGTGGGGGGATGGAACAGCAACTCAGCCCAGCATGAGATCAGGAGGGCAAGCAGGAACAAAGGGGGCAAGCAACAACAATGCAGCAAGCAACTGGACGGGCAAGTAACAACAACGCAGAAGGTGGGGTGGGAGGCCAGGACAAGCCACAGAATGTTGTGGGAAGGGGCAAGCATCACAATGCGGGAGCGAGGAAAGTACAACACGGGAGTGATAGGGCACGCAACAAGGCCGTGGTTAGAAACCCTAGACAGATCATCTTCCTCCCGTGCATCCACCACTTCTCTATCTTTAACCTTCACCACTCTAGGACAATTCCACCATTGAGTTCCGCTCACTGGGACCACGTGATCCCTAACAGCTTCCACCTTTACAGGTTCTCTGTACTTTGATTGACCTTTCGGTACATGAGAAGGCTCGTTTATGCGGACCCAATACAGTGTGCAGAGATTCCTTCTAGCGCAGTAAGATGTAGCGCACAGACTCCTCAGGGAGAGATTTCCTCCAGGATTATTCAGTCTATTTCTACAAACACAGCAGAAGGTGCTGGCAATCTCCTACCTGAGCAGAACCCTGTGCAGACATTTCCAGGCTCCCTCCTCCTCCGGGGCTGAAGATGTATGGCGTATGAAGGACTTCGCATCAGGCGGGACACTCAATGAGCGGCCGCTGCTGGTGCTGTGTCTGTCAGTAATGACCCGGAAAAGGAAAACGTTCCTCTCCCACACACCGTACCAAGTGCTGGATACTACTCTCGAACCCATGCGCAAACTGCCCCAGTAATAGAAGTGGATGGTAAAATCTCTTCTGCACGTGCGCAGACTGCTCCCGTCATTCGTGGGCGTGGCCAGATACTACTCTCCCGCACATGCGCAGACTGCTCGGTTGCCAGGAAGGGTTGGGGGGCGGGGAACGAGCAGTAAACGAGGCAGAAACTCGCAGGAAACTTCCCTACAAGAATACGAAATTTCCTAGCTATCGTGAAGGAAAGTTTCAATTCTATTAAGGACACGGAGGCGAGGATTATGCAAATCTTTCTTCACTCTTTATTCAACAGCAAGTTCAAAGTTAAACAAAACATGAACAGAAAAACTACAAGTTCCATGAGCCCGCCGCCATGGTAACGAGTATCCAATGAGGTGCCCTCCTTCACGTCAGTATAAATGGCCCGAGACACGTCACACTTCCTCGACTTCACTGCGGAAGGAATCCTGGTAGAGTCAATTGGTCGTAGTTTCGGAACCTAAAAAATAGGTGTAATTAGATGCAAGTCCGATAGAACACAGGAAACCTACCAAAGGCAACAAAGTTATGAACTCCAAAACACATATAAATGAAAATATATCTGAATCAAGTGTTTTCCTGAAAAATTAAAATATGAGCAGAATAACCAATAAACAAAGGCATAAACGCAAGTATACCACCTTGCTACGCAGATAGATGTAATCGGGAGGGAACATATCCGCGAAATGTATGTGGGTGGGATAATCCTCGCCTCCGTGTCCTTAATAGAATTGAAACTTTCCTTCACGATAGCTAGGAAATTTCGTATTCTATCACAGGACCGGAGGCGAGGATTATGCAAGTTCAAAGCTTACTTACCACCAGTGCGGCTGCGTCGTGAATTGGTTTAAAGTAAAACGTCTTAAAAGTAGACTCTGAAGACCAATCAGCAGCATGCATGATGTCCTCCAATCTGCCCCCCACCTGTATGGCTTTGGAAGCCATAGCTCCCCGAGTAGAATGAGCCCCAAAAACTCGAATATCTATACCTGCCTCAGAGAGAATCCACCGGATCCATCTGGCAATGGAGGGAGAAGAAACCGCCCTAAACGGCTTCTTAATAGAAATCAACAATTGAGTCTCACCTGGGGGTCTACAAGAACTGGTTACTTCCTCATAGACTTTGAGACATCTAACCACACATAGCCTCGGGGAACCAGGAAAAACGGGATAGGACACCGACCTGGTATTATTCTTTGTTCTCCTTGCAATAGTAAACGTGACTCCTTCTGGAGTAAAGACTCGAGCGGAAACATCCAGTGCTCTGATATCTGACACACGCTTACAGGAAATGAGGCAGAGAAGCATGGCTAATTTTGCCGACAATTCCTTCATCGACAAATACTGGTTGTCCCGCCAAGAGGATAAGAGATTAAGAACCAAGTTCACATCCCAGAGCTCCGAATATCTAGGTTGTGGAGGTCTGGAGAGTCTAATACCCCTAAGAAGTTTACAAACCCAGGGATGCCCCCCAATCGGGAGATTATTCAGGGGAGGATGGCCCGCAGAGATGGCCGAGCGAAAAGAATTGATGGTGCGATACGCTAAGCCGGATGCAGCTAATTCCGCCAGGAAATTGATGATGTCGGCAATGCTGGCCCCCATGGGATCGCAGTGTTTGCCCACACACCAACTAGACCACCTATTCCATGCTGATCTATATCGTTTGCATGTACCAGGGGCCCAGGCCTGTGCGATGAAGTTATTAGCTTCCTGCGAAAGCCGGTTGTTTTGCCAATGATGCCGGAAATCTTCCAAGCTATGAGGGGAAGATGACCTTGAAGGATTAGAGGGTGGCAACACCCCGACGGATCCAGGAGTATCGAGGGAAAATCCGGGAGGCGAAGAGGACACTCGCACGAGAGTTCCAGCAGAGTCGGGAACCATGCCTGTGATCTCCACCAGGGGGTTATTAGAATCACCGTCGCCTCTTGGCGGCGAACTTGAGCAGCAACCCGCGGGATAAGAAGAAACGGGGGAAAAGCATAACCCTGAAGCGTGCCCCAATGTTGGAGAAACGCATCTACTGCCATCGCTCCAAAGATGGCCCTGCCATTCCATGCCTCCATGTGGTCCAGCCACCAGCACAACTCCGTCCTGGCCTCTTGAGACAGGGAGATCAACTCGGAGTACGTCACCCCTCGGCGAAGGTGAAACGCTTTCAAGCGTTGCAGGGCTCTGTAGTGTAGGGGACCCGGAAAAATGGCTTGAATCGAAGACGAAAGCAGGCCTACTACTCTGGCTAACTGGCGTAGAGAGATCTGGTCCCGTTGCAGGACCTTTCTCAGTTCCTTCTTTATTTTGGAAATCTTTGTCGCCGGGAGACTGAGAGACGCTGAGCGGGAATCCACTAGAAACCCTAGGAAGACTAACGATTGAGTCGGGGTAAGTTGCGACTTCTGTTGGTTGATCACAAAACCAAGGTCCTGGAAAAGCGCAATAGTTGTGTTCAGATTGAACATCAACCGAGACCTGGACTGATCCATCAAAAGGATGTCGTCCAGATAAATTATGAGGCGAATGCCTTGTAACCTCAGAGTTTCCACTACTGGTTTGAGAAGTTTTGTGAAGCACCACGGCGCCGACGACAGGCCGAAGGGGAGTGTGGTGAATTCGAACACCTGGTTGTTCCATAAGAATTGCAGGAATCTGCGATGGGGTGGAAAAATAGGGACCGTGAGGTACGCGTCCCTGAGATCTAGACGAACCATCCAGTCCTCCTGTAAGAGGAGGTCGCGGAGCAAGTGAATACCCTCCATTTTGAAATGTCTGTAAACCACCCACTCGTTGAAAGCACGAAGATTGATAACGGGACGAAACCCTTTGTCCTTCTTGTCCACCAAGAAGATGTTGCTTACGAAGCCTGTGGGGTGAAGGGTAGTAAAGGAAATGGCACCTTTGTGAAGAAGGGCCTGAACCTCTAAATCTACGAGTTCTGAGTCGTCTGCCGAGAACGCGATGGGCTGAGGCAGTTTCTCCTGAAATGGGGTACCCCAGAATTCTATTTGAAAACCCGAGACAGTTTGCAGAACCCATGCGTCGGAGGTAATGCGCCTCCAATTGTCCCTGAAAAACCTCAATCTCCCGCCAAAATTTGTTGGGAAAAAAGGGATAAGCCTCACCCGAGGGACCTCCTGGGGCATTATATGCTCCTCGTGCATTTCTGGAACCTCTGCCTCTTCCCCTGCCTCTGTTGGGGAAGAAGGTTCCTTGTCTACCGTCCCTCCAACCGTTGTTGCGGAAGGAGCTGGGGCCTTGCTGGAAAGGACGGCCGGAAGAGCGACCCCTGCCTCGCCCGGCCCCGCCAAAAACCTTGTTGGGGAAAACCTTCTTAATCGAAGATTGCGCTTTATCCAAAGCTGAAAACGTAGCCACAAATTTTCCCAACTCTTTCACAAAGGGATCGCCAAATAAATTGCCTTGGGCAACAGCCCCTGCCTCCGAGTTAGACAGTTCCCCTAACTTGGGGTCGATTTTGATCAATAAAGATCTGCGTCTTTCTGCAGAGATGGCACAGTTCGCGTTGCCCAGAAGACAAACAGCTCTCTGAGCCCATCCCGCAATAATGTCCGTCTGAAGGGGAGTGTTTGCTTGCTTGGCCCGCTCCGCCAATTGAATAATTTGTGTGAGGGGACCTAACACATCAAGAAGTTTATCCTGGCATGCCCTCCAGGAGCGATCAATCCCTTTTTTGGGATCCTTGGTGTACTTGGAGAAAAACGTACACATTTTTGGGTCAATAACTGGCGTGAGAGCGACCTTATCTGATAAAGACGGGCGTGGGCACTCCGCCCGTAGACGAGCGCGCACCTCTTTGTCCAGAGGTTGCCTAATTTTACTGGCGACATATTCAGCCACCTTGTGGTCTGGACGCCACTCCGAGGAACGCGGATGGTAGATACCCTCCGGCTCAAACATATCGGAGTCAGAATCGGCGTGATCCGAAGGATCTGGTAGGGTAGCACCCGGACGCCAAGGGCGACCCGAGTCGTCATCTAGAGATGATGAGTCCTCATCTGAACCTCCCATGAAGCCTTTGGGGGATCCCCGATCAGGGTTCCATAGGTGGTGAAGCTTGTCACCCAGTACTCCGGGCAAACGGTCCTCCCGGGAGGGTACGCGCTTATGCGCGCGCGCACTCTTGGGATTGGGTGAAAATACCCCATCCCCCAGGTGCCCCGCGTCGCGCTTGCGCATTTTCCTGGGGGCTGAAAGGGTAGAGGAGTCACCCTCTGCTCCCGTCACACCAAACATGCCCGTACCTCTGGACACCTGTTCAGTAAGCTTAGCTACAGTATCCCTAAGAGGGGCCAAAGCGTGAGAAATAGCCTGGGAAAACAAAGTGTCCACTCCGGGGGGAAGGGTACGGTGAGAGGGACCCTCACCTGGGGACATGTTGGGAAAAGGTTCATTCTCTTGGGAGGAATGCATAATGAGGACTATGACAGAGTGTACACCCAACAAAAAATATACAATATATAGGGTAAAATCCCTACCCTCTCTGTCACTGATAGTAAGTCAAGAAATAATGCCTTCCCTAATGGGGTAATTCTTACCCAAACGGGTGTCAGGGTAGGGAAGAAGATGAAAAAATGCACCAGGGTGGCAAACATGCAATAGAGGAGAAACCCTCAAACCTGGGAAGAAAAGCAAAGTGGTTAATGCAGATATGCCTGCTAAGAGACTGAGTGTGTCATCTGGCAGGCCTGGAAATCGAACCCTGCTTGTCTGGGTGAAAGGCAGGAACCTAACCCCCTGGACACAACAGGTTTCCCCAAAAAACAAACGCGAAGCGCGAGCCACGCGCTGAAAGAAACGCGCTCTTCGAGTACGAAGAACACAGCGCGCGCTCCCTCTGGTGGGCCCGACGTGTATTAACACGCCGAGGGCCGAAAGGAAACTAAACGCTCGAGCGGCCCGTCCGTTCCGGACCGCTCGTGGCGAGAAAGCTGCTACAGAAAGCCCCGTAAAACAATTGAGCGGCAGCGCGCCAAGTTAAGGAAAACAAACTCCCAACGGAGGCAGAAAAGGCACTTATCTGAGCAGTGAAGAAAGAGGAAGTGTGACGTGTCTCGGGCCATTTATACTGACGTGAAGGAGGGCACCTCATTGGATACTCGTTACCATGGCGGCGGGCTCATGGAACTTGTAGTTTTTCTCTTCATGTTTTGTTTAACTTTGAACTTGCTGTTGAATAAAGAGTGAAGAAAGATTTGCATAATCCTCGCCTCCGGTCCTGTGATAGAATTCTCTTTTTTCACCAGCAATCTCCACCCTGCATTTCATGTCAGAGACGCTAACACCAAGCATAAGCCCCCCACACCTTCAGCCTCAGATAGGACTGAAGGGGGCTCTGGGGGTGATGCAGCCGGTGACCCCCAAAAGACAAAGATGCAGAAAACTCAGAAAGAGAAAATAAACTGAAAAACACAAGTATAACACGTCTATTATTTATACAAAATAAAGAATCTGGACGACAGTCTTCGGGTTCAGCACATTCTTGGAGGAAATCAGTCACTCCGTACACTGGCACTCACTCATTCTCTGCACTGCCTCTCACTTACTGCACTGATACTGATACTGACCCCTTGCACCACACTCACTCTGCACTGTCATTCATTCCCTGCACTGCCTCTCACTCCTTTCCTACACTCTCACTCACTCCCTGCACTGACACTCACTCAAGCCCTGCACTGCCTCTCAGTCACTGCACTGATACTGACTTCATGCACTGATACTGACGCCCTGCACCACACTCACTCTCTGCACTGTCATTCATTCCCTGCACTGCCTTTCACTCCTTTCCTACACTCTCACTCACTCCCTGCACTGACACTCAAGCCCTGCACTGCCTCTCACTCACTGCACTGATACTGACTTCTTGCACTGATACTGCTCCCCTGCACTGTCACTCACTCTCTACACTACCATTCACTCCTTGCACTCCGTCTCACTCCTTTCCTGCACTCCTACTCCCTCCACTGCCTCTCACTCCCTGCACTCTTACTCACTTTCCTGCGCTGGCTCTTCCTTACTCCCTGCACTGCCTTCCACCCACTCCCTACACTGCCACTCATTCAGTCCCTGCACTGCCACTGACTACCTTCCTGCCTTGTCACTCACTTATTCCCTGCACTGCCACTCACTCTATCCGTGCACTGCCACTGACTACTTTCCTGCATAGGCACTCATTGCCTTCACGGTTGCTTATTTGTAGGAAAGTACCATCTTGCCTGGCATGTTACCCCCATTTTTACTTATGTGTCAGTTTGTTTTTGCCTGTCTCACTGGGATCCTGCTAGCCAGGACCACAGTCCTCATAGTTTGTGGCCTGAATGTGTTCCCTGTGTGGTGCCTAACTGTGTCACTGAGGCTCTGCTAACCAGAACATCAGTTCTTATGCTCTCTCTGATTTTAAAATTGTCACTGCAGGCTAGTGACCATTTTTACCAATTCTAATTGGCACACTGGAACACCCTTATAATCCCCTAGTATATGGTACCTAGGTACCCATGGTATTGGGGTTCCAGGAGATCTCTATGGGCTGCAGCATTTCTTTTGACACCTAAAGGGAGCTCGGACAATTCTTACACAGGACTGCCACTGCAGCCTGAGTGAAATAACGTCCACGTTATTTCACAGCCACTTAAGTAACTTATAAGTCACCTATATGTCTAACCCTCACTTAGTGAAGGTTAGGTGCAGAGTTACTAAGAGTGAGGTCACCCTGGCACTAGCCAACGTGCCCCCACATAGTTCAGGGCAATTTCCCCCGACTTTGTGAGTGCGTGGACACCATTACACAGGTGTACTACATACAGGTCAATATCTATATGTAGCTTCACAATGGTAACTCCGAATATGGCCATGTAACATGTCTAAAATCATGGAATTGTCCCCCCATGCTAACTCTGGTAGGGGGGTGTCAATCCCATGCATCCCCAGGGCTCCAGCATGGACCTCGGGTACTGCCAAACTAGCTCTCTGGGGTTTTCACTGCATCTACTGCTGCTGCCAACCCACAGACAGGCTTCTGTCCTACTGGGGTCTGGGCAGCCCAGTCCCAGGAAGGCAGAACAAAGAATCTCCTCTGAGAAAGGGTGGTACACCCTCTCCCTTTGGAAATAGGTGTTAAGGGCTGGGGAGGAGTAGCCTCCCCCAGCCGCTGGAAATGCTTTGAAGGGCAACAAAGATGGTGCCCTCCTTGCATAAGTCAGTCTACACCGGTTAAGGGATCCCCCAGTCCCTTCTCAAGCGCAAAACTGGACAAAGGAAAGAGGAGTGGCCACTCCCCTGTCCATCACCACCCCAGTGTGTCCCACACCTCTGCTATCTTGAATGCAGAGGTGTGAGGGCACAATGGAGGCCTCTGAGTGGCCAGTGCCACCAGGTCACATCAGAGACCCCTCTTGATAGGTGCTTACCTGGCTAGGTAGCCTATCCTCATCTGAGGGCTATTTAGGGTCTCTCCTGTTGGTTTCTCATCAGATAACGATTGCAAGAGCTCACCAGAGTTCCTCTGCATCTCCCTCTTTGACTTCTGCCAAGGATCGACCGCAACAAAGTAGCAAGAAGACTACCAGCAACATTGTAGCACCTAATCCTGCTGGCTTTCTCAACTGTTTCCTGGTGGTGCATGCTCTGAGGGCTGTCTGCCTTCACCCTACACTGGAAGCCAAGAAGAAATCTCCCGTGGGTCGACGGAATTGTCCCCCTGCTAGCGCAGGCACCAAACTTCTGCATCACCGGTCCTCTGGGTCCCCTCTCATCATGGCGAGCGTGGTACCTGGAACACAGGAGATGGATCCAAGTGACCCCGACAGTCCAATGGTCCATCTGTCCAAATTTGGTGGAGACAACTGCTATGCTCAGTTCTCTTGAACCAGTGTTCAAGTGCTTCTGCGGGTGCTGCCTGCTTCTGTATGGGCTCTCTGTTTTGCTGAGCGCCCCCTCTGTTTCCTCCTGCAAGGGGCGACCTCCTGGTCCTTCCTGGGCCCGGGCAGCACCCATTTTCTTCAACCGAGACCTTTGACGCTAGCAAGGCTTGTTTGCAGTCTTTCTGAATGGAAACAACTCTGCATCCTCCAGCACGCCGTGAGACATCTTCTGTGCAAAGGAGAAGTTCCTGGCATCTTCTGTTGTTGCAGAATCTTCTGCTTCTTCCACCCGGAAGCAGACATTTTGCACCTTCATCCGGGGTTTAGTGGGCTCCTGCCCCCCCTGGACACTTTTGTGACTCTTGGACTTGGTCCGCTTCCTTTACAGGCCCTCAGATCCAGGGATCTGTCTTCAGTGCTTTGCAGTCAGTTGTTGTCTTTTTTTTTTTTTTTTTAATATATTTTTATTAACATTTTGTTTTTACACAGTTTCATGTTTGTTCATATTACATGCAGTTTTGCGTACGTTGTTATATTCTACTTTTTGCTCATTGTTTGCACTCTTTATTATCGTTAATCTTAATGATTTTTATTCAGTAAATTATGTACATTTACTTTGTTAAGTTACATTTCGTTACTGCAATTCGCTGTGCAGTGTATTAAACAGTCAACCATCAAACTTGAACCCCTTCTTCTTTGTAACTTGGGAGAGTGGTGTTTGGGGCTAGGTACGGGAGGGTAAGGGTGGCGGGAAGGGAAGTAAAGGTGAAGGGGAGGGAGACCCGAGGTGCTCGGTGTACAG
This sequence comes from Pleurodeles waltl, assembly GCF_031143425.1. Taxonomy (NCBI): domain Eukaryota; kingdom Metazoa; phylum Chordata; class Amphibia; order Caudata; family Salamandridae; genus Pleurodeles; species Pleurodeles waltl. The sequence goes on from NC_090442.1 coordinate 36,918,326, forward strand.
TCTCTGTTGACAATCAAATTGAGCTAGTTGGATGTAGGGAAAGGAAGAAGGGGAGAAAAAAGAAAAACAAGGGACCATAAACGGTCAACTTTTACGGCCTCGTGCGATTGGCTTTTGTGGTTGCTAGCTTGGCGGTACTGTAATGTACTCGTTTTTGGGTGAGGGAGGATGGCAGTCCAGGGCGCACCGGCATTCGTTGAAGGTGGCGGGTCGCTCACTTTGCCTACTATTTTTGTCAGTGGCTCAGGGGTCAGGGATCCAACTATCCTCCTACCTTTATTCTTGATGCATTCTATGTGTGGTTTGGGTCTGATTTTGGGTGCCTGTCTATGTGTTTCCACCATTTGGTTCCCTCCTCAGTGTGATTTGAGTTGCACTGGTTTCTCCTACTAAGCTTGCCAGTCTCCTATTTATATTCTCCCAGTTCGTCATTATATTCTCCCACCCTGGGGCTATAGGAACCTGGCGAATATTTCTGGCTTCTTCCGCCTTTAGGACCTGCAGTTAAGCTCTGGACCATGTTGATATATCCCTTTTCCAGTCAGACAGTTGAGGGCGAACCGCAGCCTTCCAGCCCCTCGAGATTAGTCTCTTATAAAGGGCCAAGGAAAGGTCCAAAAAGCGCCATTCCACTTTTCCGCATAGCGCAGCTGGTCTGAGACTCAGCAGGCACAGTTCAGGGGTGGGTCTCAACTCAATTTCAAACAATTCAGACAGGGTAGGCAATATTTCCCTCAAGCCCGTCTGGATCGCTGGACAAGTCCAAACCATGTGGTCAAAGTCTGCCCCTCCTCCTCCACATCTCGGGCAACTCCCTAAAGCCCCTCCGTATATACGGAACAACCTGTGAGGCGTGAGGTAGGTTCTGTGCAAATAATTATACTGAATATATCTTAGCCGTGTATTACGTGATATTTTCTGGGGGTAGGCCAGTGTTCTCCTCCATTCGGAGTCAGTTAGTTCCCGCCCAATTGTTCCCTCCCACTTTCCTCTTAGCGACCGTAGTGGATCCAAGGCTGCCCCTACTTGGGCCCGATATATTTTAGTGATCAGATGTGATTCCTCTCCTAATGTCAACAGCGAGTGCAGGACCTCGTGTATAGTAGGCTCCGCGTTCACTGTGCCCCAGTGGGTCTTAAGAGTATGTATTAACCTCCCATAAAGCAGGAACTGCCCCCAGGGAACCCCTTTTTCCATTAATTCAGCGAATCCCCTCAGCACTCCCTCCTTGAAGAGTCCTCCCACCACTTCTATTCCAGCTGACAACCAGGGGCCAAGTCCGGTGTTTCCCGGCCCACTCCCCCTGGGTTCTATGGCAAGCACCGCTAGTGGTAAAGCTGGGGAATATGGGGGGCCCACTCCCACTCTCTTCATGCATCTTTTCCAGCATGCCAGCGCCACTTTTATCATTATATTGTTCCCAGGGGGGGTTATCTTCCTGTTTGTCATGCATGTCGCAATCCACGCCGAATCTATTGTTCCTTGGGCTGTGTATAGATCAAGCTGGCCCTGGCCCACGAGCCAGCCGGATATCCACTGTAGTTGGGATGCTAGATAGTGTGCTTCAAAGTCGGGGGCTCCCAGGCCACCCGCATTTGGTGGTCTGCAGATAGTTGCAAGTGTAGTTCGTCTGCGCCCATTGTCCCATATTAGTTCTCTGAGTATTGCATTCAGGTCGCGGAACCATGCTCGGGGTATTAGGAGTGGCAAGTTGGCAAAGTAGTAGAGGAGTCGGGGGAGCATGATCATCTTGGATAGCGCCACCCTGGCCATCACCGACAGCTTCAGAGAGCGCCAAAATTCTACCGAGGGTCTCAGGGACCGGAGCGCGTTACCAAGGTTGCCCTCTCTTAAGTCTCCCACGTCATGATAGATCTGGATCCCCAGATATCTAAATGTCTGTGGGGCCCATTTCAGATCTGTTGGGCATGTTGCAGGACAACTATATCCGGGCACCAGGGGGAACACATATGTTTTATTACGATTAAGTCGCAATCCCGACACTACTCCAAATTCCTCCAGGGCGGACAGGGCCCAGGGGAGGCCACTCGCCCCATCTCTAAGATAGATCAGGATGTCATCTGCATATAGCGATATAATGTGGCCAGTTGGTCCCCACTGAATCCCTCTGTCAGCTCCCTCCCCTCGTACCCAGGCTGCCAGGGGCTCCATCGCCAGATCGAACAACAATGGGGATAGAGGGCACCCCTGTCTGGTTCCTCGATGTACTGGGTAGGCACCAGAGATTGTCCTACCTGTCTTGACCCTCGCCAGCGGGGATGAGTATAACAGGTCCACCCATTCAACCCAGCTCTCCCCCAGGGCCATCTTTAGCATTGTCGCCCTCAGGTAGTCCCACCTAATTGAGTCAAAGGCCTTTTCAAAGTCCACTGCTAGCAGGGTCCCGGTTGGCGGCTTCGATTCACTAGGCATATGTATGATAGAGAAAATACGCCTAAGGTTTAGGGAGGTGCTGCGACCGGGTATGAAACCGTTCTGATCAGGATGTATCAGGGTGGGCATAAGGGGCAACAGCCGGTTGCCCAGGATCTTACTGAGGATCTTAAAGTCGCTATTTAGCATTGATAGCGGGCGGTAGTCTGTCACTGATGCCTCCTTGCTATTTGTTTTAGGAAGTGGCACTACCAATGCCTCACGCAATGTGCGTGGGAGTTCTCTGTTCTTTGCCGATTCCATATACATTTCTAACAGTCTGGGGACCAGTAAGGTTTTATATTTTTTATAAAAGTCCATAGGAAGACCATCTGTACCCGGGGTCTTCCCAGGGGCCAATTGTGTAATTGCCTCAACCGTCTCATCCGCAGTCACTGGGCCCCCCAGGCCGACACTGTCCTCTGGGCTCAATACTGGCAAAGGTATCTGAGCTAGGAAGTTGTCAAGGGTCCCCCTCTCCATGTCCGTGGGCCTCCTATATAGGTGTGTGTAGTAGTCTCTAAATGCGTCGTTTATGGATTCTGGGCTAAGTCTACGTGTACCTCCCCTGTCTAATACACTTGCAATAGGGTCACTATCTCTATTTGGGCGCACCAACCATGCCAATAGTCTACCAGACCTTCCCTCCTCTGACTGTATGGATGCCAAGTGTCTTTGCATATTATGGCATCTAAGTCGCTCTTCAGCCTGGGAGTACTCTCTACGTGCACGATCGTACTCTTCGTCCACTTGCCCTGCAGCGCCCTGTCTCAGCTCCCCCTCGTGTATGACTCTATCCAGCGCGTTTAATTCTCTCTCGAGCGTACGTTTTATCCCTACTGACTGGCCAAGACAGTGACCCCGCGTCTCCACTTTGAGTGTCTCCCACTCTATGCCTCTGGAGGAAGTGGATCCCTGGTTAGTTTCTATAAGTTCTGTTAGGTAGCATCTTAATTCCTCCCTATATGCCTGATCTTCAAGCGCTGTCGGGAGCATTCTCCATGCCGGTATGGGGGGTCTGTCCTGTGATGCTCTCCACGTCAGTAATAGAGAGTTATGGTCTGATATTGTGCGGGCAAGGTATTCAGCATGGGTCACTCTACGAGCCAGTCCCGCAGTGCAAACTATCCTATCGATTCTGGTATGTACCTGGTGAAGACCCGAATAAAACGAGTAGTCCCTAGTCACTGGGTGTTGTAACCGCCAGGCATCCACTAGACCCCAGGCGTCTAGCCACCCAACTAAGTTTTTTGCTGTTTTGGTTGATGTTGCTCCCCGCAGTGGGGGGGTAGATCTATCTAGGTCCGTGTCGAGCACTGCGTTGAAGTCTCCACCTATCAGTACTTCCCCGTGTGTTGACGAGTAAGGTGCCTAGACAGAGTCATCATAAATGTTGTTTGGTCCTGGTTGGGGGCATATATACAACTCAGGGTCATCTGGAGCCCCTGTAGTCTCCCTTCTAATATGACAAACCTTCCCTCATTGTCAATGTTGGAGGAATCAATCGTGAAGGGGACCCCCGCCCTAATCCAGATCAGGACTCCCCTTGCATAAGCTGAGTATTCTGTGGCAAACACCTGCCCCCTCCACCTCCGCCTTAGTTTCTCTCCCTCTCCGAATGCGAGGTGGGTTTCCTGTAGCATAGCTATCTGCACCCCTCTCCTTTTTAGAAAGGAAAGGATCCTATGTCTCTTAGCAGGAGTACCCATCCCCCTGACATTCCAAGTTATGATATTATAGTTTGCCATCCTATTCTAAAAGCCTGCTGTTTGAAGGGCCGGCACACCCCAGGCCCCAATCGATTCCCCCGCAAGTATGTACCTTCCTCATGCTCGTACCATTTCGCACGTGTAGCCGATATAACTAGTAACTGCAAACCCCAACTCCCCATCCCCAGGGCACCTTCGGAACTGTAGGCTGCCCAATAAGTACTGCAACACAGCAAATTATTCAAACACATCACTACAATACTCGCCAGTCAAGACTGACAGGCAAGAGTCAGGTTCGGGGGGGCGGCCAGGTCCGGAGGGGCCACTTCGTTTCTTATCTTGTCTAGCCTTTCAGCGCCGGTGCGGGGTCGATCTATGCAAGATCATCAGCAGTCTGCGGGGTCACTTTTGGCGCATAAGTCGAGTCCCCAGAGCCGTCGGGCGAAGACACTACCGTATCTTCCGATTCTTCTTCGGAGATCTCCCGGGGCGGCGATTCTCCACCCACCTTGGCCGCTGCCTCCAGGGCCTCCCTCTTGCCAGTTTCTCTCTGTGTCCTCGTTGGTGCTAGTCTCTGGCGGTCTCTGAGTCTTTTCCCCTTAGGGGCCCGACGGGTCCCGCTCGTCCCACGGCTTTCCGGTGCCGGTCGCATCGACCGTGTCCCCGACCTTTCGAGCCATTCCCATGCCTCCTCTGGAGCTTGGAAAAACGTGGTCTTCCCTTCCGCAATCACTCGTAATCTTGCTGGGTAGAGCAGCGAATACTGTATCCCCTCTTCTCGCAATGCTCTTTTAACGGCTAGGAAGGAGGCACGCTTGTTTTGGACCTCCAAGGTGAAGTCAGGGAACAATGTCGCTTCACCATTGGCTACTTTAAACGGGCCCATTTCCCTGGCTTTCTGTAAAAGAATGTCTCTGTCCCTGTAGTGCAGGAGCCTAGCTATTACTGCTCTCGTGGCCTGCCAGGAGCCAGTGGAGTAGCCGGTACCCGGTGTGCTCGCTCCAGTGAGTAGAAGGGGGTCAGACATCCCGGTGCGACAACTGTGCGTAGCCATTTCTCCAGAAACTCCAACATATTCGGCCCCTCGGCTCCTTCAGGGAGGCCCACCACGCGTATGTTATTCCTTCTGTTCCTGCCCTCTGCGTCTTCAGCTCGCTGTTCAAGCTTCGCCACTCTGCCGACCAATGAAGTCACCTCCGCTGATACATCATCGTGTTTTGGGACTACTTCCGCTAGCGTTGCCTCCGCTTCTTTTACTCTGTCAGCCAGTTTGTGATGATCAGCTCTCAGGAGGCCCACCTCTATCGCCACCTGATTGATGTCGCGCTGTAATGTGGATTAGGTGTCCTCAATGGCACCGATTATTTTGTCAAGAGTGTCTTGCATTTTGCTTTGCGGCAGGCTTTGCTTGGTCTGTTCATTCTCCCCCAGTGGTGCATGTGCCGGGGTATCCATGGTCTTGCTCTTATGCTTGCCCTCCTGATTCTGGGATGGGCCAGACTGGTTCTGGTCACTTTCTAGGAGAAGGCTGAGGAGAAGATCTTTGGTAAGGTTCTTACCAATGCTTAAACCTCTTTCTATGCAGAGACCCCTCAAACTTTTAAAGTTTAAACTACCATAGGTTCCCTGGACAACTGTGGGAGTAAGTTCTACTGCAGACATGATTGTTAGAAAGGGTTTAGGACAGAGAGAAAAAAGTTTAGAACATTTTAGAGAAAAGAGAAAAAAAAAATCAAACTTTTCTGAAACTTTTTAGAAAAATTGCAGAAAGAAAGTTAAACTGTTTAGGTTAACTGTGTATATTTTTAAGTATTTGATATAAGCACCAATGACAAAGTGGTAAAGCAGTTACAAGTACTTATCCCACCGCTGCACCACCAATGTAGGAGGTTGGCCTGGCTTATAGTGGGTACCTGATGGTACTTACACCTTGTGCCAGGTCCAGTTATCCCTTATTAGTAGATTAGTAGTGTTCTAGCACCTTATGCTGATAGAGGTAGCTATAGCAGAGCAGCTTAGGCTGAACTAGGAGACATGCAAAGCTCCTACTATACCACTTATATCATATAGCACTATATCATAAGAAAACACAATACCCAGTTACTAAAAATAAAGGTACTTTATTTTAGTGACAATATGTCAGAAATATCTCAGAGGACATACTCCCTTAGGAGGTAAGTAAAATACACAAAATATACACACAAACAAAAATCAGGTAAGTAAACACTTAGAAAAGTAGTGCAAACACTGTAGAATATAATAGGATGCAATAGGCCTAGGGGAAACACAAACCATATACTAAGAAAATGGAATGCGAACCACTTGGGACCCCAGGCCTAGTGTAGAGGGTCGCTGGGAGTGTAAGAAAACACTAAGGGTGTCCAAGATACCCCACCCCAAGACCCTGAAAAGTAGGAGTAAATTTACCCTACTGCCCCAGAAACACACTAAAGTCGTGATAGGAGATTCTGCAAGGACAACAACTGACTGCGGGGGGCGTGGCCACGGAGCCGAGCATGGCGCACGCTTGACGGATCGGCTCCGGAGCGGCCGACCTTGCACCGGTGCCTGGAGGCGTTGTGGCGGGCGGTCCGGTGTGCGGAACGGAGAGCGGCGAGTGCTGTGGCCGGGGGGGTCGCGGAGGTGCGGTCTTGCCCCCCCGGGAAGCCTGCTGCTTCAGCCCCTCTAGAGTAGGGGAATCCTCCAGGTAATTGCCTAGCAAACAATCAACAGGCATGGTTGGACTCACAGCTACCTTCAAGGAACCTGAGACCCCTCCCCCCCATTCAAAGGGACCCTGCACCACTCTGCACAGGCGCTCTGAGTTGTCCACTGCAACTACTTGGTGAAGTACCCGGGGATCTATCTGCTCTTCAGATACCAGTTGACTCCTCACTGTAGTCACACTGGCTCCTGTGTATCTCAGAGCCTCCACCCTCTGTCCATTAATGGTCACCCACTGCCTGTACTTCTTAGTGTTTTCAGGCACTAGGGTTCTCTGGACCATCTCACTGTCCCCTAGTGAGACAAGGGTCATCTCAGCTGTCTCCCACCCACCTGGAACCAACTCCTCCCCAAGCGCTACACTAGCCAAACCCTGGGACTCCGCACCAGTGGGTGCCGGTATACTCTTGGGGAATTTAGGGTCCTCCTTCACATGACCCACCTTGTCATTTACATAACACTTACGTGGGGGATCCCCTTCCATAGGTTTCCGTTTGGAGAACCATGGCTTCTTTTCACTGGGGGGCTGGGAATCCTTACCCTGGGAAATAGGTTGGGCTCTTAAGAGACCTCCCACTGTTTACCCTTACCCCCCCTTTCTTCCGAGAGGGACCCTGCCCACCCTTGGCCTGGCCTCCCCCATACCTCTTGTAGACCCTGGTGCTCTCCCAATGGTCCGCTTCCTGCGCAAGCTTCCTGGGGTCAGTCAGCTTGCTGTCAATCAGGGGCTGGCGCAGCTCTGGAAAACATAAACTGTACAAGTGCTCCTAAGCAATTAAATTGTAAAGCCCCTCATACGTAGTAACCTTACTGCCCTTCACCCAACCATCAATAACCTGCAAAAATAATCTACACATTCCAACCATGTTTGGGATTCCTTTTTCTTGTAGGATCTAAACAATCCTTATACTGCTCAGGGGTGAGACCATGCCTTGTGAGTAGGGCATCCTTCATGATAGTGTAGGTGAGATTCTGAGCATCCCCTAAGGCTGTCAGTTTATCCTTCCCCTCTACCTCAAAGTGCTTCCACAGGGCTGCCCCCCAATGAGCTTCAGGGACCAGATTCATGTGGAGAGCGGACTCATACCCCTTGAACCACAAGTATATGTCATCCTCCCTCTTGTAATCCTTCACAAGATCCTTTGGTATGCTTACTCTTCCTTCAGGCTGCACTGTAGGATTGCTGCCACCATCTCTACTAGACTGGCTCCTCTGATCTAACTTCAAGTTAAGCTCATGAGCCAGCTGCATCTTCTTTTCCTCAAGGGCTGCTCGCCTCTCCTCCATCTCCCTCTCCCTTTCCCACTCCATCTTTAGACTGAGCTTTTTCAGCTCCAACTGGTACTCCTTCTCTGCCTGTCTGTCCTGTAACTCTTCATGGGTCAGACCCTTGGAGGACACACTGCTACCTGCCCTAGAGACTCTCTCCCTGGGTATAACAGGTCCACCCACTATACCATTGTGAATGGATTGCCCCTCTCCCTCCTCATCCTCCTCATCCTCTGTGTGCTCCTCAGCTTCTGTGGCTGTCACCCAGGCCCTCAGGGCCTTTTACAGCTCCTCCTTCTTAGATGAGCTCTTAATCGGTCAGTGAAAACTTTTACAAAGCTGCTTCAACTGATGCAGCTCCAGATTGCGACATGATGAGAGGTTTAAGCGCAAAGTTCCAAAGGCAGAAAAACAAGTTCCCACATGAAGTTCAGGAAAAGTAAATCAAGAGATCAGCAAAAATGGAAGTAGAACAAAAACAATCCCAAAGAGAAAAAGCAAAAATCACAAGACAAGTAGTACGTGGTCATGTAGTGGTCTGCACTCAAAATAGAAGTGTACACTTAATCACTGTATGTCAAGTACAAATACAAGTCCAAATCCCAACCGCTGATCACCAATGTTAGAAATGGGGTCTTTGGTTGACAGTCAGGTTACCCCCTGTTCAAGCAAGGACCCTCACTCTAGTCAGGATAAAAGAGAATCCACCTCAGCTAACCCCTGCTTACCCCCTGGTAGCTTGGCAGAGCAGTAGGCTTAACTTCAGAGTGCTAGGTGTAAAGTATTTGTACCAACACACATAGGTGGTCATTCTGACCCTGGCGGTCTTTGACCGCCAGGGCGGAGGACCGCGGGAGCACCGCCGACAGGCCGGCGGTGCTCCAATGGGGATTCCGACCGCGGCGGTAAAGCCGCGGTCGGACCGGCACCACTGGCGGGGTCCCGCCAGTGTACCGCCGCCCCATTGAATCCTCCGCGGCGGCGCAGCTTGCTACACCGCCGCGGGGATTCCGACCCCCCCTACCGCCATCCAGATCCCGGCGGTCGGACCGCCGGGATCCGGATGGCGGTAGGGGGGGTCGCGGGGCCCCTGGGGGCCCCTGCAGTGCCCATGCCACTGGCATGGGCATTGCAGGGGCCCCCGTAAGAGGGCCCCTACATGTATTTCACTGTCTGCTGCGCAGACAGTGAAATACGCGACGGGTGCAACTGCACCCGTCGCACAGCTTCCACTCCGCCGGCTCGATTCCGAGCCGGCTTCATCGTGGAAGCCTCTTTCCCGCTGGGCTGGCGGGCGGTCTGAAGGCGACCGCCCGCCAGCCCAGCGGGAAAGTCAGAATTACTGCCGCGGTCTTTCGACCGCGGAACGGTAATCTGACGGCGGGACTTTGGCGGGCGGCCTCCGCCGCCCGCCAAGGTCAGAATGAGGGCCATAGTAACTTAATGAAAACACTACAAAATGGTACAACACCAGTGTAGAAAAATAGGAAATATTTATCTAAACAAAACAAGACCAAAATGACAAAAATCTGACATACACAAGTCAAGTTATGAATTTTTAAAGATTAAACTCAAAAATAGCGCTTAGAAACACAAAATGCTTGTAGGAGGCTGGCCTGGCTTATAGTGGGTACCTGATGGTACTTACACCTTGTGCCAGGTCCAGTTATCCCTTATTAGTAGAGTAGTAGTGTTATAGCAGCTTAGGCTGATAGAGGTAGCTATAGCAGAGCAGCTTAGGCTGAACTAGGAGACATGCAAAGCTCCTACTATACCACATATCATATAGCACTATATCATAAGAAACACAATGCTCGGAGTTTCTAAAAGTAAAGGTACTTTATTTTAGTGACAATATGCCAAAAGTAACTCAGAAGATATATTCCCTTAGGAGGTAAGTAAAATACACAAAATATACACACAAAACTAAATCAGGTAAGTAAACAGTTAGAAAAGTAGTGCAAACACTGTAGAATACAATAGAATGCAATAGGAGACAATAGGCCTAGGGGCAACACAAACCGTATACTCCAAAAGTGGAATGCGAACCATGAATAGACCCCAGGCCTTGTGTAGTGTGTGGAGGGTCACTGGGAGTGTAAGAAAACACTAAGGGTGTCCAGATACCCTGTAGGAAAGTACCATCTTGCCGGGCATGTTACCCCCATATTTCACTGTATATATGTTGTTTTAGTGTATGTGTCACTGGGACCCTGCCAGCCAGGGCCCCAGTGCTCATAAGTGTGCCCTGTATGTGTTCCCTGTGTGATGACTAACTGTCTCACTGAGGCTCTGCTAACCAGAACCTCAGTGGTTATGCTCTCTCTGCTTTCCAAATTGTCACTAACAGGCTGGTGACCAATTTCACCAATTCACATTGGCATACTGGAACACCCTTATAATTCCCTAGTATATAGTACTGAGGTACCCAGTGTATTGGGGTTCCAGGAGATCCCTATGGGCTGCAGCATTTCTTTTGCCACCCATAGGGAGCTCTGACAATTCTTACACAGGCCTGCCACTGCAGCCTGAGTGAAATAACGTCCACGTTATTTCACAGCCATTTACCACTGCACTTAAGTAACTCTAAGTCACCTATATGTCAAACCTTCACCTAGTGAAGGTTGGGTGCTAAGTTACTTAGTGTGTGGGCACCCTGGCTCTAGCCAAAGTGCCCCCACATCGTTCAGGGCAAATTCCCCAGACTTTGTGAGTGCGGGGACACCATTACACACGTGCACTGTACATAGGTCACTACCTATGTACAGCGTCACAATGGTAACTCCGAACATGTCTAAAATCATGGAATTGTCACCCCAATGCCATTCTGGCATTGGGGAGACAATTCCATGATCCCCCGAGTCTCTAGCACAGACCTGGGTACTGCCAAACTACCTTTCCCGGGGTTTCCTTGCAGCTGCTGCTGCTGCCAACCCCTCAGACAGGTTTCTGCCCTCCTGGGGTCCAGCCAGGCTTGGCCCAGGATGGCAGAACAAAGGAGTTCCTCAGAGAGAGGGTGTTACACCCTCTCCCTTTGGAAAAAGGTGTCAGGGCTGGGGAGGAGTAGCCTCCCCCAGCCTCTGGAAATACTTTGATGGGCACAGATGGTGCCCATCTCTGCATAAGCCAGTCTACACCGTTTCAGGGATCCCCAGCCCTGCTCTGGCGCGAAACTGGACAAAGGAAAGGGGAGTGACCACTCCCCTGACCTGCACCTCCCAGGGGAGGTGCCCAGAGCTCCTCCAGTGTGCTCCAGACCTCTGCCATCTTGGAAACAGAGGTGCTGCTGGCACACTGGACTGCTCTGAGTGGCCAGTGCCAGCAGGTGACGTCAGAGACTCCTCCTGATAGGCTCTTACCTGTGTTGCTAGCCTATCCTCCTTCCTAGGTAGCCAAACCTCCTTTTCTGGCTATTTAGGGTCTCTGCTTTGGGGAATTTCTTAGATAACGAATGCAAGAGCTCATCAGAGTTCCTCTGCATCTCTCTTTTCACCTTCTGCCAAAGGAGCGACCGCTGACTGCTCAGGACGCCTGCTAAACCGCAACAAAGTAGCAAAGACGACTACTGTAACCTTGTATCGCTGATCCTGCCGCCTTCTCGACTGTTTCCTGGTGGTGCATGCTCTGGGGGTAGCCTGCCTCCTCTCTGCACTAGGAGCTCTGAAGAAATCTCCTGTGTGTCGAAGGAATCTTCCCCCTGCAACCGCAGGCAACAAAAGACTGCATCACCGGTCCTCTGGATCCCCTCTCAGCACGACGAGCGTGGTCCCTGGAACTCAGCAACTCTGTCCAAGTGACTCCCACAGTCCAGTGACTCTTCAGTCCAAGTTTGGTGGAGGTAAGTCCTTACCTCCTCACGCTAGACTGCATTGCTGGGTACCACGTGATTTGCAGCTGCTCCGTCTCCTGTGCACTCTTCCAGGATTTCCTTTGTGCACAGCCAAGCCTGGGTCCCAGACACTCTAACCTGCAGTGCACAACCTCCTGAGTTGTCCTCCGGCGTCGTGGGACTCCCTTTTGTGTCTTCGGGTGAGCTCCTGTTCACTTCTCTTTGTAGTGCCTGTTACGGCACTTCTGCGGGTGCTGCCTGCTTCTGTGAGGGCTCCCTGACTTGCTGGGCACCCCCTCTGTCTCCTCATCCAAGTGGCGATATCCTGGTCCCTCCTGGGCCACAGCAGCATCCAAAAACCCTAACCGCAACCCTTGCAGCTAGCAAGGCTTGTTTGCAGTCTTTCTGCGTCGGAACACCTCTGCAAGCTTCTTCACGATGTGGGACATCCATCCTCCAAAGGGGAAGTTCCTAGTCCTCTTCGTTCTTGCAGAATCCACAGCTTCTACCATCCAGTGGCAGCTTCTTTGTACCCTCAGCTGGCATTTCCTGGGCATCTGCCCAATCTCGACTTTGTCGCGACTCTTGGACTTGGTCCCCTTGTTCCACAGGTACTCTCGTCCGGAAATCCACTTTGGTTGCATTGCTGGTGTTGGTCTTCCTTGCAGAATTCCCCTATCACGACTTCTGTGCTCTCTGGGGAATATAGGTGCACTTTACACCTAATTGGGTCTTGGGGTGGGCTAATTTTCTAACCCTCACTGTTTTCTTACAGTCCCAGCGACCCTCTACAAGCTCACATAGGTTTGGGGTCCATTCGTGATTCGCATTCCACTTTTGGGGTATATGGTTTGTGTTTCCCCTATACCTATGTGCTCCTGTTGCAATCTACTGTAACTTTACATTGCTTGCATTACTTCCTTTTGCTATTACTGCATATTTTTGGTATTGTGTACATATATCTTGTGTATATTTGGCATCCTCATACTGAGGGTACTCACTGAGATACTTTTGGCATATTGTCATAAAAATAAAGTACCTTTATTTTTAGTATATCTGTGTATTGTGTTTTCTTATGATATTGTGCATATGACACCAGTGGTATAGAAGGAGCTTTGCATGTCTCCTAGTTCAGCCTAAGCTGCTCTGCTATAGCTACCTTCTATAAGCCTAAGCTGCTAGAAACACCTCTTCTACACTAATAAGGGATAACTGGACCTGGTACAGAGTGTAAGTACCCCTTGGTACCCACTACAAGCCAGGCCAGCCTCCTACGTACCCCACCCCAAGACCCTGAAAAGTAGGAGTAAAGTTACCCTACTACCCCAGAAAGACAGTAAAGTCGAGATAGGGGATTCTGTAAAGGCAACAACTGACTGCAAAGCACTGAAGACGGATTCCTGGACCTGAGGACCTGCAAAGGAAGGGGATCAAGTCCAAGAGTCACGCAAGTGTCCAGGGGGGGCTGGAGCCCACTAAACCCCGGATGAAGGTGCAAAAGGGCTGCCTCCGGGTGGAAGAAGCCAAAGATTCTGCAACAACGAAAGGTGCCAGGAACTTCTCCTTTGGGCAGAAGATGTCCCACGGTGTGCTGGAGGATGCAGAGTTGTTTCCACGCAGAAAGACCGTAAACAAGCCTTGCTAGCTGCAAGAGTCGCAATTATAGGTAATGGGTGCTGCATGGGCCCAGGAAGAACCAGGAGGTCGCCCCTTGGAGGAGGAGACATATGGGGCACTCAGCAACAGAGAGAGCCCATGCAGAAGCAGGCAGCACCTGCAGAAGCACTTGAACGTGCACAAAAGCCCGAGCAGCTGCAGATCATGCAGTACACATGATTACTGTCTGGCGTGGGGAGGCAAGGACTTACCTCCACCAAATTTGGACAGAAGGACCACTGGACTGTCGGGGTCACTTGGACCAGCTCCTGTGTTCCGGGAACCAGGCTTGTCAAGATGAGAGGGGACCCAGAGGACCGGTGATGCAGAAGTTTGGTGCCTGCGTTAGCAGGGGGAAGATCCCATCGACCCACAGGAGATTACTTGGCTTCCAGTGCAGGGTGAAGGCAGACAGCCCTCAGAGCATGCACCACCAGGAAACAGTCAAAAAAGCCGTCAGGATTAGGCGCTACAATGTTGCTGGTAGTCGTCTTGCTACTGTGTTGTGGTTTTTCAGGCGTCCTGGAGCAGTCAGCGGTCGATCCTTGGCAGAAGTCAAAGAGAGAGATGCAGAGGAACTCTGGTGAGCTCTTGCATTCGTTATCTGACGAGAAACCCACAGGAGAGACCCTAAATAGCCCTTAGAGGAGGATTGGCTACCTAGCCAGGTAAGAACCTATCAGGAGGGGTCTCTGACGTCACCTGCTGGCACTGGCCACTCGGAGGTCTCCATTGTGCCCTCACACCTCTGCATTCAAGATGGTAGAGGTCTGGAACACACTGGAGGAGCTCTGGGCACCACCCCTGAGGTGGTGATGGACAGGGTAGTGGTCACTCCCCTTTCCTTTGTCCAGTTTCGTGCCAGAGCAGGGGCTGGTGGATCCCTGAACCTGTGTAGACTGGTTTATGCAAGGAGGGCATCATCTGTGCCCTTCAAAGCATTTCCAAAGGCTGGGGGAGGCTACTCCCCCCCAGCCCGTAACACCTATTTCCAAAGGGAGAGGGTGTAACACCCTCTCTCAGAGGAAATCCTTTGTTCTGCCTTCCTAGGACTGGGCTGCCCAGACCCCAGGAGGGCAGAAACCTGTCTGAGGGTTAGTAGCAGCGGTAGCTGCAGAGGAAACCCCAGAGAGCTAGTTTGGCAGTACAGGGGGTCATGTTACATGGACATGTTACATGGCCATTTTTGGAGTTACCATTGTGAAGCTATACATAGGTATTGACCTATATGTAGTGCATGCGTGTAATGATGTCCCCGCACTCACAAAGTCTGGGGAAATTGCCCTGTACAATGTGGGGGTACCTTGGCTAGTGTCAGGGTGCCCTCACACTTAGTAACTTTGCACCTAACCTTCAACAAGTGAGGGTTAGATATATAGGTGACTTATAAGTTACTTAAGTGCATTGTAAAATGGCTGTGAAATAACGTGGACGTTATTTCGCTCAGGCTGCAGTGGCAGGCCTGTGTAAGAATTGTCAGAGCTCCCTATGGGTGGCAAAAGAAATGCTGCAGCCCATAGGGATCTCCTGGAACCCCAATACCCTGGGTACCTCAGTACCATATACTAGGGAATTATAAGGGTGTTCCAGTGTGCCAATCAGAATTGGTGAAAATAGTCACTAGCCTGCAGTGACAATTTTAAAAGCAGAGAGAGCATAACCACTGAGGTTCTGGTTAGCAGAGCCTCAGTGATACAGTTAGGCACCACACAGGGAACACATACAGGGCACACTTATGAGCACTGGGGTCCTGGCTTTGGTTCATCAAGACATAATTACAAGGCACATGTTATGGTGTGTAGAATATTTTCAAGGAAAACAAGTTTCAGTAGTGTTTTCGATTCCAACATCGACAAATACACAATACTTAAGCTAGAGACTCACTTTTGTTATTAGAGAACCCATAGTTCTTTATATAATTTCTGGCCGTTGTTCTATTTCCATACAATTCTCGAGACAGTAGTTATAAAAAATTAAATCTTATTGGTATGTACTCTCCGGGGTACTCATTAAGTAACTTTATGAGGCAGGAGTAACATAACTGCCACTCGGGTATTTCGCTAACCTGGCATTATGCAGCAGGCCTCGGCTCAGAGTGAATGAGTTTATAACCTGGCATTATGCAGCAGCCTCGGCTCAGAGTGAATGAGTTTATAACCTGGCATTATGCAGCAGCCTCGGCTCAGAGTGAATGAGTTTATAACCTGGCATTATGCAGCGGCCTCGGCTCAGAGTGAATGAGTTTATAACCTGGCATTATGCAGCAGGCCTCGGCTCAGAGTGAAGGAGTTTATAACCTGGCATTATGCAGCAGCCTCGGCTCAGAGTGAAGGAGTTTATAACCTGGCATTATGCAGCAGCCTCGGCTCAGAGTGAATGAGTTTATAACCTGGCATTATGCAGCGGCCTCGGCTCAGAGTGAAGGAGTTTATAACCTGGCATTATGCAGCAGGCCTCGGCTCAGAGTGAATGAGTTTATAACCTGGCATTATGCAGCAGCCTCGGCTCAGAGTGAATGAGTTTATAACATGGCATCATGCAGCAGCCTCGGCTCAGAGTGAATGAGTTTATAACCTGGCATTATGCAGCAGCCTCGGCTCAGAGTGAAGGAGTTTATAACCTGGCATTATGCAGCAGGCCTCGGCTCAGAGTGAATGAGTTTGTAACCTGGCATTATGCAGCAGGCCTCGGCTCAGAGTGAATGAGTTTATAACCTGGCATTATGCAGCGGCCTCGGCTCAGAGTGAATGAGTTTATAACCTGGCATTATGCAGTGGCCTCGGCTCAGAGTGAAGGAGTTTATAACCTGGCATTATGCAGCAGGCCTCGGCTCAGAGTGAATGAGTTTATAACCTGGCATTATGCAGCAGCCTCGGCTCAGAGTGAATGAGTTTATAACCTGGCATCATGCAGCAGCCTCGGCTCAGAGTGAATGAGTTTATAACCTGGCATTATGCAGCAGCCTCCGCTCAGAGTGAAGGAGTTTATAACCTGGCATTATGCAGCAGGCCTCGGCTCAGAGTGAATGAGTTTGTAACCTGGCATTATGCAGCAGGCCTCGGCTCAGAGTGAATGAGTTTATAACCTGGCATTATGCAGCAGCCTCGGCTCAGAGTGAATGAGTTTATAACCTGGCATTGTGCAGTGGCCTCGGCTCAGAGTGAAGGAGTTTATAACCTGGCATTATGCAGCAGGCCTCGGCTCAGAGTGAATGAGTTTATAACCTGGCATTATGCAGCGGCCTCGGCTCAGAGTGAAGGAGTTTATAACCTGGCATTATGCAGCAGGCCTCGGCTCAGAGTGAAGGAGTTTATAACCTGGCATTATGCAGCAGGCCTCGGCTCAGAGTGAAGGAGTTTATAACCTGGCATTATGCAGCGGCCTCGGCTCAGAGTGAATGAGTTTATAACCTGGCATTATGCAGCTGCCTCGGCTCAGAGTGAATGAGTTTATAACCTGGCATTATGCAGCGGCCTCGGCTCAGAGTGAATGAGTTTATAACCTGGCATTATGCAGCAGGCCTCGGCTCAGAGTGAATGAGTTTATAACCTGGCATTATGCAGCAGCCTCGGCTCAGAGTGAATGAGTTTATAACCTGGCATCATGCAGCAGCCTCGGCTCAGAGTGAATGAGTTTATAACCTGGCATTATGCAGCAGGCCTCGGCTCAGAGTGAATGAGTTTGTAACCTGGCATCATGCAGCAGGCCTCGGCTCAGAATGAATGAGTTTATAACCTGGCATTATGCAGCAGCCTCGGCTCAGAGTGAATGAGTTTATAACCTGGCATTATGCAGCAGCCTCGGCTCAGAGTGAATGAGTTTATAACCTGGCATTATGCAGCAGCCTCGGCTCAGAGTGAATGAGTTTATAACCTGGCATTATGCAGCAGGCCTCGGCTCAGAGTGAATGAGTTTATAATCTGGCATTATGCAGCGGGCCTCGGCTCAGAGTGAATGAGTTTCTAACCTGGCATCATGCAGCGGGCCTCGGTTCAGAGTGAATGAGTTTATAACCTGCCATTATGCAGCAGGCCTCGGCTCAGGGTGAATGAGTTTATAACCTGGCATTATGCAGCAGCCTCGGCTCAGAGTGAATGAGTTTATAACCTTGCATCATGCAGCAGGCCTCGGCTCAGAGTGAATGAGTTTATAACCTGGCATTATACAGCAGGCCTCGGCTCAGAGTGAATGAGTTTGTAACCTGGCATTATGCAGCAGGCCTCGGCTCAGGATGAATGAGTTTGTAACCTGGCGTTATGTAGCAGGCCTCGGCTCAGAGTGAATGAGTTTGTAATTACCGCACGTTGTACCTGCATCTTGAATGGAATCTGAGTGATGGGCAGAGTGTTGACGTCCCCTAAACCACACCTGGCAGTAGGCGAAAAAATATATCACATCCACCTGTTGGAAACAGGCATTGACTGTAGCTCCAGCCAGAAAAAGTGCTTTCAATTGTTCAAATCTGCTTGTTAGTTCACATTCTGAAGTTTGCATTGTTTAAACGACTGGAATAGGTACAAAATTTCCCTCCATGCATTGCAAAACACAATGTCATTCCTAGTAGTAAGAAGTGCTCTGGTTGCAATAGAGTGGAACAAAATAATCAGATTTAGTTTACCAGGGCATATTTGTTTACGTTTTATTGCTTGGCACGTCTGAGTTTGATATCATTTGAGATTGGCATAACAAGTGGATTTATTATGTCGCTGAGATAGGAAGAGATTGTGTTATGGATGAGGACAACTGCATCACTGGGTAAGCAACAGAGCTGGTGTTTATGAAAGATGAAATTTGCCAAAAACACTTGAATATAAAAGAAAATCGAGAACCAAATAACATTGTGTTAGTTTCGGTTAAATTATCTGTCAAATCATTCAGCTTGTTGCACTGTTCCAGCTGATCTTTCTCATAAGACCTAACAAAGAGTATTATAACGTTCTTATGTTTTTACCCCCTCACCTACAGAGAGAACTTGCAACTTTTTTGAGAGTCTGTTGGACAAATCAGAAGAATAGAGCCCAAAACAGGGAGCAAGGATACTTCACTGCTTTACACCACAAACAGAATAATATGTTTGGTCAGTCGATTATTAAGCCCTACTCGTACCCGTATCCAGTTGCCAATATTGTGATCTGTACAAGAAATAACAATGGACGAGTATTATCTCAGCTGTGTAGTTTCTGTCAAAGCCTAACTCAAGCACCTTTTTGAATACAGCAGTACAGTCCTTGAAGCATGTATAAAGTTTGTCAGCCTTAATGAGTTTTGTGTACTTACATTGCAGCACTGCAAAAGTATATATTGTCAGTGGTGGGGTTTGTTACTGCGAAAAGGGGGGACATCCCAGGGACTTCAACCATCCTTTAGGCTCATTAAATTTTAGAAAAGATTTTAGCCTCACTACCAAGTCGGGCTATGAGGCCACAGTTTTTCATCTCTTTTTGATCTTTCTTTTTAAATATCGATGTATCATAGAGTCACACCAAGAATCTATGATACGTTATGAAGAGAAAGTATTTTTGAGGAAGATAATTAAAATGTTGTCTAAAACCTTGGGGCAAGTTTGAAACCGATCTACCGGAAGGCTAGTAAGGCCAGGTGCCCTTCTGACTTCAGCAGTATCTATGTACCCATGTGCAAGAGTTTCTACATCCAGCACATGTACAGGATTTGCTGTGAATGGAAATTAACATCTAAACAATGCGAGTCGAAAACCCTCGTCAAATAGTTTACCCAAGTATTTGGTAGTACATGAAAGGTTTTTATAGTATAAGTATTTCAATCTCTAATATTTACTTTCTCCTAAAACATTTTCTTGTTTCTTTGTTATATAATGATGAAGAGTTCCAGCTTTAGGTTTGTTCCATGTGGTGCCTAATGACTTCCAAAATGGGTAGATTATATAATTTCCTTTTTATGTTCTACTTTGTTTTTACATTGATGCTTTGATTGTGATCTCTTGACAATGTAAAGGGTTTTGTTAATTTCATATAATAAGTGATGATTGTATCAAAGTTTAATGTAATGAGTTGGAGACTGTGAAGATCTTACAGTACATTCAGAGGCTGAGGAATCATAAATCAGGGCTATGGTTTTCTCCAATGAGTACATCAATTTTTTTTTTTTTACAAACTGGAAAATATAGGGTAACTGTGATAGTAGCAGATCAAACCAGGTTATCTAATTGTTAGGCCCTTTCAGTTTATTATTAGACAATATAACTTTAACCCGACTGGAAATTGGCTAATTACCTAGAATACAAGGACTTAATAAAGTGGCCCCTCTTCAAGCCAGTTACTAATTATGATCTCTTCAAAGAGGGAACATTGGGGTCTAATCTAATACAGAAGATCTCCTCCATGAGTAGCACGTGTAAGCTGAAGGTGACTCGCTCTCTGAACACCTGTTAACTGCATACAATTGACATGTATGTAACAGTTCATTAGGAAACATGTTTTACGTTGTGTTGTATGAAGCCTAATCCTTGATTCTGATAGGCTACAGCAGAATCTTTTTCCTTATTTTTGTCCAAAAAGGAATTATCATGAAATAGATTTAGACTCAGGTCACCAGTATTATTTTGTGATATCACCTACATAACAATAAATTAAGTTCAATCATAATGGTGGTCATTACAACCCTGGCAGACGGTGTTAAAGCTGCAGTAATACTGCAAACAGGCCGGCGGACAAAAAAAGGGAATTATGACCGGGCGGAAACCGCCAACCTAGACAGCCACTTTAACACTCCGACTGCCACGGCGGTACAGACAAGCAGCCCGGCGGTCACCGCCAACAGACAGGCGGAAGACAAAGTACCGCCCACAGTATCACAACCCGCCAATCCGGGGCGGATTCACCGTGGATAAAAACACAGCGGAAACAGCTTTTGCAATGGGAAAACGCTCACCTGAACACACTCCACGAGGAAGGAGGCTACCATGGAGCCCGAGCTACAAATACTCCCTGCACTTGTCTTCCTGCTCATCTACGATCACCAGCAATGTAAGCGCTGAAGACAACGGTGAGTACTGCACGTACGACATAGGGGAGGGGGGAGGCAAAAGTCAGGGGGACACACACGCAACACCCCCACCCCCAACCCGACCCCCGCACACTACAACACACACACCAATGCAGTTCCAAACAGCACAGTAACAACCCCCAACCCCCCCGGAAGAATGCAAAGACAAAACTAAATCAGTTCAAACATTGTAATGTATCAAAATACAGTAACCTATTATATACAGATAGATATACACTTTCCAAATATATACATCACGATAATGACACATTTCAATGTCCGTGGACCACTGGGCCCAAAATGCATGGGCGAGGCCCACACTAGATACCTGTCCACAAACGGAGAGAACACTGCAGGGGCATCAGATAGAAATACAAAAGGCTCCTCAGGGGGAAGGGAAGGGGGGGCACCTCAGCCGGATTACAGCACCACGCCAGATCCACGACGGGGCTCCATGCAAATTGATGTATCCTGGGGAGTGCAAAGCCACAGTATCTCAAGTCTCTACAGTGGGTGGGTTGCCCACTATACCATCCTGGGGAGTGCAAAGCCACAGTCTCTCAAGTCTCTACAGTGGGTGGGTTGCCCACTGTACCATCCTGGGGAGTGCAAAGCCACAGTCTCTCAAGTCTCTACAGTGGGTGGGTTGCCCACTGTACCATCCTGGGGAGTGCAAAGCCACAGTCTCTCAAGTGGATAACAGCCTCCCCTGGTTCTGGAGGGGGACTGGTGCCCAGAGTGCTTCATCCTGTGAAGGACAGACAGAGTGGATGCAGGTCCCCACTGGTTCTGGATGGGGACTGGTGCCCAGAGTGCTTCATCCTGTGAAGGACAGACAGAGTGGCTGCAGGTCTCCACTGGTTCTGGAGGGGGACTGGTGCCCAGAGTGCTCCATCCTGTGAAGGACAGACAGAGTGGCTGCAGGTCTCCACTGGTTCTGGAGGGGAACTGGTGCCCGGAGTGCATCACGCTCCCCGTGACGGTCCCTGTTCTGTCACTGTCCCAGCTGCACATGGGCTAACGATGCTTGATTTGGCGGTGCTTTGCCCTGTTCAGCGGTCTACACCATGGCGGTCTTTGCCCTGTTCAGCGGTCTTCACCATGTTGGTCTTTGGCCTGTTCAGCGGTGCTTTGCCATGGCGGTGCTTTGCCCTGTTCAGTGGTCTTCACCATGGCAGTCCTTGCCCTGTTCAGCGGTCTTCACCATGTCGGTCTTTGGCCTGTTCAGCGGTGCTTTGCCATGGCGGTGCGTTGCCCTGTTCAGCGGTCTTCACCATGGCGGTCTTTGCCCTGTTCAGCGGTCTTCACCATGTCGGTCTTTGGCCTGTTCAGCGGTGCTTTGCCATGGCGGTGCTTTGCCCTGTTCAGCGGTCTTCACCATGGCGGTCTCTGCCCTGTTCAGCAGTGCTTGCCTTTGCTGTCTCTGACCTGTGCAGTGGTGTGTGGCATTACGGTCCCTCAGTGCCCAGCGGGGCTGTGGCTGCCGGGGCCCTCCAGGTCACTGATGCTGGGGGTGGTCTCCTGACCTGTAACGATACTGGTGCCCTCCAGGGCACTGACTCTGGCGGTGGTCTCCTGACCTGTGATGATACTGGTGCCCTCCAGGGCACTGACTCTGGCCTCCGGACCTGTGACGATACTGGTGCCCTCCAGGGCACTGACTCCGGCGGTGGTCTCCTGACCTGTGACGATACTGGTGCCCTCCAGGGCACTGACTCCGGCGGTGGTCTCCGGACCTGTGACGATACTGCTGGCGGTGGCGTCCTGGCCGGCGGGGAGGATGGCGGCCTTCTCCGCTGTGCTGCTCTTCCCAGACTTTGGAGACTTCTTCTGCCCCTTCAACACCTTGGGAGGAGTCACAGCAGACTCAGCACTCCCCCCGGGACCCTTGTGAGCTGTTTTTCCGCCAGGAGTCTTCACCCTCTCGAGTCTCCAACTTAAGGTGCTTTACAGGGGGTGGACTGGCAGTGCTTTGGCTCCGTGTCACACTGGCTGCCCTGGTGGCCGGTGCACTCCACACCACTGGTACCAGACTTTTTTTGGCTGAGGTGCTACTACGGGACCTATGAATTGGAGGGGTGGGGGTTTTGGGAAAGAGGTCAACGTTGCTGAGGAAGAGTTTCTGACGAACACTGGGATGGGTAGCTGGAGGGGGTCTGGGAGTGGAGGAAGAGGAGGTGGTTGTAGGAGGTGTCACTTTAGGTGATTTGGGTGCACGTGCAGGTACTGGAGGCTGTCGTGAGGTGGATGGATGTTGGGTGTGTGGGTGCCCGCGTTTGTGTACTTTGGGAGGGGGCGTCACAGACACACTGGGAGTGGACACAGGGGACGTGTAAATGGTAGTGGGGGTGGTGAGTGCAGGTGAGCGGGGTGTGGTGCTGGGTGTTCTGGTGCGAGTCCTAGTGCCTGTAGATGTAGTGCATGCAGGTGAGAGTGTAGACGACACTGGGAGGGAGGAGGGAGACGACGAGGAGGGGGACACAGTGGAGGCAGTGGATGTTGCTGTGTCTGTATGTGGGTGATGCTTGCGTGAGTGCCTGTGGGATGTGTGGTGCTTATGTTTGCCTGAGCTACTTTTGTGTGTTGGGGTGTATGCATGCTTGTCTGATGGTGTGCTTGGGATAGGTTGGGGTACGATGGATTGGGTCTGGGTGGAGGAAGTTGGAGGGGGGGGCTAGACACAGGGACAATGGCTGCCATCAGTGCTGAGGCCAGAGATTGCAGGGTTCAATGAAGGGCAGCCTGACCAGAATGAATGCCCTCCAGGAATGCATTACCGTGTTGCAACTCCCTTTCTACACCCTGGATGGCATTCACAATGGTAGACTGCCCAACCGTGAGTGACCTGAGGAGGTCAATGGCCTCCTCACTGAGGGCAGCAGGGGTGACTGGGGCAGGGCCTGAGGTTCCTGGGGCGAAGGTGATGCCCACCCTCCTGGGTGAGCGGGCAAGGAGCGAAGGCTGAGGGGCTGCTGGGAGGGTGGTGCTGGTAGGGGAGGTGGCGGCTGTACCTGTAGAAGTGGGGGGCACAGATGTTGCCGCCACCACAAGGGAGCTCCCATCGGCGGACGAGTCTGTGTCGCTGTTTGGTGATCCGGTGACCGACGTGAAGCTCCCCTCGCCCTCCGTCCCACTGGTGTATTCAGAGTCTGTGGTGTGGCCCTCTATGGCCATGTGGGATGCAGCTCCCTCGTGCTCCGGTGCCACTGTACCTCCGCCTGATGATGCTGATGCACAAAAGAACAGGGAGAGCACAAAAAGGGGGGACGATGACAGAAGAAAGACAGGTTGAGTGCATGGCTTACTGCTACCGTTGGCGGACAATACAGACACAGCAGCACCCTGCACTACGCCGTGCTCTTGGCCTATACAGATGCAATTCCTGGGATCTGGCCTACATGGCTATAGTGGACATCTGCACACATAGATGACACAGGGGCATGTATACCTGTACTTGGCACTCTACAGAGGTGGGGTGGAGTGCCGCATGGCATGCATTACGGAGGGGCCTAGCCTACCTAACTCGCCCTGGCCTAGGGGAACCCATAGCCCTCCTCCCCCACCCAGACCCCTCCACTGTACGCAAAGTCCGCAGAATGATGTTGTACTCACCCCCTTGTGTCTGCTGTGATGCCCTCAAGCGCCCATCCAACTCAGGGTAGGCCACCGCCAGGATCCGGAACATCAGGGGGACATGGTGCGACGGGTACCCCTCCCACGTTGGGAGGCCATCCCCAGCTGAGCCTCTGCCGTCTTCTTGCTCCAGCGGCGAATGTCCTCCCATCTTTTACGGCAGTGGGTGCCCCGTCTCTGGTGGACCCCCAGGGTCCGGACGTCCTTGGCAATGGCATGCCAAATGTCCTTCTTCTGGTGGGCGCTGACCTACATGACATGTACAGGGGAAGAAGAGAAGTCATTAACAAGTGCACCGTCAAAGTGAGTGGCCCCCATCCCGACCCTTGCCATGTGGCACATGCATTCACAGTCCTTCATGGTCGCTTAACTCTGCCCCCTTGCTACTGACATCCAGCCCTCTCCACCCAGCATAGCCCATACAACGTGCTCCCTGTGTACTTACCTGTTGGTCTGGAGGACCGTAGAGTAGCGTGTACTGGGGGAGGACCCCGTCGACTAGCCTCTCCAACTCCTGAGCAGTGAAGGCAGGGGCCCTTTCCCCAGTCGCAGCAGCCATTGTCTCTTCCAGACCGAGGTCACAGCAGCACTTGCAGTATACGTCCTCTCCTGTCGAAGATCAGGTATCGAGTGATTGAACAGATAGAAAATGGCGGTGACGTCTACGACCGCCTACCGCGACGGTGTACAACGCCAGCGCAGATACCTCACACCCCATTGTCCCACTTTAGAGGTCAGGCAGCCGCCATTTCAGGGGCCCACATGGCTTCATTTACTACTGCGTCACACATACCTAGGCCTACACTCAACACACATACAGGATGAGTTTTGTATTTGGTGTCGTGTTCTGTGTAGCTGTGGGTACATACCTGGGATTTTGTTGACTCTGTGGTCACTGTTGTCCTTCTTAGGCACCATCAGCTGGGACATTTGAGGAGATGGTGGAATCCTCTGGTGTACAGACCGCTGGTGGACCTGTTAACAATGGAGGAGCGACATTTGATCATCACCTACAGGTTTGACCGTGCCACAATCCAGGAACAGTGTACCCAGTTGGAGCCAGACCTGATCTCACCAATCCGCCATCCCACAGGAATACCCCCTGACGTGCAGGTGCTATCAGTGCTCCATTTCCTTGCAAGTGGATCATTTCAAACAACAGTGGCCATGGCATCAAGGATGTCCCAGCCTATGTTTTCCAACGTGATGTCCAGAGTGTTGTCTGCCCTGCTGAAACACGTAAGGAGCTACATCGTTTTCCCTCAGTTGGAGGATTTGGCTACATTGAAGGGTGACTTCTATGCCTTGGGACATATCCCCAACATCATAGGTGCTATTGATGGCACCCATGTAGCTCTGGTCCCCCCACGCAGGAGTGAACAGGTGTACAGGAACCGGAAGAGTTATCATTCCATGAATGTACAGATGGTATGTTTGGCAGACCAGTACATCTCCCAGGTGAATGCTATGTTCCCTGGCTCAGTGCATGACGCCTACATCCTGCGGAATAGCAGCATCCCGTATGTGATGCGTCAACTCCAGAGGCACCGTGTGTGGCTATTAGGGGACTCTGGTTACCCCAACCTGTCCTGGCTATTGACCCCAGTGAGGAATCCCAGGACCAGGGCAGAGGAACGCTACAATGAGGCCCATGGGCGGGCTAGGAGGGTGATCGAACGCACCTTCGGCCTCCTGAAGGCCAGGTTCAGGTGCCTCCATATGACAGGTGGTTCCCTATTCTACTCACCAAGGAAGGGTTGCCAGATCATCATCGCCTGCTCCATGCTTCACAATCTTGCTTTGCGACGCCAGGTGCCTTTTCTGCAGGAGGATGGTCCAGATGACGGTGTTGTGGCAGCTGTGGAGCCTGTGGAGCCTGTGGACAGTGATGAGGATGAAGCTGAGGAAGAAGACATAGACAACAGGGAGGCAGTCATACAGCAATATTTCCAGTGACACACAGGTGAGAATTTTTTTTTAACTATCACATTCACTTTCACACTTCTACCTCTATCCTGTCTGTCAATTAGTAGCAGTATATGGTAACTGAGTTGTACATTTCCATTACGGTTTCACAGGTGTGGTTACCAACGTGTGTCATCTGCTTGCATCCTTCATGGACTTGTGATGTGTGACATAGGTATGTTGACATTACATTTTCGAACGGATTTTGCCATTGTCATAGTTAATACACATTTTCATAATCACAGACTGACTCCAGATTATTTTGTTGTTCAAGGGTGTTTATTGAAGTGCTAATTATGGGAGGGGGTGGCAAAATGGTGATGGGTGATGGTGGAGGAATGTCCATGGCAGAGTCCAGTCTATTAGTCACACAGGTGCATTCCCCATATGGGCATAGGAAGTGGAGCTGGGGCAGTTCCAATCTGGACAGGGTAACAAAGTGGGACAGTGGGAGGACAATCAGGGTGGTCTAATTTCCTGCCGGGGGTCTTGCCATCTTGCTCTGTCCTGTTCCTGGATCTCAGGGACCGCTTGCGGGGTGGTTCTCCCTCTGCAGGGGGTGGGGTGCTGGTGTGGTGGTCCTGTGTCGAGGCGTCCTGTCCACTAGCGCCGGCAGAGGTGGTGGGCAGTTCAGCATCCATGCTAGTGTCATGGGCCCCTTGGAGTGCCACGGTGTCCCTCATGGTCTTTTGTATGTCCTTCAGCACCCCTACGATTGTGCCCAGGGTGAAGTTGATGGTTCTAAGCTCCTCCCTGAACCCCAAATACTGTTCGTCCTGCAGGTGCTGGGTCTCCTGAAACTTGGTCAGGACCGTCGCCATCATCTCCTGGGAGTGGTGGTATGCTCCCATGATGGAGGAGAGGGCCTCGTGGAGAGTGGGTTCCCTTGGCCTGTCCGCCCCCTGTCGCACAGCAGCCCTCCCAGTTCCCCTGTGTTCCTGTGCCTCCGTCCCATGGACCGTGTGCCCACTACCACTGCCCCCAGGTCCCTGTTGTTGTGGGGGTGGTGGGTTATCCTGGGTTCCCTGTAGTGGTGGACACACCGCTGATTGACGTGTCCTGGGTACGGAGGTATGGGCCCGCTGGGTGGGTGCTGTGCTGGTGTTACCAGAGGGTGGATAGTCAGTGTTGGGCTGTGCCTGTGCAAGGGGAACCAACTGTCCGAGGCCCACGATGGTGCGGGCTGGTCATCTGGATCCAGTTGGCCAGAGCTGCTGTCATTACTGTGGGCCTCTTCTGTGGGTGGGGTAGAGATGTCTGGACCCTCCTGTCTGGTGACGTTGGGTAGTGGTCCTGCAGGGGTAAAAAAGCAAGATTATTGCATGTGTGTGTGTCATGGTGTGCAATGGGTGGGTGAGCGTGTACCCCAGTGGTAGCATTCCAGTGTGGGGGCTTGTGTGATGATGGTTGGGGGGTGTTAAGGGTATGCGCTGTGGGCATGCTTTAGTGAGGGGTGACCATGCTTTGGTGTTGCATGCAGGGCTTGGTGTTGGGATGTGTGATTTGTGTTATGAGTACAGTGAGGATTTGGCGTGATAAGGGAGGGGGTGAGGGTGGGGGTGTGAGATAGCATGCAGGTAGGGTGGGGGATATGATAGTTAAGATTTGACTTACCAGTGTCCATTCCTCCACCGACTCCTCCGAGGCCCTCAGGATGCATGATGGTCAAGACCTGCTCCTCCCATGTTGTTAGTTGTGGGGGAGGAGGTGGGGGTCCGCCGCCATTCCGGTGAATCGCGATGTTGTGCCTGGATATCACGTAACGCACCTTCCCCCCTAGGTCGTTCCACCTCTTCCAGATGTCCTCCCGATTTCTTGGATGCTGTCCCACAGCGCTGACCCTGTCGACGATTCTTCGCCATAGCTCCATCTTCCTGGCTATTGAGGTGTGCTGCACCTGTGCTCCAAATAGCTGTGGCTCTACCCGTAGGATTTCCCCCACCATAACCCTGAGCTCCTCCTCGGAAAACCTGGGGTGTCTTTGGCGTGACATGGGGTGGTGTAGGTGATGTGTGAGGTGGTGTATGTGTTGATGAGTGTGGTGATGTGTGGTGGTGTGGGATGTTTTGAGCGTGGATGTTGTATGGGTGATGGTGTTGTGTGCCTCTTTGTGGTGGGGTTGTCTATTGCTGTTGTCTCTCTCTGGCCTTCTTTCAGATTTTTTGTTTGTAGGGGTTTGTGGGTGATGTGGGTGTGTTTTTTATATTGTATTGGGTGTGTGGGAGTGGTGTTTGTATGTGTATCAGGTGTGTGTATTTGGAATTGTCCAATGTGGCGGTGTTTTGGAGATGTTTGTGTATTTTGAGCGCAGCGGTGTGTACCGCCAATGGAATACCGCGGTTGAAAGACCGCCACGTGGATTAGTTGGTCGTAATAGCATGGGCGTGATCCTGTTGGCGTGACGGTGGACGTTTTGTTTTCGCCAGTTTATCACTGACCTTTGGTGTGGCGTAGTTGTGTGGGTGTCTGAATTTCGGCTGATTCCGATATGTGGGTCATAATAGCTGTGGCGGAATTCCGCGGTCGCAGCGGTGTGTTGGCGATCTTCTGCACGGCGGTAAGCGGCTTTTACCGCCAATGTTGTAATGACCCCCAAAGTCTTTAAAGAGTTCCCTACTTTTAACGCGCACAGAAGATAAATAAATTATTTCAATTAGTGAATGGTTAGTTCTATGTTGCATTCAAAGGCAGCCTAAGTAGGAACAGAAAGTATCACATCTGATGCACCTTTTCCCTCAACAGTGGAATCTGTTACACTCGTTCTTCCTAGAGCTGCAATGCTTTCCCTCGCTCTGCCATATGGACGTGACAAAGCTTTTCTATTAAGATATAAAAATGAAGAAAGCTTCATCAGCCACACACCATGTATCCTGAACGCAATCTCATGACTCTGAAACAACTTAACATCTTTCACATCAAATCTGTTCTTTAAACAGGCGCTATTTCAAGAGGGTAGTGAATTCTTCATAAAAAATGATAACGCATCATCAAGGGGGAAGGGGCTGGACCCTCTGCTCACTATAACCTGCCAATGTAGTGGGAATCCAAATAAACTGATAAATGTTGAATTTTTAGTTATTGTGGGAGTTGCCTTTGAACCTGTTGTACAGCACATTTTTAAAGCATCTATTTGCTCACGAGTAATGGAGCTAGTGCTGTTAGTATCTCTCATTAGAATTTTTCCATTTCATTCTCACTTCTAAAAAGTAAAGAATGATCAGAGTTGAGGAAAAGGGTAGGGAAATCAGTGCTGGTCAGAAACCCAACATCGATCTACTATTGCAGAAAGGTCTGCATTTCTTTGACAATGATGGAGACTTAATTCCCCCGTTACTCAAGTAAAGTTTCCATTATCAGAGAAATAACTGAATTCAAATGCTTTAATATCCTTGAATTTAACTTCATATATTGAGGTTAGCATCTTTAAGAGACAAATCATATATTTTCTTGGTTCAAAATATCTTGCCGACCCACTGATAAGAACCATGGGATGATATGAGTTACTAGGCTAAAAACATATGCATTTAAAAGTTATTCTCCCATGCAGTTTGAAAGCAGGGTGTTTCATTTGATAAATCAATCTAAGCCAAATCCCATGGTCTTAAACAAGCCTAAAGAAGTCCTGTGTGAATAAAAAGTTGTATCAATATTGAACGGTTTATCAGTGACAGCATCAGGGCATCTTATTTAGCAGAGTTTCTAACAAGCAAAGTGACATGATCAGTAAATGTACAAAGATTGATGTTTTAGTTTGCACACCATGTCACCTCAGATTAGACCCTGTGATATGCAAATCAGGCTTGATCCTACTCAAAGAGGCCACACCCACCCCAAACGTTTTTTGTATTCCTCAGTTCAACGCCCAAAGTGTGACGGGTATGTTGGAGTGTGATTTTTATAATCAATATTAACATGAAAAGCTTGCTAAATAATGTATAATAGAGCCGCATAGAAAATGTGTTAGAATAGTATTAATGCACACGTTTGAAATGTGCCCACGGGGAGTGGCCACCACTGTGTACGATGATTAATGAAACTGACAAATTATGAATTTTAATATTGTACTAATGTATGATTTTGTATTAGCGTTAAGAGTTATGTATTAGGGTTTGGCTAAATTAATCACTAGGCCTTAGTTAGCAAGGGTCTGGGCCTAGCTGCCTGGTCTCATATTAACTGTGTTTTCTAACGTGCAATGTGCTGCTTTCCTGAAGGACACGATGCTGTACTTTTCCAGAAGCTAGAGAGATGTGTGTGTAGCCATAGTAAATTCTTTCTCATGAGACCCGACTTGCTCAAGGTGACATTCTTGCTGAATGCAACAGTGTAATTCGCAACAGGTACAAGGTCGCCTAAACCAAGGGAAGACAATGGAACTACTGACTGGAGTGACTAGTGTAACTTTTTCTACCTGACATTCTACCCGTTGAAGACGTCAATCACAGGGGCCAATAAACTGCATGAGAACTGTCTTAGGTGAAAATTCTAGTAAGGTGAGCAACGGATTATTGGACAGAGATAACGATACACCAAATATTGGCCAATTGGAAATTAGAGACTTGTCCGGCAACTTTAATATAACGACGTGACACAAGGAGAAATCAGCCATTATTGAGCCATTACTCGCCTTTACCCTGCCACTCTTGAAGCCGTTATTCTTCTTAGCTATCCTAAGAGACTTTGGGGGTCATTACGACCTCGATGGTCTTTTCGCAAGACCGCCGAGGTACTGCCGTGCTGAAGACCGTCAGTGGTGGCGGTCTTCCGCGCCGCGTATTATGACCGCTGGCAGGCCGCCGTCCTTTTTTCGTATGGAAAGCCGCCAGCAGCCATACTGGCAGATGGCGGGAAAGTGGAGGTTGATCAACCTCCACCGCCACGTCAACAGAACACCGCCCACTGAATCACGTCCCATGATTCGGTGTGGCGGTGTTTTGGTGATGGTGTTCTGATGGCAGAGCTGCCCCCATGTATCCCGTCCCCTCCCGGAGGATCAATGGACAAGGTAAGTTGATCGTCCGTTAGGGAAGGGGGTGGGGGGGTATTGTGTGCGTGCATTGGGGGTGTGCGTGTGAGAGTGTAGAGGGGTGAGTGAGTGAGTGTATGCGTGCGGGGGGGTGTTGTGTGTATGGGAAATGTGTGCAGGTCAGACGGTGTGCATGTCTGTTTGTATGTGTGCCGGTATTTGTTGTCGGGGTGTATGTGTGCGTGTAGGGGTGTGTATATGTGCATGTTGGGGGTGTGTGCGTGTAGGCATGTGTATATGTGCATGTTCGGGGGTGGGGTGGGGAGGGGGTTGTGCCACCCTTGGGGGGTGGCAGGTGGGTGTGGGGGGAGGATTCGTGGGGGTTAGCGGGGGTGGGTGAGACCCCTATCAGTGCCAGGGAAGGAATTCCCTGGCACTGATAGTGCCTACCGCCATGGATCTCATGGCGGTGCCCAATCACCGAGATCCATGGCGGTATGCAGGGTCCTGATACCATCGGCGGTCTAGTGACGACCGCCGGGCTGGAGACCGCAATCTCCAGCCCAGCGGTCTTCACCGCCATGGCGGTCGGAATGGTGAAGTGGCGGATGACCGCAGCGGTAACCGCCGCGGTCATAATTCCATTTTTTTTTCCGCCGGCATGTTTCCGGTCTTACCGCCGCATTACCACCGACCGCCAGGGTCGTAATGACCCCCCATGTCTTTAGCTGTTTGATGCCCTAAACCATCCTCGCCGTACCCCTTGCCTGATTTTCACTTTTCCTCCTTATGAGGGAAGAGCCTTTTGCTATGCCTTGCTGAGCCTTACCTGCTTATCCTGGCTGATGGCGAATCGACTGCTGTCCTGAGGACGAAGACTGTCACTGTATGCCGCCCCATTTGGATGGGTAACTATCTGATGATGAATTGTAATTGTCTGTTTGCCTTTTCTTTCTAGGTACCAACTGCTCTTTTTTGCAGAGGCCATAGTTAGATGTTTTCTAAATTCATGTTACTAAATTATTTTGCATGAAGCCCAACATGCTGATGCTAATTAGAGGTTAGTTAAGGAGTTCACCAAAATCGGGGGGGGGGCAAATAGACAAATGACTGTATTTTTGCTTTGTTGAATAATGTACTAATAATACTTTGCTAAAGTTTAATTCATGTTGACTTCGTGTTTTGTGCTAATGTTCATGATCTTTGCATTGATAAAATCTTGTTCCAGTTGCCATATTGTAGTTCTATTGATGTGCTTACTGGTATTGAGACTAATGAATATGCTAGTAGGTTGTAACTAATAGGGAATAAATATCCAAAATCGTACTAGATTTGTGTGGTTATTCGTGACCGAAAGGTCATGGTGTGTTCCATTCGTATTAAATGTGAATGATTCGTTTTATTGATTAGATATAGTGCATATCGATTTGATTATTGATTTATCAGTTGGGATGATAAGTAGATATCTCGCCCTGAGGAGTCTCCGATCAGGGTCAAAAGATTCATTGGCCTAAAACGAGTACCATTTTAAGTAAATCATCCAAGCTGGGACGCGTTAACAGGTATGCCCGGATGTGGATCCCGTGCTCCCTTTGCCCACTGGAACCAAACTTTACTTCAATGATGAGTCCTAAGAAGGTTGAAACTGGTCTCAGGTTGCTTGTATTTCACTTCAAGGGAAATAGGCCTGACAGGTCAGGCAGGATGGAAGCTGAATTGCACATGGCTGTGCCCTGTCTGATGTGACACGGTGGGCAAAAAGAATGGACTGGGATGCAGCCAAAGTAATTACCAGTGGCTTAGGTTAGGCCATGCATTCCTTCGATCACTTTTTTGAATTATTCAGATAGCCCTAAAAGCTTGTCCAACTCTGCCTTTTAGCTGCTGTCCCATGTTCATACCTCCTTTTTGTCTCCCTTCTGTAGGAGCTTGTTCCCTGACCTCAAGCTGCAGTTCCTGACAGACTCCTGATAAGGAATAAAAAATATTCTAGCTATCGCGTCTAGAATTTTAGATTCTATTAAGGACACGGAGGCGAGGATTATGCTTACTCTTTACTTTACTGTCAAAACAGCAGCCAGTAAAAAATGATATAACTTAAAACTATCATTCCCATAATGCCAAGTCCACCAATCACTGCCACACGAAGAGCCCATAAATAGCCTGTGTGCCATAGTCCGACCTCTTTCTTTGCAAATCCAACCTGACGTTGAATTAGTTGCCGCATCAGAAACGAACTCCTCGAACGAGAGATACCAACACTCCACTTCAACTTAGAACAGAACTGGACTCCGACTCTTGATCCAAAATATGACCTTTATGAATTCGTGTTAGATGATCCTGTGAATGTAAAAGAATAAACTAATATCCTTGTACATTGAAGGGAGGGTCAGCAATTTAACATGGTTGATGCATATACCATAAATTGATTATAAACACTTACAATATTCATGATAATGATTAATAGGTGGGATAATCCTCGCCTCCGTGTCCTTAATAGAATCTAAAATTCTTGACGGGATAGCAAAATGTTTTTTTATTTTATGTCAGGACCTGAGGCTTCGGATTATGCTAGTTTAAAGTCTATTTACCACTTCTGACACTACGTCAACAATAGGTTTGTGATAGAATATCTTGAAGGTGGAATCATTTGACCAATCTGCTGCAGCCATAATATCCTCCAATCTATCTCCATTAGCAAAAGCTTTTGAAGCCATGGCTCCTCTAACAGAATGAGCTCTAAATACACATATCAATAACTGCTTCAGCTAATAACCAATTGACCCAACGGGCCAAAGCTGCTGCAGTGACTGGACAAAAAGATTTTTTGTAAAGAGATCAATTATTGACCAAAAACATTCTGTCTGAATTCCTGTGTGCAATCTTCATACACTTTCAAGCATTGAACAACACAAAGTTTCCTATTATGTGGAAAAGATGGATAAGAAATACATTTCAACGAGGTTTTAGTACGTCTAGTAATGGAAAAAGATACTCCT
This sequence comes from Pleurodeles waltl, assembly GCF_031143425.1. NCBI lineage: Eukaryota > Metazoa > Chordata > Amphibia > Caudata > Salamandridae > Pleurodeles > Pleurodeles waltl. The sequence goes on from NC_090442.1 coordinate 36,952,532, forward strand.
GGAGTAAATACTCGACCTGATAAATCCAGAGCTTTAAAATCTGACACTCTTCTGCATGACAGCAGGCATAGTAGCATTGTCAATTTTGCCGATAACTGTTTGTGAGATAATTCTTAATTATATGGCCAGTTTCTGAGGAAATGTAAGACAATATTGACATCCCACAAAGAAGTATATTGTGGTTGAGGAGGTTTAACCATACGGATACCTCTAAGTAATTTGCAAATCAAAGGGTGTTCACCTACTGGTTTCCCCTGAATGTGAGGGGTCCAGCAGAAAGGGCGGAGCGACACTTATTAATTGTCCTGTATGCCGAACCCTGGGAAACCAATTCAGAAAGAAAATTGGCTCTGACATGAATTTCTGACCCCAGGGGATCCACACTCCTTGTACTGCACCAACATACCCACTTCCTCCAGGCTTGCTCGTATCTTTTCTCAGTGGAAGGGGCCCAAGATTGGGATAAGAAAAACATCGCCGATTCCGAAAATCCAGGCACTTGCCATCGTCGCCTGAAAGTCTCCACGCCATCAGGTTTAACGATATCTGCAGAATTAGTGGGTGAAAATTGTTCAACGGATCCGTGAGAAGGTCCACAGACAATGGAATCTTCACCGGAAAGTCGCAAGACAGATTCATCGCAGAAGGGAACCAAGGCTGAGCACTCCAAAACTGAGTTATCAGAATGACCTCCGAGTGTTGGCGACAAACTTGTGCCAGGACGTGAGGAATCATCACGAAGTGAGAGAAAGCATAAAGAAGCTCCCTCGGCCACAGCTGCAGGAAAGCATCTGTCCCCTTCGCCTGAGGGTCCGGTTTCCAACTGAAAAAACAAGGAACTTGACTGTTCAATCGGGAGGCAAATAAATCCATCTGACACGTCCCCCAACGTAGTTGGAGCGCTTGAAAAATCCGTGGATTGAGCCTCCAGTCGCTGCCATCTCGAAGGAAGTGAGAATTCCAATCCACTGTCGTGTTGACACGGCCTGGAATGTATTCCGCTATTACCAAAATTTGTTGATTGAGGCAATAATGCCAGAATTCCTTCGCTATCTCCGCTAGGAGACGTGATCTGGTCCCCCCAAGGCGATTGATGTATCTGACCGCGGAGACATTGTCCATCCGCAGGAGGATACAACAATGAGCCCGGCGAGGGGCAAGAGATCTGATGGCAAAAGCCCCTCCTAGGAGTTCTAGACAATTGAAATGATATGTCAGTTCTCCCGGGGACCACCGTCCCCCGTCTCTACAGGGCCGCAGCGTGCTCCCCAGCCCCATCGTCTGGCATCTGACTCTATTACAACATCTGGACTGGAAGGAAAGATCGCTCTGCCATTCCATGCATCCATGTGAGAGAGCCACCAAGACAGGGGAACCAATTCTGAGTACTGCAGACCCTTCTGAAGATGGAGAATCTTCAATCTCTGAAGGGCCCTGTAATGTAAAGGGCCCAGAAAAATCGCTTGAATAGATGATGCTAAGAGCCCGACTAGGCGAGCTAACGTCCTCAATGATATAGTCGGAGAGGCAAGTGCTCTCCTCAACTCTTTCTTGATCAAGCTCCGTTTGTTGATCGGAAGAATTAGCAACGCCTTCATTGAATCTATTAGAAAACCTAAGAATTCTATATTCTGAGTTGGTATTAAACAAGACTTCTCAGAATTGATGACAAACCCGAGATCCTGTAGCAATTGTATTGTTCAATTTAGATGAATCAGTTCTAGCTGTTTGTCTTGAGCCATAATAAGAATGTCGTCTAGATAAATAATCAGACGCACCCCTCGTTTTCTTAAGAACTGGACCACTGGGCGCAGAAGTTTGGTGAAACACCAAGGAGCTGAGGAGAGACCGAAGGGAAGGACTTTGAACTCGAACCAGTGGGAACCCCATTGAAATTGTAGAAAACGTCTGTGAGGGGCAAAAATCAGAACTGAGAGGTAAGCTTCTTTGAGATCCAGACGCACCATCCAGTTTTTGTCCCTTAAGAGGTCTCTGAGGAGGTGGATACCTTCCATCTTGAAATGGCGATACACCATCCAAGAATTGAAACGTTTGAGGTTTAGGACCAACCTGGAACCACCGCCCTTCTTTTGGACTTAGAAGATTGTTCTGGCGAACCCCCGAGGATGAGGAGAAGTTTGCACTGTAGCCCCTTTTTGTATGAGAGAAAATATCTCTTCTTCTGTGAATTCGCGATCTGCGAGGGAAAAAAAGAGAGGCATAGGAGGAGCCTTTTGAATCGGGGAGGCGTAATATTCTAATTGGAAACCTTGAACGGTCTGCAGAACCCAAGGGTCTTGTGTAATTATCTGCCAGGCTGGGAGAAATGACTGTATCCTGCCCCCCAAAACGACCTCCGAAGGAGGAATAATTCTCACCTGAATTTGAGGTGTCTTGGTTGGAACCACCTCTGCGATAACCTCTGGAGGAGCGACACGCCCTCTGTAGCGGTTGGGGTACAAATTCTGCTGGTCTGAAGAACCACTTCGGTTACCCTGAGAGGCATATCTGGAAGCCTGATATCTTCGGCCTGACGCTCGGCCTCTGAAGCGCCCGGCCCGGGCAAAAAGAGCATTATTGAACACTTTCTTTATGTTGGATTGGGCCTTGTCTAGGGCTATAAATGTGGCAACATATTTGCTCAAGTTGAAAATAAATTTATCCCCAAAGAGCATACCATTGGCCGACGAGCCCGCTTCATTATTAGCCAATTCTGCAAGCTTAGGATCCAAACGAATGAGGAAGGATTGTCTACGCTCAGTTGACATGGCGCAGTTGGCGTTGCCAAGAAGACAGATTGCTCTCTGAGCCCATTGCAACACGGCTTCCGTATCCAAAGAAATATCAGATTCTTTAGATGGGATGGCCAGATCTAAGATTTTTGTCAAAGGACCAGAGACGTCAAGTAATTTGTCCTGGCAGCCTCTCCAGGCACGATCTAGACCCTTCTTCGGGTCTTTGGTGAATTTTCGGAGAAAGGTCGCCATGCTGGGGTCCAACTCAGGCGTCTCCGCCACCTTACCGAGAAGAGAGGGGCTAGGACATTCTGATCTGAGGGTGTTGCGCACCTCCTTCCCGAAGCTTTTACATAGCCTGTCCTGGACGTAGTTGGCAACTTCCGGAATAGGAACCCATTCAGTGGAACGTGGGTGGATAATATCCTCGGGCGAGAATAAAAGGTTCTTATCAGCCGGAGGATTAACATCAGACATAGAATGCTGTTTCATGCATTGCTTTTTGCGCGGAAGGGAATCTTTTTGCGAATCCTCTGAGTCTGATTTGGACGAAGAAGGGTCTTGATAACTGGATTGAGAGAACGAGGATTGCTGAAAATTTGAGGATGTTTCCTGAGGAGGGGGAAAACCTCCATAAGCATGGTCGCGCAACACAGAGGTTGCCATTTGCGCCAAAATCTCTGCTGAGGAAGAGCCACCTGAGCGTTGCAGAGGGAGTCCCAAATTCTCTTTGGGTTCTCCAGATTGTAAGCGAGGTTGTTGGCTGCTCTCGCCCAAAAACTCTCTTTTGGCAAAATTTGTCAAAGGTTGGGTAAAAGGTTTCAGGGCCTGAATTAGTGCCCAATTCACGGAGTCTTGCACGTGATGCCCTAGTGTCTCCACAAGTCTTTCCTCCATTTGATACTCCAATGGCATCTCTTGCAGTTCTTGATGCTGCTCGTCGTCATTGGCGTAGTACGCCATATTAGACCTCTAAAATATTGGAGGAGTTAACGGGAGGCAAAAACCCTGAGCAGGTGAGTAATATATTCTTTTGAGACAGCTAACAAGTTGTATAGCCGGTTTAAATTTGAGTGGAGGGAGCCACCTGCTTGCCAAATATACATCTTGAACATAAATATTGCAAATATGTAAGAAGTGCCCCCTGAGCAAAGCTCTAAAGTATTATTACAGCCCCTTCGGGCGAAAAAACGGCATATAACTTGCTGGTAGAAGCTGTGTGTGCCCTCCGAGACACACACGCTGAAAGCCGGTCAGAAAACCTCCGATCCGCTCACAGCGCGTGCGCGTCAATGGGCACAGAAAGAGGACTGCGTCCTCTTTACAGTGAGCGCACGCTCACCGAACGGCCTGCTCCCACTCCACACCGGCAGAAAGTGGGAAAAAGGAACAACGATGCAATTAAAGGAGTCGAAGCTCCTACTACACGTAATTAACAGGGAAACGGAAGCGCTTGCAATCACGCTCGCGTTTCACAACACAATAAAAACACAAATAGTTTAAGCACATTTGCGCGCGCCACTTAACTGGCTGCTGGAGCAGCAAAGAAAGAGGATGGACTATGGCACACAGGCTATTTATGGGCTCTTCGTGTTGCAGTGATTGGTGGACTTGGCATCATGGGAATGATAGTTTTAAGTTATAGCGTTTTTTATTGGCTGCTGTTTTGACAGTAAAGTAAAGAATAAGCATAATCCGAAGCCTCCGGTCCTGACATAGAATCCAGTTCTAGGTTGTCCTCCTCAAATGACCCGGAGGGTCCCCTCCATTGGTCTCTCCAGGTGTCTCCCCTGTGGGCAGATATTTGCAATGCGCTGGGATTTGTTTTGGATACCGGTGGTGGCTAGAGAGAACACAATTCAGAGATTGGTTGGGGAATGAGAATCTCTCATAAGCATGCCTCAGTCACACATGGTTGCCTTGTTATTTACATTGTGCCAGAGTACGTTTCTCTCTGGGCCATAGAGGTATCACTATTATAGGCAGCTCAAGGTTGTCTTGTAGCATGCCATTGAAGAGCGCCTTTCCAGCTATAATAATTCAGATTATTTCAGTTGCTTTGGTCCACATTCTGGCACTTCAGATCTCATGTCCACAAATTAATCACCTTGTGGCTTCCTGTGTGCAGCTGAGTGATCTGTGGGAATAGATCCCTCTGGAGTCACAGTCGGTTTTGTGGGTTTATCTTTATCAGCAGAGATTGCAATGGCCTGTTATTGCACCAGGTTTGGTTTCTGTACTCTGGAAGCAGCAGGGTTCTTGTATCTGTTTACTAAGCTGATCCCGCTATGTTTACAGAGTTTCTCAGGTTCTTCTGTACTTCCTCCTGTATATTGTTAATCAGTCATGGCCACCTACTGTTCCACAAATAGGTGGGAGACAGTCAAGCACCCCATGGAGCAGAAGATGTCTTTATTTCATGTTACAATCTTTCTATCCATCAAGTCAATCATTCTCTGTGTGAGCAGCTGCCCTAGGATGGCATTATTAATCTCATGGTTTTGGGAATAAAATATCTGTGTACCTCTTGTGTTCAGTCCTGATAAACACTGTCTTTCTGTGAGTTGTTACTATTTTCCATGACAGTTTTGTGCTTTGCCCTTTTCCTATAGTCTAGATACTCAAATGTGTTTATATTCTGTTTTGCTGCTTCTGTTCCTTCTTTTATCTCCACTTGTTGCTGGGCTGTCTATCACGCAATCCATTTTGCAAAAAGCTTTGCATGTGCAATGAAAGAAGTCTGCAGGCCTGAAGTATTTAGGCCTCTGTTTATCACACTACATCTATTCTTTATTCTGATGTGATTATGTTCTTCAGAGTATTTGCAATGGTCCTAGGAGGGTTGGCAGGTTAATGTTCCCAGAGACTCAGGCTGTGGTTACAAAGCTAAAGAACAGATCAGAAATACCATGCTGTCTAACCTGTGGTTATAGTGTTTTTAAGCTGCACTTCAGCCTTACTTTTGTCCATCAGTAAACTTCCTTCCACTTTTTCTGCCGGTTGCTTTCTGTGCAGGCACTGGATCTTTGTCTTTCCAAAAGTATTTGTGCACACCCACAATACCCTTTTAATATTGTCCATTTTCATGCACAGGTAAAGATGAGTCTTCTTTAGGTTTTTGACATATGCTGGCCATTCAGTTTTCAAGTCATCAAATAGCATAAGAGATATTATGAGTTAATTGTAACCATACCCAAGGCCACACACAGGGGTGTTTAATGGATTAAATGTTTATTACATGACAATTGAGAGATAGTCACAGATAATCTCAGAGGTCGATGTTCAGACATGCCCTCAGTTGTTGAATGCTGCCACCAACTCTGTAATGTAGTTGTGTGTCCTCAGTTTATTTGATGAGGGAGATGTTTTGTTTTGTGAGATGTACCCATGATGGTTCCATTTAGAAGTTGAAGAATATGGAGTCCTAGGTGATAAATAAACAGTGGTGATTATTTTTCCGTTAGGATGGAGTTTAGAAGATGGATTTTCGTTTTTCAAAGGAGGTAAATAACCTCAATTCCACGCCATGCCTGGATAATGTTCTACAGTCTATGAAGCGGAGCACTAAAACGTTTCATTTTCATATCTGTAGTCCGCACCTGTAGTCACAATGGCTTCTTATCTGTGGATCTTAAAGTTCAGTGGCTCATTTTGAAAGTTCTGTACTGCTTAAGCCAATTCAGCTAGGTGTAGTGCCAGAGCTGTCTTGGTCTATACCATAGAACTTCCTGTCAGACCAGTGGAAGTGGAAGATTCACTCTAGGAAGCCAATCCTGCAGGAGTGTACGAGGCCTGTGGATATGTAGGAGCTTCTAGTCTTCATTCTCTGGGGGTGATGCAACTAGCAAGATTCAGTCACCCAGGAGGACAACACTGGGCCATTTACAAGGAAGCAAGATAAAAGGGAATTGTTATGGGGAGCAGGAGGGGAAGAGGAGGGGTGTGGAAAAAAAAACTGGGTGGCAGTGTAGAGCAGGCAGTAGCGTGTAGAGAAGGTCAGAAATAGCAGAGCAGAAGAGAAAAGAAGAGATGCGAAGCAGTGGAGCAGGGATGTGAAAGGAGGTGACAGACAGAGGAGTGGAGCAGAATGGAGAAGGAGAATGAAGGTGAGAGACAGAACATCTCATGCTATACCTGCAGCAAGTAAAGACCCTACAAAACAGAGTTAAAGTCCACATCTGCATGGTTCATACGTAGAGATGGGCAGAGCACTAAGGAGTGAGTCTTGAAGCCACAGGGAAACACTGGATAAAACATGACCACTGACCACACTAAAGAATCAACTGGGAGTACAGGGAGGAAAGCCCACTGAGTGATGAGCGGTAGGGAGGCAGTGGAAGCTGCTTGTCTTCTTTCTTGCATGAGGTTAGAAACAGTTGGTGACATTTGTGTAGTCCTAAGAGTATATGGGAACATACGTAATACTATCCAACATCATATTTGATAATAGTCTCATTCTTTCTTTCAAGCTGTGAAGATCCCAGAAGGAGGCTCCGACAGAGGTTGACAATACTGCAAATTTAACCCCTGCATACAGGGAAATCCAAACAAGAATTCTAAGATCCTCAATGGATATTCATTGACACATTTTGAAACATTTATTTGGCGTGTCCAGAGCATAACTTTAATTCTCCCATATTGAGGCAGATTAATTTTAAACCTGAAGTTTATCTGCCATTCAGAAAAATTGTGATATTTTCCCTTCATGAGTTTGCTTGTGTTCAGTGATACTTGATTTATGACTAAAACATTTCTGACATTCCAGCAGAGATAAGGGCTTTATCTCCGGTGTGGGTTTTGTAACTTAAGCTTATCTGGCATTCAGGACATTGATATGTTTTTTCCCCATTGTGGGTTCCCTATTGTTGAGTAAAATTACTGCTGAATCTGGAGCTTTTCGTCCATTCAGAGCATGAATAAGGATTTTGTCACGGGTGTATTTTGTGATGATTAATAAGACTATTTTTGCACCAGAAGGACGTGTGGCATTCAGAGCACTGATAAGATTTTTGCCCAGTGTTGGCTCTCTCGTGTCTTTTTTGAGATTGCCTTTCTGATTGAAGCTCTTCTGACATTCAGAGCACTGTTACTGGGTTTACCCTAGTGTGGGTTCTTTCATGTGAACTGAGGTTGTATTCATTACTGAATGTTTTCTGGCATTCAGAACACTGATAAGGTTTTTCTACAGTGTGTGTTTGCTTATGTTGAACAAGACCAATTTTCTGTCTGAAGATTTTCTGACATTCAGAGCACTTATAAGGTTTTTCCTCAGTGTGCGTTCTTTCATGTAAAGTGAGACTAGATTTATGTTGGAATGTTTTCTGGCATTCAGAACACTGATTAGGGGTTTCCCCAGTATGGGCTCTCTCATGACATTTGAGAGAGACTTTCTGGCTAAAGCTTTTCTGACATTCCGAGCACTCATCAGGTTTTTCCCCAGTGTGGGTTCTCTCATGTGCAGTGAGATTACTTTTGCAGTGGAAGCTTTCCTGGCACTCAGAACAGTGATACAGTTTTTGTCCAGTGTGTGTTCTCTCATGCAGTTAGATTACTTTTGCAACAGAAGCTTTTCTGGCACTCAGAACAGTAATAAGGCTTTTGTCCAGAGTAGGTTCTTTCATGTACAGTGAGATACCTTTTGCAACTGAACCTTTTCTGGCATTCAAGACATGAATAAGGTTTTTCTCCGGTGTGGGTTTGCTCATGTTGGGTAAGATGACTGTTATATCTGAAGCTTTTCTTACATTCTGAGCACGAATAAGGTTTTTTTCCCAGTGTGTATTTTCTGATGTTGAATACAACTGTTTCTGTGCATGAAGTTTTTTTGGCATTTAGAGCACTGATAAGGTTTCTCTCCATTGTGGGTTCTCGTATGTAAATTGAGATTGTACTTATGGCAGAATGTTTTCTGGCATTCAGAGCACTGATAAGGTTTATGTCCAGTGTGTGTTCTTTCATGTTGAGTGAGCTTGATTTTATGAGTGAAGCTTTTATGGCATTCAGAACACTGATGAGGTTTTTCACCCGTGTGGGTTCTTTCATGCTGAATGAGAAGATTTTCTGACATTCAGTGCACTGATAAGCTTTTTGCCCAGTGACGGTTCTCTCTCATGTAAAGTGAGACTAGATTTTTGAGGGAATGTTTTCTGGCGTTCGTAATAAAATATTTTTACCCCGTACCCCACAGGAATAATGCAAGGACAAAATAATCTGAAGAGAGTGAATGTAATATGATATAAGAACGAGAATAAGTGCATCAATATTCAAACGTATATACATATTTGCAAATGGAGGGACACTGCCCACTCATCAATGTCAGTGGGCCACAAAGCCACAACACATAGGCCAAGGCCCCACCTCACTCCAGCAACAACACAGAGAGAACACTGCAGGGGCCTCAGGTTGAAAATACACAGACACCTCAGGGGGAGGGGGAATGGGGGGCACCTCAGCTGGAAGATGGTACAACGCCACTGGTCGTGGAGGGGGCAACATGCCCTGTGCTTGGTCCTGGGAAGTGCAAGGCCACGGTCTCTAGTGGGTGGTTTGCCCACTGCTTGGTCCTGGGGAGTGCAAAGCCACAGTCTCTCAGGTGGATGGGTTGCCAACTGCTTGATCCGGGGGAGTGCAAAGCCACAGTCTCTCAAGTGGTTGGTTTGTCCACTGCTTGGTCCTGGGGAGTGCAAAGCCACAGTCTCCCAAGTGGGTGGTTTGCCCACAGCTTGGTCCCGGGGAGTGCAAAGCCACAGTCTCTCAAGTGGGTGGTTTGCCCACAGCTTGGTCCTGGGGAGTGCAAGGCCACAGTCTCTCTAGTGAGTGGCTTCTCCACTGGTTCTGGAGGGGGCTTTGTGCCCAGTGTGCATCATTCTGGAAAGGATGGGGAGAGTGGATGGTTTCTTCCACTGGTTCTGGAGGAGGCATTGTGGCCATAGGTCATGGCTAGTCTTATTGTCCTTCGTTTGGGGGGAGGTTGTGTAGGAAAGTACCATCTTGCCTGGCATGTTACCACCATATTTCACTGTAAATATGTTGTTTTAGTCTTTGTGTCACTGGGACCCTGCCAGGCAGGGCCCCAGTGCTCATAAGTATGTGCCCTGTATGTGTTCCCTGTGTGATGCCTAACTGTCGCACAGAGGCTCTGCTAACCAGAACCTCAGTGGTTATGCTCTCTCTGCTTTCCAAATTTGTCACTAACAGGCTAGTGACTAAATTTACCAATTCACATTGGCATACTGGTACACCCATATAATTCTCTAGTACATGGTACTGAGGTACCCAGGGTTTTGGGGTTCCAGGAGATCCCTATGGGCTGCAGCATTTCTTTTGCCACCCATAGGGAGCTCTGACAATTCTTACACAGGCCTGCCAGTGCAGCCTGAGTGAAATAACGTCCACGTTATTTCACAGCCATTTAGCACTGCACTTAAGTAACTTGTAAGTCACCTATATGTCTAACCTTCACCTAGGGAAGGTTCGGTGCAAAGTTACTTAGTGCAGGGGCACCCTGGCACTAGCCAAGGTGCCCCCACATCGTTCAGGGCAAATTCCCCGGACTTTGTGAGTGCGGGGACACCATTACACGCGTGCACTGTACATAGGTCACTACCTATGTACAGCATCACAATGGTAACTCCGAACATGGCCATGTAACATGTGCCATTCTGGCATTGGGGGGATAATTCCATGATCCCCTGGGTCTCTAGCACAGGACGGGTACACCCTGACGGGTACATAGCGCGCTTTATAAATACTATGATTGATTGATTGATTGATTGATTGAACCCGGGTACTGCCAAACTGCCTTTCCGGGGTCTCCATTGCAGCTGCTGCCAACCCCTCAGACAGGTTTCTGCCCTCCTGGGGTCCAGGCAGCCCTGGCCCAGGAAGGCAGAACAAAGGACTTCCTCTGAGAGAAGGTGTAACACCCTCTCCCTTTGGAAGTAGGTGTGAGGGCTGGGGAGGAGTAGCCTCCCCCAGCCCCTGGAAATGCTGTGATGGGCACAGATGGTGCCCATCTCTGCATAAGCCAGTCTACACCGGTTCAGGGATCCCCCAGCCCTGCTCTGGCGCGAAACTGGACAAAGGAAAGGGGAGTGACCACTCCCCTGACCTGCACCTCCCAGGGGAGGTGCCAAGAGCTCCTCCAGTGTGTCCCAGACATTTGCCATTTTGGAAACAGAGGTGTCTGGGGCACACTGGACTGCTCTGAGTGGCCAGTGCCAGCAGGTGACGTCAGAGGCTCCTTCTGATAGGCTCTTACCTCTCTTGGTAGCCAAACCACCTTCCTAGGTAGCCAAACCTCCTTTTCTGGCTATTTAGGGTCTCTGTTTTGGGGATCTCACCAGATAACGAATGCAAGAGCTCCTCAGAGTTCCTCTGCATCTCCCTCTTCACCTTCTGCCAAAGGATCGACCGCTGACTGCTCAGGACGCCTGCAAAACTGCAACAAAGTACCAAGACGACTACTAGCAACCTTGTATCGCTTCATCCTGACGGCTTTCTCGACTGTTTCCGGGTGGTGCATGCTCTGGGGGTAGCCTGCCTCTTCTCTGCACCAGGAGCTCTGAAGAAATCTCCCGTGGGTCGATGGAATCTTCCCCCTGCAACCGCAGGCACCAAAAGGCTGCATCACTGGTTCTCTGTGTCCCCTCTCAGCACGACGAGCGTGGTCCCTGGAACTCAGCAACTCTGTCCAAGTGACTCTTCATTCCAAGTTTGGTGGAGGTAAGTCCTTGCCTCCCCACGCTAGACTGCGTTGCTGGGTACCGCGTGATTTGCAGCTGCTCCGGCTCCTGTGCACTCTTCCAGGATTTCCTTTGTGCACAGCCAAGCCTGGGTCCCCGACACTCTAACCTGCAGTGCACAGCCTTCTGAGTTGTCCTCCGGCGTCGTGGGATTCCCTTTTGTGACTTCGCGTGGACTCCGTTTCACTCTTCTTCCAAGTGCCTGTTCAGGTACATCTGTGGGTGCTGCCTGCTTCTATGAGGGCTCCCTGACTTGATGGGCGCCCCCTCTGTCTCTTCATCCAAGTAGCGACATCCTGGTCCCTCCTGGGCCACAGCAGCATCCAAAAACCCTAACCACGACCCTTGCAGCTAGCAATGCTTGTTTGAGGTCTTTCTGCGTGGAAACACCTCTCCAAGCTTCATCGCAACGTGGGGCATCCATCCTCCAAAGGGGAAGTTCCTAGTCCTCTTCTTTCTTGCAGAACTCCAAGCTTCTTCCAACAGGTGGCAGCTTCCTTGCACCCTCAGCAGGCATTTCCTGGGCTCCTGGCCACTCTCGACACTGTTGCGACTATTGGACTTGGTCCCCTTGTGTTACAGGTACTCAGGTCCGGAAATCCACTGTTGTTGCATTGCTGGTGTTTGTTCTTCCTGCAGGATCCCACTATCACGATTTCTGTGCTCTCTGGGGGTAGTAGGTGCACTTTACACCTACCTTTCAGGGTCTTGGGGTGGGCTATTTTTCTAACCCTCACTGTTCTCTTACAGTCCAAGCGACCCTCTACAAGCTCACATAGGTTTGGGGTCCATTCGTGGTTCGCATTCCACTTTTGGAGTATATGGTTTGTGTTGCCCCTATACCTATGTGCTCCTATTGGAATCTACTGTAACTTTACACTGCTTGCATTACTTTTCTTGTTATAACCTGCATAATTTTGGTTTGTGTACATATATCTTGTGTATATATCTTATCCTCATACTGAGGGTACTCACTGAGATACTTTTGGCATATTGTCATAAAAATAAAGTACCTTTATTTTTAGTACTTCTGTGTATTGCGTTTTCTTATGATATTGTGCATATGACACCAGTGGTATAGTAGGATCTTTACATGTCTCCTAGGTCAGTCTAAGCTGCTTTGCCATAGCTACCTTCTATCAGCCTAAGCTGCTAGAAACACCTCTTCTACACTAATAAGGGATAACTGGACCTGGCACAAGGTGTAAGTACCTCTGGTACCCACTACAAGCCAGGCCAGCCTCCTACACAAGGTCACAATCTCTCACTTGGGTGTCACACCTACAGGATTTGCAGGGTCCAGGATGCACAACAGCCCATGGAGGCATGACTACACACTGCCCGCCAGAGGTGACGGCTGCTCAGTGGTGGCAGTGGCCAGGCTGATGTTGGGGCTGATGGTGGTGCTGGCGGTGGTGGGGGGAGGCTCCAGCTCTTCCCCTGCAGCCTCGGATGGCTACCCACTGGGGCTGCTGCTTCTGGCAGTGGTGCTGCTGGTGGTGCTGGCAGCGTTGGGGGGAGGCTCCAGCCCATCCCCTGCAGCCTCAGATGGCTGCCCACTGGGGCTGCTGCTGCTGCTGCTGGTGGTGCTGTTGGCGGTGCTGGTGGAGGTACTGGCAGTGGTGGGGGGAGGCTCCAGCCCTTCCCCTGCAGCCTTTGACGGCTGAACCGCCATGGTTGGTGGTGAGGGCTCCAAATGAGTCCCAGCACCAGGCACCCTGTCCTTCTTGCCTGCTGGTGCAAGCCCCTTGCCCTTCCCTTTGGCAGCTGGTGGTGCCTCCTTGCCCTTCCCTTTTGTTGCTGGCGGTGCCTCCTTTCCCTTCCCTTTCGTAGCAGGTGGTGCCTCATTGCCCTTCCCTTTCGCAGCTGGTGGTGTCTCCTTGCCCTTCCCTTTCGCAGCTGGGGGTGCCTCCTTGCCCTTCCCTTTCACAGCTGGGTGTGCCACCTTGCCCTTCCTTGACGCATTTGGTGCAGGCACACTTTCAGTGCTGCTGGCTGGTTCCCGGGATCCTCTCCGACCTGCAGTAACTGTCAACACTAATGTGGCCGTGGACTGGGTGGCTGAGGTGCTTGCCTGGGTTCTGACCACCCTGGCCTGACGTGAAGGATGGGGGGGCAGGTGGGGTAGGGAAGAGGTCTACGGTGAAGAGGAAAAGCTTCTTAGGGACATTGGGGCAGGAAGAGGGTGAAGGTTTGGGAGTGGACGAAGAGGTTGTGGTTGTAGGAGGTGTCTATCTGCTGTGTTTGGGTGCAGGTGCATGGGCTGGATGCTGTTGTGAGGTGGATGGATGTTGGGTGTCTGAGTGCTAGCGTTTGTGTACTTTTGGAAGGAGGGGTCATAGACATATTGGGAGAGGACACAGGTGACATGTGCATGGATGTGGGGGTGGTGGCTGCCAGTGAGGGGTGTGTAGTGATAGGCGTGCCGGTGATGGAGGTAGTGGATGAGGATGTAGTGCAGGCAGGTGTGAGTGGAGACGCTACTGGGAGGGAGGTGGAGGAGGAGGGAGCCACAGTGGAGGCAGTGGATGTTGGTATGTCTGCATCTGGATGGTGTTTGTGTGAGTGCCTGTGGGATGATGTGTGGTGCTTGTGTTTGCCTGAGCCACTCCCGTTTGTTGTCTTGTGTGCATGCTGGTCTGCCTGTGTACTTGGGATAGGTTGGGGTTTAGGGGAATGTGACTGGGTAGAGGAAGTTGGAAGGGGGAGGCTAGTAACAGGGACAATGGCTGCCATCAGAGAGGAGGCCAGAGCCTGGATTGATCTCTGTTGGGCCGCCATGCCAGAGTGAATGCCCTCCAGGAATGCATTTGTTTGTTGCAAATGAGCTGTCAGCCCCTGGATGGCATTCACAATGGTTGACTGCCCAGCAGAGATGGATCGCAGGAGGTCAATAGCCTCCTCACTCTGGGCAGCAGGGCTAACTGGGGCAGGGCCTCAGGTGCCTGGGGCGAAGGAGATGCCCACCCTCCTGGGTGAGCGGGCATGGAAAACACGTTGAGGGGCTGCTGGGAAGGCAGTGCTGGTATGGGGGTTGCGGCTGTACCTGTGGTTGGGGTGGGCACAGAGGAGTCCGCCACCACCAGGGAGCTTCCATCGGAGGCGGTATCACTGTCAGAACTGTCCCCTCCTGTCTCCGCCGAAGTGCTCCCCTCGCCCTCCATCCCACTGGTGCCCTCACCGTCGGTGGCTTCGGCCTCCAGGGCCATGTGGGATGCAGCTCCCTCTGTCGCCGGTGCCTCTGCTCCTCCGCCAGATGATGCTAATGCTTATAAGGACAGGGTGACAAAACTAAAAGGAGGGGGAAGAGACAAAGGATACACTTAGTCCAACACCACAGTTGGCGTACACGATACACACACAGGGAACAGCCCTACGCACTAGGCAATACACTACCAGTCACAATGCTAGTCACGAGGCCATGGACAGGAATACCTAATGCCAACATCAGCATAGGCAAGGCAAGGGGGGGCTCCTCGGGGTAGCCACCACCTGGGCAAGGGAGAGGGCCTCCTGGGGGTCACTCCTGCACAGAAGTTCCGTTCTTTCAGGTGCTGGGGGCTGCGGGTGCAGGGTCTTTTCCAGCCGTCGGGACTTTAGGTTCAGGCAGTCGCGGTCAGGGGGAGCCTCGGGATTCCCTCTGCAGGCGTCGCTGTGGAGGCTCAGGGGGGACAACTTTGGTTACTCACGGTCTCGGAGTCGCCGGAGGGTCCTCCCTGAGGTGTTGGTTCTCCACCAGTCGAGTCGGGGTCACCGGGTGCAGTGTTGCAAGTCTCACGCTTCTTGCGGGGATTGCAGGGGTCTTTAAATCTGCTCCTCTGTAACAAAGTTGCAGTCTTTTTGGAGCAGGTCCGCTGTCCTCAGGAGTTTCTTGTTCCTCTTGAAGCAGGGCAGTCCTCTGAGGATTCAGAGGTCGCTGGTCCTTGAGAAAGCGTTGCTGGTGCAGGTTTCTTTAGAAGGCAGGAGACAGGCCGGTAGGACTGGGGCCAAAGCAGTTGGTGTCTTCTTTCTTCTTCTGCAGGGGTTTTCAGCTCAGCAGTCTTCTTCTTCGGTAAGTTGCAGGAATCTAAATTCTTAGGTTCAGGGAAGCCCTTAAATACTAAATTTAAGGGCGTGTTTAGGTCTGGGGGGTTAGTAGCCAATGGCTACTAGCCCTGAGGGTGGGTACACCCTCTTTGTGCCTCCTCCCAAGGGGAGGGGGTCACATCCCTAATCATATTGGGGAATCCTCCATCTGCAAGATGGAGGATTTCTAAAAGTTAGAGTCACTTCAGCTCAGGACACCTTAGGGGCTGTCCTGACTGGCCAGTGACTCCTCCTTGTTATTCTCATTATTTCCTCCGGCCTTGCCGCCAAAAGTGGGGGCCGTGGCCGGAGGGGGCGGGCAACTCCACTAGCTGGAGTGCCCTGCGGTGCTGGAACAAAGGGGTGAGCCTTTGAGGCTCACCGCCAGGTGTTACAGCTCCTGCCTGGGGGAGGTGTTAGCATCTCCACCCAGTGCAGGCTTTGTTACTGGCCTCAGAGTGACAAAGGCACTCTCCCCATGGGGCCAGCAACATGTCTCGGTTGTGGCAGACTGCTGGAACCAGTCAGCCTACACAGATAGACGGTTAAGGTTTCAGGGGGCACCTCTAAGGTGCCCTCTGGGGTGTATTTCTCAATAAAATGTACACTGGCATCAGTGTGCATTTATTGTGCTAAGAAGTTTGATACCAAACTTCCCAGTTTTCAGTGTAGCCATTATGGTGCTGTGGAGTCCGTGTTTGACAGACTCCCAGACCATATACTCTTATGGCTACCCTGCACTTACAATGTCTAAGGTTTGGCTTAGACACTGTAGGGGCACAGTACTCATGCACTGGTGCCCTCACCTATGGTATAGTGCACCCTGCCTTAGGGCTGTAAGGCCTACTAGAGGGGTGACTTATCTATACTGCATAGGCAGTGTGAGGTTGGCATGGCACCCTGAGGGGAGTGCCATGTCGACTTACTCGTTTTGTTCTCACCAGCACACACAAGCTGGTAAGCAGTGTGTCTGTGCTGAGTGAGGGGTCCCCAGGGTGGCATAAGATGTGCTGCAGCCCTTAGAGACCTTCCCTGGCATCAGGGCCCTTGGTACCAGGGGTGCCAGTTACAAGGGACTTACCTGGATGCCAGGGTGTGCCAATTGTGGAATCAAAAGTACAGGTTAGGGAAAGAACACTGGTGCTGGGGCCTGGTTAGCAGGCCTCAGCACACTTTCAATTCAAAACATAGCATCAGCAAAGGCAAAAAGTCAGGGGGTAACCATGCCAAGGAGGCATTTCCTTACACCCCCCTTGTGGCTGCTGTGATGCCCTCAAGCGCCCATCCAGCTCCGGATAGGTCACTGCCAGTATGCGGCCATCATGGGGATCAGGGTTCGACGGGCACCCCTTCCTTGTTGGGAGGCCATCCTTAGCTGGGCCTCCGCCGTTTTCCTTGCCCAGCGTCTCAGGTCCTCCCACCGTTTGCGACAGTGGGTGCTCCGCCTGCCGTAGACCCCCAGGGTCCGCACGTCCTTGGTGATGGCACGCCATGTACCCTTTTTCTGATGGGCGCTGATCTACAGATACACATAGAAAAGGGTATCAGTCATACTGTCCGGCCTGTTACACTCATGTCCCACCATAGCCCTCACATCCACTTACGCACAGGCATTGCCCACCATACATGCAGCACGCTGCCCAGGACCCTTCCACCAACCCCCCCTTACACGAGGCCCTCACACACAGCACTCCATGCATTCATGCGCCATGCATCGTGCTCATAGTGTACTCACCTGTAGGTCTGGAGGCCCATACAGCATTCGGTACTGGGGTAGGACCCCATCCACCAGTCTCTCCAACTCCGCAGCAGTGAAGGAAGGGGCCCTTTCCCCAGTGACACAAGCCACGGTTCCAGACACAGGTCACAGCAGCACTTGCAGTGTAGGTCCTCACCTGTTGAAGGTCAGGTAGCAAGTGAGTGAACAGATAGAAAGTGGACCGTGCAGTACGTACAATTCACCACTGTAACCCATAGGGCCCAATGTCAACCAATGAGGAGTTGCATGGCTGTATTCGACCACCTCCCACAACAGCGCACAACATCAGCGGAATTACCTAATTTCCACATGTCCATCCACACAGGACAGGCGGATGCCATTTCGGGGGGGGGGCAGGCTATGGCACCTAACTGCGCCACAGTACACATATGCACCATTTGGGCCTATCCAACAGTATTGTGTTACAGTCACAACATGCAATGCAGTGTAGTGTTTGGAAATGTAGAATACTGACCAGCTGCTCCCTGTTTTGCCCCCTAGATTACAACCGCTGCGGATGAATAGGAGATGGAGACATCCCTCGTGTACAGACCGCTGGTGGACTTGGCAACAATGGAGGACAGGCACATTATCCTCACCTATAGACTGGACAGGGCCACAATTACAGAGCTGTGTGTCCAACTGGAGCCTGACCTGACATCTGCTATCCATCTGCTAACCGTCACCCCACCGGGATCCCCCCTCTTGTGCAAGTCCTATCTGTGCTCCATTTTTTGGCAACTGGCTCCTTCCAATTGACAGTGGGCTTGGCAGCAGGAATGTCACAGCCAATGTTCTCAATAGCGTTGACCAGAGTGTTGGCTGCCCTGATTAAACACATGTGCAGCTACATTGTTTTCCCCCAAGTGGAGGATTTGACCACAGTGTAGACTGACTTCTATCAAATGGGACATATCCCCAACATAATTGGGGCTACTGATGGTACACATATTGCATTTGTCCCCTCCCGGAGAAATGAACAGGTGTTCAGAAATCGAGAGAGCTTTCACTCCATGAATGTGCAGATAGTGTGCCTGGCGGACCAGTACATCTCCCATGTCAATGCAAAGTATCCTGGATCAGTGCATGACGCCTTTATTCTGCAGAACAGCAGCATCCGAAATGTGCCTGTTTGAATGTATTTCTGGATTTACGAAAATCAATCCTAATAAACGACCTTCTGGAACACCAAGAAGAATACCAAATACTTTATTAACAAAGCTGCTACACGCAAGCTTTCACCTGTATTTTTAATCTGGACGTTGTTGAGTGCTGTGGTCATATTTGTTTATAGCATCTGAAATGTGATGGCTCAACTCCAGAGGCACCGGGTGTGGCTAATAGGTGAGCCCTGGTTCCCACTCAGTGGATGTTGGTGTATGGATATGGTGTTGGCCATAAGGGTTAGTGTGTGTCTAACAGGTGTCTCTCAATATTTGCAGGTGCCTCTGGTTACCCCAACCTCTCATGGCTACTGACCCCAGTGAGGAATGCCAGGACAAGGGCCGAGGAACGTTACAATGAGGCACATGGGCGGACAAGAAGGATTATAGAGAGAACCTTTGACCTCCTGAAGGCCAGGTTTTGTTGCTTCCTAACTGGTGGATCCCTGTACTACTCACCCAAGTAGGTCTGCTATATAATTGTGGCATGCTGCATGATGCATAACCTTGCCTTGAGACGCCAGGTGCCTTTTCTGCATGAGGATGAGGCTGGAGATGGGCATGTGGCAGCAGTATGCTCTTTGGACAGTGAAGATGAGGAGGCAGAGGATGAGGACAACAGAACAGCAATAATATGACAGTACTTCCAGTGACACACAGGTAAGACTCTTTAACTTCACTTTACATTGACTCTTTTGTGTTGGACATTGTACATGGCAGGCAGATTCCCCCAATTCTACGGCCACTTACTGTACCCTTTGGCATCTCTATTTTCAGGTATATGTGCCCCACTCTGGCTCCTGGTGTGTTGACTGCAGCCTACTACAGGTCAGTCCTATGTATACATTCCTGTACAGTTGTATTGCAGTGCTTAAAGCTTGTTAAACAAATACATAGTTCAATCATTTGCCAGACTCCATACTTGTATTTTTTTTGATGGTGTTTATTTACATGCCAATAAGTAGAGGGGTATGTGCAATGGGCTGGGGTGATGGTGGAGGAAAGTCCAGGATAGAGTCCAGTCTATTTGTATCACAAGTGCATTGTCCAAGGGGACTTAGGAAGTGGAGCAATGGCAGTTCAAGGTGGACAGGGTGACAGAGTGGGGCACAAAGGTGACAATCAGGGGTGTCCTATTTCCTGGCGGGGGTCTTGGCAATGTTCTCTGGCTTCTGCCTGGGTCGCAGGGACCATTTGTGGGATGTTTCTCCTTCTGCAGGGGGAGGGATGCTGGTGGCCTGTTGTTCCTGTGGCGGGGCCTCCTGTCCACTAGCGGCAGTGGAGGTGGAGGGCTGTTCATCAGTGTGGCTAGTGTCAGGGGCCAGGTGGTGTGCCACTACCTCCCTCATGGTGTTGGCCATGTCTGCCAGCACCCCTGCAATGGTGACCAGGGTGGTGTTGATGCCCTTCAGGTCCTCCCTGATCCCCAGGTACTATCCCTCCTGCAGCCGCTGGGTCTCCTGCAACTTGTCCGGTATCTGGCCCATCGTCTCCTGGGAATGGTGGTATGCTCCCAGGATCCCTGCAAGTGCCTCCTGGAGAGTTGGTTCCCTGGGCATGTCCTCCCCCTATCGCACAGCAGTCCTCCCAGCTTCCGTGTTGTGCAGTGACTCTGTCCCATGATCTGTGTGCCCACTGCCACTGCCACTGATTGTCCTGTGGTTCCTGAGGGGGGAGGCTCTGTGGTGGCATGTGCCAGTGTGTGGGGAAACGACTGTCCCGAGGTCCCTGGCTCTGTCCAACTGGATCTAGATGACCAGCCCGGCCCATCTGGGACCTCGGGACAGTCGTTTCCCCACACACTGGCACATGCCACCACAGAGCCTCCCTCCTCAGGAAAAACCAGTACAGCACCCACCCAGCGGGCCCATTCCTCTGTCCCCAGGACACGTCAAGCAGCAGTGTGTCCACCACTACAGGGAACCCAGGCAAACCCACAAACCCAAGAACATCAGGGACCTGGGGGCAGTGGCAGTGGGCACACGGTTCAGGGGACAGAGGAACAGTAAAACAGGGGAACTGGGAGGACTGCTGTGCGACAGGGGGAGAACAGGCCCAGGGAACCCACTCTCCACGAGGCCCTCTCCAACATCATGGGAGCGTACCATCATTCCCAGGAGGCGATGGCAACGGTACTGGCCAAGTTTCAGGAGACCCAGCGGCTGCAGGAGGAACAGTATTTGGGGATCAGGAAGGAACTCAAGTCCATCAACACCACCCTGGTCACCATTGTAGGGGTGCTGAAGAACCTTGTGAACATCAGGAGGGACACTGTGGCACAACAAGGGGCCCCTGACACTAGCCTCGATGATGAACAGCACACCACCTCCGCCGGTGCTAGTGGACAGGAGGCACCGCCACAGGAACACGATACCAGCAACCCACCCCCTGCAAATGGAGAACCACCCCACAAACGGTCCCTGAGATCCAGGACAAAGACAGAGAACAATGCCAAGACCCCCGCCAAGAAATGAGACCACCCTGAATGTCATCCTTCTGTCCCACTTCGTCACCCTGTCCATCCTTAAACTGCCCTAGCTCCACTTCCTATGCCCCTTTGGACAATGCACCTGTGAGACAAATAGACTGGACTCTGCCATGGACATTCCTCCACCATCACCCCTGACCATTTTCCAACCCCCTCCACTAATTTGCACTTAAATAAACACCCTTGAATCATAAAACAATCTGGAGTCAGTCTGTGCTTTCACAAATGTGAATTTGCTATAACTAAGGAAAATAGTAATGCCCATTGTATTGTCAACATACCTATGTCACACAGCTCTAGTCCATGAGGTAATATAGCAGAGGTCACACAGTGGGACTCACATCTATGAAATGGAAAGGCAAAGTGACAAGTCAAGGTCTATACACTGGGTGAAAGTGACAGACATATGAAAGGTCTAACAATTGTATGAGATGTAGGAGGCAGTGATGTCTTCTTACCTGTGTCTCACTGGAAGTATTGCTGGATCACGTTGTTTCTGTTGTCGATATCCTCTTCTTCTGCCTCCTCTTCATCACTGTCCACAGGCTCCACAGCTGCCAGAAAACCTCCTTCTGGACCATCCTCCTGCAGAAAAGGCACCTGTCTTCGCAAAGCCAGGTTGTGCAGCATACAGCAGGCCACGATGATCTGGCACACCTTCTTTGGTGAGTAGTAGAGAGAACCACCTGTCATATGGAGGCACCGGAACCTGGCCTTCAGGAGGCCGAAGGTCCTTTCGATCACACTCCTAGTTCGCCCATGTGCCTCATTGTAGCGGTCCTCTGCCCTTGTCCTGGGATTTATCACTGGGGTCAGTAGCCATGACAGGTTTGGGTACCCAGAGTCACCTGCAAATGTTTAGGGACAACTGTTAGACACACACTATCCCTTAGGGACAACCCCAGACCCAGACAATCATTCACACGGTAGAGGGTCCTTGTCCTCACCTATTAGCCACGCACAGTGCCTCTGGAGTTGCCCCATCACATAAGGGATGCTGCTATTCCTCAAAATGTAAGCGTCATGCACTGAGCCTGGAAACTTGGCGTTCACATGGGAGATGTACTGGTCGGCCAAACACACCATCTGCACATTCTTCGAATGGTAGCTTTTCCTGTTTGTGTACACCTGTTCACTCCTGCGGGGGGTACCAAGGCCCTATGTGTCCCATCAATGGCACCTTTGATGTTGAGGATATGTCCTAGGGCATAGAAGTCACATTTCACTGTGGGCAAATCCTCCACCTGAGGGAAAACGATGTAGCTGCTCATGTGTTTCAGCAGGGCAGACAACACGTTTGAGAACATAGGCTGGGACATCCCTGATGCACTGGCCACTGTTGTTTGAAAAGACCCAATTTCCAGGAAATGGAGTACTGACAGGACCTGCACTAGAGGGGGGATTCCTATGGGATGGCGGATAGCTGAAATCAGGTCTGGCTCCAACTGGGCACACAGTTCCTGGATTGTGGCACGATCAAGTCTGTAAGTGATAATAATGTGTCTGTCTTCCATTGTCGACAGGTCCACACGGTCTGTACACCAGAGGATGCCGCCATCTCCTCACCTGCCCCAGCCGATGTGCCCTATGGACGAGAAAAGCGAGCACAGAGTCAGCCAACACTGAGGTAGTAAAAAAATAATTTATTGCACACATTTGTCAATCCGCAATGTGCCTGTCACTGTGTGTATGCAAGGCCTAGATAGGTGTGATGCATTTTAAAATAATGCCATGTGGCCACCTGAAATGGCGGCTGCCTGACCTGTAATGTGGGACAAGGGGATATGAGGTAACTGCGCTGGCGTTGTACACCGTCGCAGTAGATGGTCGAAGACCGCGGCGCAATCCTGCATTGGTGAACATTGGGCCCTATGGGTCCGAGGAGCCAATGACGATGTACGCCGGCGGTGACAGTACGCACCGCTGTGGACGTGACTGCCATTTTCTGTCTGTTCACTCACTTGATACTTGGCCTTCGACAGGAGAGGACCTACACTGCAAGTGCTGCTGTGACCTCAGTCTGGAAGCGATGATGGCTCATGTGTCTGGGGAAAGGTCCCCTGCCTTCACTTCGGAGGAGTTGGAGAAGTTAGTGGATAGGGTCCTCCCCAGTACACGCTACTCTACGGTCCTCCAGACAAACAGGTGAGTACACTGTGAGCATGCTGTATGGGCAATGCCTGTTTGGAGTGGTGTGGATGGAAGATACAGGGGGAGGAGGGACTGAGGCCTGCATGAGCGGACGGTGAGTGTATGTGCGTCAGGGCAAGGGTGGGAACGTGGGCCAATGACTGTGACAGTCCGGACGGTTAAAGATCATCCTTTTCCCCTGTATTATTCCTCTAGGTCAGCGCCCACCAGAAGTAGGATATTTGGCGTGGAAAAGATGGGAGGACATTCGCCGCTGGAGCAAGAAGACGCCGGAGGCCCAGTTGGGGATGGCCTCCCAACGTGGGAGGGGTGTCTGTCGCACCATGACCCCCCTGATGTTCCGGATCCTGGCGGTGTCATATCCAGAGTTGGATGGGCGATTGAGGGCATTACAGCAGCCACAAGGGGGTGAGTACCGTCACATCCATCTGACTCTGCACGTATTACGAGGTGTCTGGGTTGGGGAGGTTGGCAGTGGGTTACCCTAGGCCCGGGCGAGCTTTGTAGGCAAGGACTCTTTGTGAGGCAGGCTATATGGCACCCCAACCCCACCAGTGGTTAGAGCCATCTACACCTAGTCAGCCTCCTGTGACTTCCATGTGTGCAGCAATCAGTCATAGGCCTTGTACCCCATGTCCCTGTGATTAATTAGGGAACTCTAAGTGCATGGCGTAGTGCAGAGGGCTGCTGAGTCTGTAGTGTCCGCCAAAGGTAGCGGTATTACATGCACTGAACATGTCTTTCTTCTTTCTTCCCCCCTTTTTGTGGTCTACCTGTTCTTGTGTGCATTAGCATCATCACGCGGAGGAGCAGTGCCACTGGAGCAGGAGGGAGCTGCATCCCACATGACCCTGGAGGGCGAGACAACGGAGTCTGAAGTCACAAGTGGGACGGAGAGCAAGGGGAGCTCCACGTCGGAGCAGAGACCAGCGACACAGACTCCTCCTCTGATGGGAGCTCTCTTGCGGCCGCGGGCCCCTCTGTGCCCACCGCATCTACAGGTACAGCCACCACCCCCCCTACCAGCACCGCCCTCCCAGCAGCCCCTCAGCATATGTCCCGTGGCCGCTCACCCAGGAGGGTGGGCATCTCCTTCACCCCAAGCACCTCAGGCCCTGCCCCAGTCAGCCCTGCTGCCCTCAGTGAGGAGGCTATTGACCTCCTGAGATCTCTCACTGTTGGGCAGTCCACCATTCTGAATGCCATCCAGGGTGTAGAGAGGCAGTTGCAACAAACAACTGCATACCTGGAGGGCATTCATTCTGGCCAGGCAGCCCAACAGCGAGCATTTCAGGCTCTGGCCTCTGCACTGGTGACACCCATTGTCAATGTATCCAGCCTCCCCCATCCAACCTCCTCCACCCAGACCCAATCCCCTGTACCTGAGCTTATCCCAAGCACACCATCAGACCAGCATGCACACACCTCAACACACAAGGGTGGCTCAGGCAAACATAAGCACCACACATCCCACTGGCACTCACACAAGCATCATACCCATGCAGACGTACCAACATCCACTGCCTCCACTGTGTCCCCCTCCTCCACGTCTCCCTCCTTCCTCCCTGTCTCGTCTCCACTCACACCTGCATGCACTACATCTTCATCCACTACCTCCATCCCCAGCACGCCCATCACCACACACCGCTCACGTGCACTCAACACCACCACTACCATTCACACATCCCCTGTGTCCTCTTCCAGTGTGTCAGTGAGCCCTCCTCCCAAAGTACACAAATGCAGTCACACACCCACCCAACAGCCATCCACCTCACAACAGCCTCCATCCCATGCACCTTCACCCAAAGTCAGCAAACGTACACCGCCTACATCCACTACCTCTTCATCCACTCCAAACCCCCTCCATCTACCCGTCCCAGTGTGTGTAAAAAGCTTTTCTTATCAAATGTTGACCTCTTCCCTAGACCTCCCCCCGTCCGTCCCCTAGGGCCCGCCTTTCCAGGTCCCAACCAAGCACCTCAGCCACCACTTCACTGGGCACAGTGGTGCCAGCAATAGCGGGATGTTTGAGTGCGCCAAGCAACAGGGCTGCCAGTGTCCCAAGGAGCGAGGGCATGGACATTCCCCCACCTCCAAAAATGAAAAAGTTGCCCACATCCCGGAGGGAGAAGGCAAAAACACCTGCCACCAAGGGCTCAGGCAAAACAAAAGTGGAAAGTTTCAAAACAGCTGCGCCACCATCCAAGGCGGGGAAGGGCCAGAAAATCAAAGGCAGGTCTGCGCCTACCTGCACGGCGGACAAGACCGCCACCAGCACTGCCACCTGCACCGCCGCCACAGACACTGCCGCCAGCACCGCAGACACTGAGCCCGCCACCAGCATCGCAGACACTGAGCCCCCCACCAGCACCGCAGTCAGTGAGCCCGCCACCAGCACTGCAGTCAGTTAGCCCGCCACCAGCACCGTTTCCACAGAGCCTGCCGCCAGCACCGTTTCCACAGAGCCCGCCGCCAGCACCGATGCCACAGAGCCCGCCGCCAGCACTGATGCCACAGAGTCTGCCACAAGCACCGATGCCAAAGAGTCCGCCGCAAGCACCAATGCCACAGAGTCTGCCGCAAGTACTGCCGTTACTGACACCACCGCCAGCGGCCCGTCACATCCTGAGCCAGTGGCACCACCGCAGACATGGCTGCCATCCCCAGTGGTCAGTCATACGAGGCTGGTGGTCAGTTCCAGGAGCCTGGCCAGCTTGCATGTTGCACCACCGTCAGTGGAGTGTCACATCCACTACCTGAGCTCTTGGCAAGATGAAGCACTCTGGGCACAAAACCCCCTCCAGAACCAGTGGAGAAAGACATCCACTACCTCAGTCCTTGGCAGGATGAAGCACTCTGGGCACCAAGCCCCCTCCAGAACCAGTGGAGAAAGGCATCCACTACCTCAGTCCTTGGCAGGATGAAGCACTCTGGGCACAAAGCCCCCTCCAGAACCAGTGGAGAAAGGCATCCACTACCTTAGTCCTTGGCAGGATGAAGCACTCTGGGCACAAAGCCCCCTCCAGAACCAATGGAGAAAGGCATCCACTTGAGAGACTATGGCTTTGCACTCCCCAGGATAAAGCAGTGGGCAACCCACCCACTGGAGAGACTTGAGAGACTGTGGCTTTGTACTCCCCAGGATAAAGCAGTGGGCAAACCACCCACTGAAAAGACTTGAGAGACTGTTGCTTTGCACTCCCCAGGATAAAGCAGTGGGCAAACCACCCACTGGAGAGACTTGCGAGACTGTGGCTTTGCACTCCCCAGGATAAAGCAGTGGGCAAACCACCCAATGAAAAGACTTGAGAGACTGTGGCTTTGCACTCCCCAGGATAAAGCAGTGGGCAACTCACCCACTGAAAAGACTTGAGAGACTGTGGCTTTGCACTCCCCAGGATACATCAATGGGCATGGAGCCCCCTCGTGGAGCTGGCGTCATGCACTCATCCGGCTGAGGTGCCCCCCCTTCCCTTCCCCCTGAGGTGTCTGTTTCATTTCGATCTGATGCCCCAGCAGTGTTCTCTCCGTTTGGAGTCTAGTATCGAGTATGGGCCTCGCCATGCATTTTGGACCCAGTGGTCTACGGACTTTGAATGGTGCACTATCCGGACTTGTATAGTTGGTGTACATAACTGTTTATACTGTATTTCAAGTTTTGACTAATGGATTTTTATTGATTACAATTGTTACAATCATTTCCTTTTGTCATTGTGTTCTTCTAGGGGGGTTGGGGGTGTAAATCTAATGTTGCAGCATGTATTGGTGTGTGTCGTTGTGGGTGAGGGTGGGGGTGGGGGTGTTGCGTGTTGCGTGTGTGTGTGTGTGTCACTCTCTTTTCCCTCCACCCTCCCCTGTGTTGTAGGTGCAGTACTCACCGTGGTCATCGCCGCCGCCGTTCGTGTTCCTGGTAGAGGAGCAGGAAAACTATTGTAGGGAGGATTTGGAGTTCTGGCTCCATGGCGTCCTGGTTCCTCGTGGGTTGTGTAGAGGTGAGTGTTTCCCCTTCCAAGTCCTGTTTCCGCTGTGTTTTTGTTTGCGTTGGTTCCACCCTGGAAAAGGTGGCGGATTGGCCTCTTATAATAGTGTGGGCGGTACATTGTCTTCCGCCTGTCTGTTGGCGGTGACCGCCATGCTGTTTGTTTGTACCGCCGTGGCGGTTGAGGTGTTAAAGTGGCTGTCTATGTTGGCGGTTTCTGCCATGGTCTTGATTCCCATTTTTTTACTGCCGGCCTGTTGGTGGTCTTACCGCCGCTTTAATACCAAACGCCAGGGTTGTAATAAGGGCCTAAGTAAGGTTTTGCCTCATGACAAGAGCGTGTTGCACATTTCCAAAGTGAACAATAAGCATGAATTGGCAAACATCCCCTGCGGCTACTGCTGGATTGTGCTGAACTATTCTTTTCTGAAAGACAAAAAGGTCTGAGGTACACAGGCACTAATCTTCTGGAAGCCTTGTTTGTTAGAAACTAATAACAGTGAGGCACACAAGAGAAATGCTATACTATCAGGAATTAATTTGCATGAGCTTAATTATCACCATTTGTTGACACATTTGTAAAACTGAAGAACATTGTAGGTGTTGTTAGTCTCCAGCTGGTGAAGAGAGATAACAATGTTTACACATACTGGTGACCACAGATGGTCAATGTGAAATGAGACCAGAGGCTGCTACAAATCCAAACTAAGTTACAAATACTGATAAAAACAAAACGTGGCTTGAAAAAAACGACACAGATTAGTTCAAAAGTTAACCACAAGTCTCTTAAATAGGCTCATAAAAAAGTAAATCATTGTATAAATGGTGCATTTTAAGCACATTATCTATAAAAAGTAAATAAATAACAGAATGCAGTGCATTCCACTTAATCAAGTCACTTACCATCAAAAGAGCAGCTGCACATCATACAGTCTAAAACCACAACATTGTTAACGTCCGCTATATTCAGCAAAAATATATACATCTGTACTATAGACACATAAAATACAGTACAAGCAAATATATTCATCAGTTATATAGACACATATAATACAGTACAAGCAAATATATACATTTGTACTATAGACACATATAATACAATACAAACAAATGTATACATGTTTACTACAGACACATAATACAATACAAGTAAACATAAACATCTGTACTATAGACAGATAATACAATACAAGCAAATATATACATCTGCACTATAGACACATTTAATAAAGTACAAGCAAATATATACATCTGCACCGTAGACACATATAATACAGTACAAGCAAAAATATATACATCTGCACTATAGACACATTTAATAAAGTACAAGCAAATATACACAACTGTGCTTCATACACATATAATACAATACAAAGAAATATATACACCTGTACTGTAGACACATATACAATACAAGCAAATATATACATCTGTACTACAGACACATTTAATACAGTACAAGCACAAATATTTACATCTGTACTATAGACACAGATAATACAATGCAAGCAAATATACATACATCTATACTACAGACACATATAATACAATACAAGCAAATATATTCATCAGTACTATAGACACATATAATACAGTACAAGCAAATATATACATCTGTACAATAGACATATACAATATAGTATAAGCAAATGTATACATCTGTACTACAGACACATATAATATATTACAAGCAAATATATACATCAGTACTACAAGCAAATATAATACAATACAAGCAAATATATACATCTGTACTGTAGACACCTATACAGTACAAGCAAATAAATGCATCTGTACTACCGACACATATAATACAGTACAAGCTAAAATATATACATCTGTACTATAGACACAGATAATACAATATAAGCAAATATACATACATCTATACTACAGACACATATAATATGATACAAGCAAATATATACATCTGCACCATAGACACATATAATACAGTACAAGCAAAAATATATACATCTGTACTACAGACACATTTAATACAGTACAAGCAAAAATATTGACATCTGTACTATAGACACAGATAATACAATGCAAACAAATATACATACATCTATACTACATGCACACATAATACAATACAAGCAAATATGTACATCTGTACTGTAGACACATATAATACAGTACAAGCAAATATATACATCTATACTATAGACACAGATAATACAATACAAGCAAATATAAACATCTGTACTATAGAAACATACAATACAGTGCAAGCAAATATATATACATCTGTACCATAGACACATATAATACAATACAAGCAAATATATACATCTGTACTACAGAAAGATATCATACAATACAAGCAAATATATACATCTGTACTACAGACATATAATACAGTACAAACAAGTATATACATCTGTACTACAAACACATATAATATAATACAAGCAAGTATATACATCTATACTATAGACACATATAATACAATACTAGCAAATATAAACATCTGTATTATAGTCACAGATAATACAATACAAGCAAATATATATATATACATCTGTACCATAGACACATATAATACAATACAAGCAAAAATATATACATCTGCACTATAGCCACAGATAACACAATACAAACAAATATACATACATCTATACTACAGAGACATATAATACAGTACAACCAAATATATACATCTGTACTATAGACACAGATAATACAATACAAGCAAATATAAACATCTGTACTATAGAAACATATAATACAGTGCACGCAAATATATATATCTGTACCATAGACACACATAATACAATACAGGCACATATATACATCTGTACTACAAAAATATATAATATAATACAAGCACATATATACTTCTGTACTACAGGCACACACAATACAGTACAACAAATATATACATCTGTACCATAGAGACATATAATACAGTATAAGCAAATATATACATCTGTACTATAGACACATATATTACAATATAAGCAAATATATACATCTGTACTACAGACACACACAATACAGTACTGGTAAATATATACATCTGTACTATAGACACATATAATACAGTACAAGAAAATACATACATCTGTACTATAGATACATACAATACAATACAAGCAAATATATACATCTGTACTACAGACACATATAATACAGTACGAACAAATATATACATCTGTATTATAGACACATATAATACAATACGAGCAAATATATACATCTGCGCTATAGACACACATAATACAATATGAGCAAATATATACATCTGTACTATAAGCACATATAATACAATGCGAGCCAATATATACATCTGTACTACAAACACATATAATAACATGCAAGCAAATATATGCATCTGTACTATAGACACATATAATACAAGCAAATATATACATCTGTACTATAGACACATACAATACAGTACAAGGAAATATATATCCTTCTGTACTACAGACACATATAATACAATACACGCAAATGTATACATCTGTACTACAGACCCATATAATACAATACAAACAAATATATACATCAGTACTACAGACACACACAATACAGTACAAGCAAATATATACATCTGTACTATAGACACATATAATACATTACAAGCAAATACATCTGTACTATAGACACATACAATACAATACAAGCAAATATATACATCTGTACTATAGACACATATAATACATTACAAGCAAATACATACATCTGTACCATAGACACATACAATACAATACAAGCAAATACATACATCTGTACTATAGACACATATAATACAAAATGAGCTAATATATACATCTGCACTATAGACAAGTATAATACAATACGAGCAAATAGATACATCTGTACTATAAACACATATAATACAATGCGAGCAAATACATACATCTGGATTACAAACACATATAATAAAATATAAGCAAATACACACATCTGTACTATAGACACATATAAAACAAGCAAATATATACATCTGTACTATAGACACATATAATACAGTACAAGCAAATGTATATACATCTGTACTACAGACACATATTATACAATAACTGCAAATGTATACATCTGTACTACAGACACATATAATACAATACAAGCAGTTATATACACCTGTACTATAGACACATATAATACAATACAAGCAAATGTATACATCTATACTGTAGACACATATAATACAATACGAGCAAATATATACATCTGTACTATAGAATATATAATACAGTAGAAGCAAATATATACATCTGTACTATAGTCACATATAATATAAGTGTAGGAAAGTCCTCCTTTTTGCCCTGGTCACCCCCAGACTTTTTGGACACATACTGGTGGTTATTGACTCTTGGCTGTGCCCTGGGTATTGTTTACCAGTCCCAGGGACAGTGCTCTGTGTAAAGTGGATATGCAAATGAGGCTAAACATAATTGCCAATATTAACCTACCTATAAGTCCCTAGTGTATGGTAGGGCATGTAGGTTTATGGACCCCAGCATAGGTAGTGCACCCATAGGGGCACTGCTGAGGTGCCCGGTGTCATTTTAAAGGCAGGCCTGCCTTGCTGGCTGCTTTTAAATTAAAGCAACATGCAAATTTGACTTTGGGATTAAACATACTTCCAAAGTCTTGAACTACCTTATTTTTACATATAGGTCACCCCTAAGGTATGCCCTATGTCCCCTAGGGCTGGGTGCTATGTCACTATAAGCAGGGACCTTATACAAATAGTTTTATAAGCCCTGGTGAAGTAAGACAGCCAAATTCGTTTTTCCCTCATTGTAGTGAATGACCTTCATAGGCTAGAATGGGGAGACTTTATTTTAATTAATAAAGTCCCCTTAAGTAACAGATACCTCAAGTTTTGTATCAAATTAATTGTTATAATAAATCCCACAACTTAAAATTGTTGGATTTAATATAACTTGTTCAGGTAAAGTGTTTTAAACTTTACCTAAAAAGTTGCCAAATTCTGTCCTGCAGTGCTTTGCTGCTTTGCTCTGATTGGTCAACCTCTGGCAGCCTGGCCAGGTTGCCTTGATGGAGTGTGAAGTGGCCTGGGCCCAACACAAAGAGATGTGCGTGGGGAAGGAGATCTTCCTTCAGCAGATTCGGAAGCAGGAAGGGGGGAGGACTGCCACACTGGTCTTCAAAGGCAGGGAAAGACATTTGGAGTAACCCAGCACCTCCCTCACATCCTGCAAACCCAGACAATTAAGTGCACCCTTGATGGGATTTGTAGAGGGCAGGAGATGGGTGTGTTTAGGATGTTTAGCCACACCAGTGGGTGGGCTCAGCCAGATGTAACCTCCCAAAAAATATTCACCCATGATGGATTTTTGAGGAATGTTGCTCCCTGGGATTGATTTTTGCCACACTTCCCAGGAAGTGGTCATCTCAGGGGGAAGGACCATGTGCCTGATTGGAGAACCAGGACCCCCCTGTTTTTCCCCCAGGAGAAAGGATAAAACTGGCAGACCTGCATCCACACCTCAGATCCCTACACGGAAGAACTACAGGAGAAGAAGGACTGCCCTGTTAGAGCCCTGACCCACACTTGGACACTGCACTCTGGAGGACTGCACCAGCTGCACACTTGGGCTTCACCACAAGAAGGACTTTGCCTGGCTTCAACTCAAGGAGAAACTCCCTGTTTGCTACAGGTGACAAATTGCTCACCAGAGTCCCCTGAACCAACTCCTGAAGAAACTGACCAGCTGACCACTGTCCAGTGGCCAGACTGGAGTTTGCACCAGGTGCATTCTGGGAGTTGTAGTCCGCACTCTCAAGGAGCATCTCAGAGCTTCTGGAACCTTGGGGTGAGCTTTAGATCTCAAAAGAACCTTAAAAGAACATCTGGAAGAAGATCCAGAAGTTTGGAAAAGTTTGGAGAACTTTTGGAAAAAAGCTCCATAGAGGGACCGACCCGCTGCAGCAACTCTAGCCGGCTTGCCTGAACCACGACCCTGCCTGACCTGCAGGTTTGTCCCGGTGAAGGAGCAACTAAGTCCGAAGGTAAAAATCTCTACTGAGGGCTCCTGCGACACATATCTGATGAAGAGTTCCAGGAGGTCGGATTGGACTGGCGACTTGGTCCTGCTGAAGAAAATCTTCAAGAAAACTACTAAGTCCGAAGGTAAACGTTCGACCAAGGCCTACCGCGGGCTGTAGCCGAGCAGGAATTTATTGCGGTCGGCCTGGAACTTTGACTCTGCCCTGGTCGAGGTGCAACCAGATGACCAGATTGGCGCTATTCATTTCTAAGCGCTAAAAAGCATTAATTCTTTAAAAATTCATACCTCCAGTTCCTTTTATCCAATATTATTCGTTAAGGTGTCATTTTAAAGCAAAAAATATTTCCTATATGTATAACTTGGTTTTAGATTTTTAAACTGTTTCCTGTGTTTTACTTAATTACCATTTTGTGATATTTGAATGCTTTACGCTTTGTCTCCAAAGTTAAGCATTATCGCTCGTTGCCAAGCTACCAAAGTTTGAGCTGGGTGTAATTTATTGAGACCTAACTGGGACTGAGTGGAGGTTAGTGGCCTATTGCTAAGTGTAGGTACTTATCTGCCCTTACCAATAACCCATTTTCCAAATGTTTTTGTGTGCAATGGTGGGATCCTGTACTTATGTTTAGTATCACGTTAGTTTTAAGTAAGGCAAATAAAAAACCCTTTAAATTGTCCTAGTGCAAAAATAGTTTTAAATTTTTAATTTGGATTCATTTCAATTATTGATTTTTTTTGATTTTTCTAAATTCTGGTTTCCAATTTTTGCTAAACGTTTTGTTGACACAAAACTAGGGCACCATGGAGCTTTATCTGACTAGCCTACCCACACTGACAGTAGCCCAGCTTAGGGGGTTGTGTACTGAGAGGGGGTTGCCTGCAGCCACTAAACTCAGGAAGCATGTGATGATCAAATCCCTGACACCATGGGCTGAAGCCCAAGAAGTAGGCCCAGAGGAAGCTCCAGAGGAGGGAGAAGAATGGGAGGATGCTACCTCTAACCACTCAGGGGAGGGAGGGCATCTGAGCCTAGGTGAGGAGGAGGAAGACCGGTCCTCACTTCACAGTCACCAGGGTCATACCCAAAGCTAGTTGGGGGAAGAGGGTCCCTTCAGAAGGAGAAGACCTGTCCCTTAGAGCATTTATAGCTTTGGAGGCAGAGAAGCTGGCTCTAGAAAAGAACAAGTTGGTAAGGGAAGAGGCAAGAGATGGTGGCAGCGACAGAGCAGCTGAGATGTCCATGGGTAGGGGGTTTTGCCCCAGATTACCCAAGAGGGTGGTTCCTGCCTATGTAGAGGGGGGTGACATAGATAAGTGGTTGGGGGTCTTTGAGAGGTCGCTCCAGATCAGGAGAGTAAAGCCTCAGTACTGGGGTTCACTTCTTTGGGAGTTGGTCTCCAACTCTGGGATGGATAGGCTTCGGACCTTAAGTAGGAAGGAGACAGATCCATACCCTAGCATGAGGAGGTGCTTAACTAAAAAGTTTGGTCTGACCCCAGAGCAGTATAGGCTCAAGTTTAGGGACACCCAAAAGACAAGCACCCAGTCCTGGGTGGATTTTGTGGACATCTCAGTTAAGCCACTAGAGGGCTGGATACAGGGCAACAAGGTATGTACCTTTAAGGGGCTTTACAGTTTGATTATGAGGAAGCACCTTCTAACCAACTGTGCCCAAGAGAAGCTCCTTCAGTATCTAGTTGACTCTACATTGACCAACCCTATAGAGCTGGGGAAGCAGCAGATGACTGGTTAAGAACTAGGTTTAACCCGAAACCCCTAGGGAGTGGTCAGAAAAAGGGAGGACATGGTTCTTCTCAGGGGAAAAAACAAGGGAAAGATGACAAAAATCCCAATAAGTCCTCACAAGAGTCACCAAAAACGTCTCAGGGTGGGGGAGCACCGAGCCATTCCACTTCTAAGACTAAAAAGTTTGGTCTGACCCCAGAGCAGAAGGGACGGGTGTGGAAGTTGGCCCAGGGCTGGGATCAGGGTACACAAAGGTCACTTGGTATCCGTGGGTGGGGTGGACATTGCATCTATGGCCACCTTACTTCCCAGTATGGAGAGATATAGGCAGAGGCCTAAAGTCAATGGGACAGGAGCCAGTGTGACAATGGTCACAGAGAACCTGGTTTCTCCAGAACAGGTCTTACCTGGTGTCTTCCACCAAGTAACTTATGCAGATAGCAGAACCAAACTCCATCCCATGGCCATGGTGAGCCTGGAATGGGGATGTGTGACTGGCCCTGAGAAGGTAGCTGTAGCTCCTGCCCTACCAGTAGAGTGTCTGCTGGGAAATGATCTGGAAGCATCTGAATGGTCGGAGGTAGAAAGAAGGGTCCATGCACAGATGCTAGACCTCCCTGAATGGGTGTGTGTTGTGACCAGGTCACAGGCAGCATGGCAGGATGTGCTGGACACTTGGACCCTGTAACAATGGGCCAAGCCTCCAAGAAAAAGAGATAGGGCACTGGGTCTGGCCGGCCAGTCCTAACAAGTACAGAGGGTCATGAGGAATCCAAACCTGAGGGGAGGATCTGACCTCTGAGGGAGGGCCACTTCCCCTGCAAGCTCTGTCTGACTTGGCAGAACTGCAAGGGACAGGTGCACGCACCAGAGACGAATTGTGCCCAGGACAAACAGAGTATCCCACTCTTGAGGGCCTAAGGCAGACTGCTGCCAGGCAAGAACAAGGGGATACTAGTGGAACCCACAAGATTTACTGGGAGGATGAGCTCTCTACACCGAGGCAAGGGACCTCAAACCAGGGGCAACCAGGAGAGTGGTGGCCCCCCAGAAGTAGAGAGAATTCCTCCTCTCTTTAAGCCATGATATTCCCTTAGCTGGACATTTGGGACACATCAAGACCTGGAACAGGCTGGTCAACCATTTTTATTGGCCCCAAATGTCTGAAAAAGTAAGGGAGTTTTGCAGCTCCTGTGTCACCTGCCAGGCTAGTCCCTTGATACCACTGCCAGTGGTTGGGACTCCCTTTGAGAGGGTGGGGATTGACATTGTTGGTCCCCTAGACCCACCAACTGCCTCGGGCAACAGGTACATTTTGGTGGTTGTGGACCATGCCACCAGGTACCCCTCAGGACAGTAACTGCTCTCACACTGGCTAGGGCCCTACTTGGTGTGTTCACCAGAGTGGGATTCACAATGGAGGTGGTCTCAGATAGGGGCACAAATGTTATGTCTGCCTATGGGAAAGCAATGTGGGATGAGTATGGTGCTACATACAAGTGCACCACCCCCTATCATCCACAGACCAATGGTTCTGGTGGAAAGATTTAATAAGACCCTGAAGCGCATGATCATGGGTTTGTCTGACAAACTCAGGAGGAGATGGGATGTTCTCCTCCCATGCCTGCAGTTTGCCTGCAGAGAGGTGCCACAAAAAGGGTTTGGATTCAGCGCGTTTGAGTTACTATTTGGGCACCCTGTAAGAGGCTCATTATGCTTGGTGAGAGAGTCTTGGGAGAAGCCTCTCATAAAATCCAAGGAGAATGTGCTGATGTATGTGATGGGCCTGTGGTCACGAATGGCTGAGTACATGAAGAAGGCAAGCAGCAACCTGAAGCTCTGGCATGATCAGAAGGCTACCATGCCAGAGTATCACCCAGGACAGCTGGTGTGGGTTTTGGAGCCTATGGCTCCTAGGGCACTTCAGGCCAAGTGGACTGGGCCCTATCCAATTGTGGAGAAAAAGGGTGAGGTCACCTACCTGGTGGACCTTGGCACCCCAGGAATCTTCATAGGTTCCTGCATGTCAACAAATTGAAACCCCACCAGGACAGGGCAGACATGAATAGGCTGATGGTCATAGATGATGGGAAGGTGGAGGAGAGTGAACCTCTGCCAGACCTCCTGTCCTCAAATGCACAAGATGGGTCAGTTGAGGGAGTGGTGCTCTCTCCTAAGTTGACAGACCAGCAGCAAAAAGACTGCAGAAAAGTTTTGGAGTAGTTTGCTAGTCTGTTTTCCTTGACCCATGGCATCACCAATTGGGGTGTCCATGACATTAAAACTGGTGACAGCTTACCTGTCAAAAACAAGCTGTACAGGTGGCTAAGATATTGGAGCTCAAGGTAATTGAACCCTCTGACAGTCCTTGGTCCAGTAGAGTGGTACTGTACCCAAACCTAATCCCCAGGGTGGGAAGAAGGAATTGAGATTCTGTGTGGACTACAGCGGTATAAATGCAGTCACTTGGACTGATGCTCACCCCATAGCTAGAGTTGATGAGCTCATTGATAGGTTGTGGGCTGCCAAATTCCTGAGCACATTTTATATGACCTCAGGATACTGGCAGAATGCTTTAAGTCCAGGAGCTAAGGATAGGTCAGCATTTTCAACACCAGAGGGCCACTTTCAGTTCAAGGTGATGCCCTTTGGCCTGCAAAATGCTCCTGCCACCTTCCAACAGTTGGTGAATAGAGTCCTGTCTGGGTTGGAATCTTTCAGTACAGCTTATCTGGACGATATAGCTGTATTCAGTTCCACCTGGAAGGACCACCTGGTCCACCTGAAGGAAATGCTTCAAGCCCTGCTTCAAGCAGGCCTGACTATCAAAGCAAGCAAGTGCCAGATAGGGCAAAGTTCAGTTGTGTACCTGGGCCACCTTGTTGGTGGAGGCCATGTACAACCTCTCCAGCCCAAGATACAGACTATCCTGGATTGGGAGGCTCCTAAAACCCAGACTCAGGCCAGGGCCTTTCCTGGTCTGACTGAGTACTACATGGTTTGTTCAGAATTATGGGACCATAGTGGCCCCTCTGAATGAGCTTACCTCAAAGAAACAGCCCAAGAATGTCACTTGGACCCCAGAGTGTCAAAAAGCCTTGACACTCTGAAGCAGGCTATGTGTTCAGCACAAGTGTTACTGGCCCCTGACTATAGCAAAGAGTTTATAGTGCAAACAGATGCTTCATAAGAAGGGACTGTGGCAGGGTTAGCACAAGTTAATGAAGAGGGCCAAGATCAGCCAGTTGCTTTCATCAGCAGGTGACTACTCCCCAGAGAGAAAATATGGAGTGCCATTGAGAGGGAAGCTTTTGCTGTGGTCTGGTCCCTGAAGAAGTTGAGGCCATACCTGTTTGGCACCCACTTCCATGTACAAACTGACCACAGACCTCTTAGATGGTGGATGCAAATGAGGGGGAGAACCCAAAACTGTTAAGGTGGTCCATTTCCCTACAGGGGATGGACTTTACAGTGGAGCACAGACCTGGGACTGCCCATGCCAATGCAGATGGCCTTTCCAGGTTTTCTACTTAGCTGATGAGGACTACCAGGGTGTAGGTTAGTACACATCACCTTTCATTTGGGGGGGGGGGGGCAATGTAGGAAAGTCCTCTTTTTTGCCCTGGTCATCCCCAAACGTTTTGGACAGATACTGGTGGTTACTGCTTACCAGTCCCAGGGCCAGTGCTCTGTGTAAAGTGGATATGCAAATTAGGCTAATTATAATTGGCAATATTAACCTACCTATAAGTCCCTAGTATAAGGTAAGGCATGTAGATTTAGGGACCCCAGCATAGGTAGGGCACCCATACGTACACTGCTGAGGTGCCCAGTGTCCTTTTAAAAGCAGGCCTGCCTTGCTGGCTGCAAACTATTACAAACAAGTGCCACAAGAGAGAAAGCAAGACCACAGACAAGACCACAGACACACACCACCATCACCTATATACCATCCACGCACCCCACATCACACACCCCAACACAGCACCCCACACACCCTCACCCACACCACTCACAATACACCCATGGCACCACAACAACACCCCAGGTTCTCTGAGGAGGAGATAAGGGTCATGGTGGAGGAAATAATCCGGGTAGAGCCACAGCTATTCGGATCACAGGTGCAGCAGATGTCCATTTCAAGGACGATGGAGCTATGGTGGAGAATCGTGGACGGGGTCAACGCTGTGGGACAGCACCCCAGAACAAGGGATGACATCAGGAAGAGGTGGAACGACCTACAGGGGAAGGTACGTTCCTCAGCAGCAAGACACCAAATAAATGTACAGAGGACTGGCAGTGGACCCTCACCTCCACCCCCACAACCAACAACATGGGAGGAGCAAGTCTTGGCGATCATGCATCCTGAGAGCCTGGCAGAAGTAGGAGGAGGACTGGACTCTGGTAAGTCAAATCTCTATTACTATCACCCCCCACCTGCATGCCATCACAAAGCCCCACTCCTACCCTCACCCCCATCACTTCACCACCTCCAACATACCCCACCATCACAACCCACTCATCCCAATACCAAGCCCTGCATGTAACACCAATGCATGGACACCACTCACAGACCTGCATGGACACCTATCACCACTGCTTGCACACTGGAGAGAATCACCTAGCCCACCAAATAGCTACTCACTCAAAGGCAAATCTACCAGGGCAATAACAACCATACAGGGCAACACAGCCATGCACAAGATGACACACACAGAAACAATAACACTGCTTTTACATCCCAACAGGTCTCCCATCCAACCTCACCAGAGAGGAGGTTCCAGCAACTTCCAGTCCACCCCCAGAAGAGGCCCACAGTGATGACAGCAGCTCTGGACACCTGGATCTGGATGACCAACCTGGCCCATCAGGGATCTCCACAATCGGTTCCCCTGACACAGCCCCAAACCACCACAGAACCTCCCCCCTCAGGAAACACCGCCACAGCACCCACCCAGCGGGCCCATCCCTCCGTCCACAGGACACGTCAATCATCAGTGTGTCCACCACTACAGGGAACCCAGCCAAACCCACAAACCCAAGAAATACAGGGACCTGGGGTCGGTGGCAGTGGGCACACCGGTCAGGGGACAGAGGCACAGGATAACAGGGAAGCTGGGAGGACTGCTGTGCAACAGGGGGAGGACAGGCCCAGGGAACTGACACTTCACGAGGCACTCTCCAACATCATGGGAGCTTACCACCATTCCCAGGAGACCATGGGCACGGTACTGGCCAGGTTTCAGGAGACCCAGCCGCTGCAGGAGGAACACTACCTGGGGATCAGGGAGGACTTGAAGTCCATTAACACCACCCTGGTCACCATTGCAGGGGTGCTGGACACTTTGTCAACACCATGAGGGACAAAGTGGCACACCAACAGGCCCCTGACACTAGCCTGGACGATGAACAGCCCTCCACCTCCGCCAGCGCTAGTGGACAGGAGGCACCGCCACAGGACCAACAGGCCACCAGCACCCCACCCCCAGCAGAAGGAGAACCACCCTGCAAATGGTCCCTGAGATCCAGGAACAAGACAGAGAACATTGCCAAGACCCCCGCCAGGAAATAAGACCCTCCTGAATGTCACCCTTCTGTCCCACTTTGTCACCCTGTCCACCTTAAACTGCCATTGCTCCCCTTCCTATTCCCCATTGGACAATGCACCTGTGAAACCAAGAGACTGGACTCTGCCATGGAAATTCCTCCATCATCACCCCAGCCCATTTCACACACCCCTCCACTTATTAGCACAAAAATAAACACCCTTGAGTCACCAAAAGATCTGGAGTCAGTCTGTGCTTTCACAAATGTGTAATTGCAAAATCTCTGGAATATAGCAATGTCAATGTGCTTGTTCACATACCAATGTTACACAGCTGTAGGCCAGGAGTAAACATAGCAGAGGGCACAAATTGGGACCCAGAACTGTGAAATGGAAAGCCAAAGTGACAAGTCAGGGTCCATACACAGAGGTAAAAAGGCAGACTTATGCTAAGTCCTAAAATAGTATGAGATGTGGGAAGCAGTTCCATGTTCTTACCTGTATCTCACTGGAAGTATTGCATGATGATGTTGTTTTGGTTGTCTACATCTTCTTCTTCTGCCTCCTCTTCTTCACTGTCCACAGGCTCCACAGCTGCCACAAGACCAGCATCAGGCCCATCCTCCTGCAGAAAAAGGCACCTGCCGTCGCAAAGCCAGGTTGTGCAGCATACAGCAGGCCACCAAGATCTGGCACACTTCTTCCGTGAGTTAGAAGCCATGACAGGTTGGGGTAACCAGAGTCACCTGCAGATTTCGAGGGACATCTGTTAGGCATCCTAAGAACATGATTGAATCTCCCATACCCAGACAGCAAATGCAATTGTGTGTGGACTTTAGGCTCACCTATTAGCCACACACGGTGCCTCTGGAGTTGCCCCATCACATAAGGGATGCTGCTATTCCTCAAAATGTAAGCGTCATGCACTGAGCCAGGATACTTGGCATTCACAGGGGAAATGCATTGGTCTGCCAAACACACCATCTGCACATTCATAGAATGGTAGCTTTTGCGGTGTCTGTACACCTGTTCATTCCTGCGGGGGGAACAAATGCCACATGTGTCCCATCAATGGCACCAATGATGTTGGGGATATGTCCCAGGGCATAGAAGTCACCTTTCACTGTGGGCAAATCCTCCACTTGATGGAAAACAATGCAGCTGCCCATGTGTTTCAGCAGGGCAGACAACACTCTGGACAACACGTTAGAGATCATTGGCTGGGACATCCCTGATGCCATGGCTACTGTTGTTTGAAAAGACCCACTGGCCAGGAAATGGAGTACAGACAGGACCTGCACTAGAGGGGGTATTCCTGTGGGATGGCGGATAGCCGACATCAGGTTAGGATCCAACTGGGGACACAGTTCCTGGCCTAAATAGGCGTGACGCAGTTTTTTGGACTGCCATGTAGCCCCCTGAAACGACGGCTGCCTGACTCATAAGTTGGTCCAAGGGGAAATTAGGTAACTCTGCTGGCGTTGTACACCATTGCAGTAGGCTTTCGAAGACCGTGGCACAATTCAGCATTTG
Source organism: Pleurodeles waltl (assembly GCF_031143425.1). Classification (NCBI taxonomy): domain Eukaryota; kingdom Metazoa; phylum Chordata; class Amphibia; order Caudata; family Salamandridae; genus Pleurodeles; species Pleurodeles waltl. The sequence continues at coordinate 36,994,433 of NC_090442.1, forward strand.
TTATCATTGGACCCTATGGGTTCCAGGAGCCTATGACGATGTACGCCAGCGGTGACGGTACGCACTGCCGCGGATGTGACCACCATTTGTTATCAGTTCCCTTACTTGATACCTGACCTTCAACAGGAGAGGACCTACACTGCAAGTGCTGCTGTGACCTGTGTATGGAAGCGACAATGGCTACAGTGTCTGGGAAAAGGGCCCCTACCTTCACTTCAGAGGAGTTGGAGAAACTGGTGGATGGGGTCCTCCCCCAGTACACGCAACTGTACGGTCCTCCAGACAAACAGGTGAGTGTGGTGGATGGCACATGATTGTATGGAGTGTCGTGGATGGAAGAGGGAGGGGGGCAGGCTAGAATGTGAGGATGGTGTGTGTATGTATGTCTGGGCCAGGGTGGGAGGTTTGTGGTCAATGTTTGAGAAGAACTGTACGGAAGAGTAACATCCATTCTAACTTCACTTTTCCTCTAGGTCAGCGCCCATCAGAAGAAGGGTATTTGGCGTGCCATCGCCAAGGGAGTGCGGACCCTGGGCGTCTACCATAGCACCCACTGCCGGAAAAGATGGGAGGACCTGCACCGCTGGAGCAAGAAGACGGCAGAGGCCCAGCTGGGGATGTCCTCCCAACGTGGAAGGGGTGCCCGTCGCACCATGACCCCCGTGATGTACCGGATCCTGGTGGTGGCATATCGGGAGTTGGATGGGCACTTGAGGGCATCACACCAGCCACAAGGGGATGAGTAGACTCTCATTCAGCTGACTGCGCACTTGACCCGGTGTCTGGGTGGGGTTCCCCTAGGCCAGGGCAGACGTGCAAAGGTAGATCCACTGATTTGCAGGCTCATTCCCACTGCAACCCCAAAGGTGGTATTTGCCCTCTACACCTAGTCAGGCTCCTATGGGTTCCAGCTGTGCATGAAATGGGTCTAGACAGAGTCCCCCTTGGGCATGTGCTTTTCCCCTGCACTGTTAGTGCATGGCTTAGTGCATAGGGCTGCTCCATGTGTGTTGTGTCCGCCAACGGTAGTGGTGTTGCATGCATTGACCATGTGTCTCTTCTGTCTTCCCCCCCCTTTTTGTTTTGTCACCCTGTTCTTGCGTGCATTAGCATAATCTGGCAGAGGAGCAGTGGCACCGGAGTAGGAGAGAGCTGCATCCCACATGGCCCTGGAGGGTGAAGTAACAGAGTCTGAAGGCACCAGTGGGACAGAGGGCAAGGGGAGCTCCACGACGGGGACAGGAGCATACACTAGCGTCAGAGACTACCAGCACCACCCTCCCAGCAGCCCCTCAGTGTGTTTCCCGTGCCCGCTCACCCAGGAGGGTGGGCATCTCCTTTGCCCCAGGCACCTCAGGCCCTGCCCCAGTCAGCCCTGCTACCCTCAGTGACGAGACTACTGACCTCCTGAGATGTCTCACTGTTGGGCAATCTACCATTTTGAATGCTATCCAGGGTGTTGAGAGGCATTTGCAGCAAACAAATACATACCTGGAGGGCATTCATTCTGGCCCGGTGGCCCAACAAAGAGCATTTCAGGCTCTGGCCTTAGCACTGATGGCAGCCATTGTCCCTGTGTCCAGCCTCCCCCCTCCACCTTCCTTCACCCAGACCCAATCCCCTGTACCTCAGCCTATCTGAAGCACACCATCAGACCAGCATGCACACTCATCAACACACAAGAGTGGACATGGCAAACATAAGCACCACACATCCCACCGGCACTCACACAAACACCATCCCCATGCAGACACACCAACATCCACTGCCTCCACTGTGTCCCCCTCCTCCACGTCCTCCTCCTCAATCCCTGTCTCATCTCCACTCACACTTGCATGCACTACATCCTCAGCCACTACCTCCATCACCAGCACACCCGGCTCACGTGCAGTCACCACCCCCACTACCATTTACACATCCCCTGTGTGCTCTCCTAGTGTGTCTGTGAGCCCTCCTCCCAAACTACACAAACGCAGCCACACACCCACCTAACAGCCATCCACCTCACGACAGCCTCCAGCCCATGCACCTTCCCCCAAAGTCAGCAAACGTACACCTCCTACAACCACTACCTCTTCCTCCACTCCCAAACCCCCTCCATCTACCAGTCCCAGTGTTCCCAAAAAACTTTTCCTGTCCAACCTTGACCTCTTCCCCTCACTTCCCCCACCCCTTCAGTCTCCTAGGGCCCGCCTCTCCAGGTCCCAACCCAGCACCTCAGCCACAACATCTGCGGAACCAGAGGTGCCAGTAGTAACCGGCTTCTGGAGTGCGCCAGGCAGCAGGGCAGCCAGTGTGGCAAGGAGCCAGAGCAAGGACAGTCCCCCACCTGTAAAGCACAAAAAGTTGGCCACTGCCCGGCGGGAGAGAGGAAAGAAATCAGCCACCAAAGCCGCTCCCAGGGGTACAGTTGGGAGTGTGGAGACAGCTGCGCCACCATCCAAGGTGGGGAAGGGGTGAAGATCAGGGGGGTCATGGTGCGACGGGCACCCCTCCCACGTTGGGAGGCCATCCCCAGCTGGGCCTCTGCCGTCTTCTTGCTCCAGCGGCGAATGTCCTCCCATCTTTTCCGGCAGTGGGTGCTCCGTCTGTGGTAGAACCCCAGGGTCCGGACTTCCTTGGCGATGGCACGCCAAATGTCCTTCTTCTGGTGGGTGCTGACCTACAGGAATGGTACAGGGGAAAAGGAGAAGATATTACCGTCTGCACCGTCACAGTCATTGGCCCGCATCCCTACCCTTGCCATGACGCACATGCACTCACTGTTGTTTCATGCACGCCTCATTCTCACCCCCACCTATCTTTCATCAACACCACTCCACACAGGCTTTGCCCATACAGCATGCTCACAGTGTACTTTCCTGTTTGTCTGGAGGACCGTAGAGTAGCGTGTAGTGGGGGAGGACCCCATCCACTAGTTTCTCCAACTCCTCCGTGCTGAAGGCAGGGGCCCTTTCTCCAGACACACGAGCCATTGTCTAGTCCAGACTGAGGTCACAGCAGCACTTGCAGTGTAGGTCCTCTCCTGTCGAAGATCAGGTATCAAGTGATTGAACAGAGAGAAAATGGCGGTCACGTCCGCGGCGGTGCATACCGTCACCGCCGGCATACATCGTCATTGGCTCCTGGGACCCATAGGGTCCAATGTTAACCAATGCAGGATTGCGCTGCGGTCTTCGATCGCCCTCCGCGACGGTGTACAACGCCAGCGCAGTTACCTCATATCCCTTTGTCCCACTTTACAGGTCAGGCAGCCGCCATTTCAGGGGGCCACATGGCATTATTTTGGACTGCGTCACACACATCTAGGCTTTGCTTAAACACTAATACATGCATTTGTCGATTTGCTAATATTTTCCAATTAAGCTGTGTTTACGTACCTCATAGTTGGTTGACTCTCTGCTCGCGGTTCTCCTCCATAGGCACCGTCCACTGGGGCATGTGAGGAGATGGTGGCATCCTCTGGTGTACAGACTACTGGTGAACCTGTCGACAATGGAGGAGCGACATGTGATCATCACCTATAGACTTGATCGTACCACAATCCTGGAACTGTGTGCCCAGTTGGAGCCAGACCTGATGTCAGCTATCCGCCATCCCACAGGAATCCCCCCTCAAGTGCTGGTGCTGTCAGTACTCCATTTCCTAGCAAGTGGGTCTTTTCAAACTACAGTGGGCATAGCATCAGGGATGTCCCAGCCTATGTTTTCCAACGTGTTGTCCAGAGTGTTGTCTTCCCTGCTGAAACACGTGCGGAGCTAAATCGTTTTCCCTCAGGTGGAGGATTTGCCTACAGTGAAAGGTGATTTCTATGCCCTGGCACATATCCTCAACATCATAGGTGCCATTGATGGGACACATGTGGCCTTGGTCCCCCCACGCAGGAGTGAACAGGTGTACAGAAACCGGAAGAGTTGCCATTCAATTAATGTACATCTCCCATGTGAATGCCAAATTTCCTGGCTCAGTGCATGACGCGTATATTCTACGGAATAGCAGCATCCCTTATGTGATGGGGCAACTCCAGAGGCACCGTGTGTGGCTATTAATTGAGGACATGGACCCAATACAGTGTGACTAGGGTCTGGAGATGTCCCTATGAGTTAGTGTGTGTCTAACAGTTGTCCCTCAACATTTCCAGGTGACTCTAGTTACCCCAACCTGTCATGGCTACTGACCCCAGTGAGTAATCCCAGGACAAGGGCAGAGGAACGCTAAAAAGAGGCCCATGGGCGAACTAGGAGGATTATAGAGTGGACCTTCGGCCTCCTGAAGGCCAGGTTCAGGTGCCTCCATATGGCAGGTGGTTCCCTATTCTACTCACCAAAGAAGGTGTGCCAGATCATCGTGGCCTGCTGTATGCTTCACAACTTGGCTTTGCGACAACAGGTGCCTTTTCTGCAGGAGGATGGTCCAGATGGAGGTGTTGTGGTAGCTGTGGAGCCTGTGGACAGTGAAGACGAGGAAGCAGAAGAAGAGGACATAGACAACAGGAACACGGTGATCCTGTAATACTTCCAGTGACACACAGGTAAGAAGACAACACTGGCTGCTACATCTGATTTAATTCTACTACCTCTCATCAGTCTGTCATTTTCACCTAGTGTATGGTCACTGAGTTGTCACTTTCCCTTTTGATTTCACAAATGTGGGTCCCACTGTGTGACATCTGCTTTGTTTCCGCATGGACTAGAGCTGTGTGACATTGGTATGTTGACAATAGAATGGACATTGCTATTTCCCTCATTTATTGCAAATACACAAGTGTGAAAGCACAGACTGACTCCAGATTGTTTTGTGATTTAAGGGTGTTTATTTAAGTGCTAAATAGTGGAGGGGGTTGTAAAATGGTCAGGGGTGATGGTGGAGGAATGTCCATGGCAGGATCCAGTCTATTAGTCTCACAGGTACATTGTCCAAAGAGGCATGGGAAGTGGAGCTGGGGCAGTTTAAGTATGGACAGGGTGACAAAGTGGGACAGAAGGATGACAATCAGGGTGGTCTCATTTCATGGCGGGGGTCTTGGCATTGTTCTCTGTCTCTGTCCTGGATCTCAGGGACCGTTTGCGGGGTGGTTCTCCATCTGCAGGGGGTGGGGTGCTGGTGTGGTGGTCCTGTGGCGGTGCCTCCTGTCCACTAGCGCCGGTGGAGGTGATGGGCAGTTCAAAGTCCAGGCTAGTGTCAGGGGCCCCTTGTTGTGCCACAGTGTCCCTCCTGGTGTTGACGAGTTCCTTCAGCACCCCTGCAATGGTGCCCAGGGTGGAATTGATGGATTTGAGTTCCCCCCTGAACCCCAAATACTGTTCCTCCTGCAGCCGCTGGGTCTCCTGAAACTTGGCCAGTACCGTTGCCATTGTCTCCTGGGAATGGTGGTAGGCTCCCATGATGTTGGAGAGGGCCTCATGGAGAGTGGGCTCCCTGGGCCTGTCCTCCCCCTGTTGCACAGCAGCCCTCCCAGTTCCCCTGTGTTCCTGTGCCTCTGTCCCCTGAACCGTGTGCCCACTACCACTGCCCCCAGGTCCCTGGGGGTGGGTTAGCCTGGGTTCCCTGTAGTGGTGGACACACTGCTGATTGACGTGTCCTGGGGACAGAGGTATGGGCCCACTGGGTGGGTGCTGTGCTGATGTTTCCAGAGGGGGGAAGCTCTGTAGTGGCCTGTGCCAGTGTGAGGGGAACCAACTGTCCCGAGGTCTCAGATGGGCCGGGCTGGTCATCTAGATCCAGTTGGACAGAGCTGCTGTCATCACTGTGGGCCTCTTCTGTGGGTGGAGTGGACATATTAGGACCCTCCTGTCCGGCGACTTTGGGTAGGGGCCCTGTAGGGGTGTAAAGGCATGATTATTGCATCTGTGTGTGCCATGGTGTGCAATGGGTGGGTGACCCGGTACCCCAGTGCTTGCATTCCTGTGTAGGACCTTGTGTGATAATGGTTTAGGGGGGTGTATGGGTATGTGCAGTGGCCATGCTTTGGTGATGGGTGTCCATGCTTTGGTGTTACATGCAGGGCTTGGGTTTGGGATGTGTGGTTTGTGATAGTGGGACATACGTGAGGAGTTGGAGTGATGGGGGTGAGAGCGAGGGTGGGGGTATGTGATAGCATGCAGGTGGGTGGGGGATGAAGTAGTTAAAGGTTTGACTTAGCAGAGTCCATTCCTCCTGCTACTCCTGCGAGACCCTCAAGATGCAGTATAGCCAAGACCTGCTCCTCCCATGTTGTTAGTTGTGGGGGAGGAGGTGGGGGTCCGCCGCCAGTCCTCTGAACCGCAAGGTGGTGTCTTGAGACCACGGAACGCACCTTCCCCCGTAGGTCGTTCCACCTCTTCCTGATGTCAACCCTAGTTCTTGGGTGCTGTCCTACTGCGTTGACCCTGTCCACGATTCTTCGCCATAGCTCCATCCTCCTAGCTATGGTGGTGTGCTGCACCTGTGATCCGAATAGCTGTGGCTCTACCCGGATGATTTCCTCCACCATGACCTTGAGCTACTCCTCAGAGAACCTGGGGTGTCTTTGCGGTGCCATGGGGTGGTGTGGGTGATGTGTGGGGTGGTGTGTGTTGTGATGTGTGGGGTGATATTTAGAGGTGTGTTGTGTGAGGTGCTTGGATGTTGTGTGAGTGATGGTGTTGAGTGCCTGTGGATGCTAGTTTGTAGATGGTGGTGTCTCTCTCTGGCCTTCAGTCGCAATTGTTGACGTAATGGTTTGTGAGTAATGCGGGTGTGTGTTTTATATTGTATTGGATGTGTGGGAGTGGTGTGTGTATGTGTATCAGGTGTGTGTATTTGCAATTGTCCAATGTGGTAGTGTTTTGTAAATGTGTGTGTATTTTGAGCGCGGCGGTGTGTACCACCAATGGAATACCGCGGTTTAAAGACCGCCGCATGGATTCGTGGGTAATGATAGTGTGGGCGTATTCCTGTTGGCGTGACGGTGGAGGTTTTGTTATCGCCAGTTTATCACTGACCTTTGGTGTGGCGGACTTGTGTGGGTGTCTGGATTTTGGCAGATTCTGAGCTGTGGGTCATAATGACCGTGGCGGAATTCCGCGGCCGCGGCGGTGTGTTGGCGGTCTTCTGCACGGCGGTAAGCGGCTTTTACCGCCAATGTTGAAATGACCCCCATAATATAATATAAGGAAATATATACATCTGTACTATAGACACATATAATACAGTACGAGCAAATATATATATATCTGTACTACAGACACATATAATACAAACAAATATACACATCTGTACTATAGACACATATCATATAATACGAGCAAATATATACATCTGTACTATAGACACATATAATACAGTACAAGCAAATATATATATCTGTATATATATATATATATATATATAATAATAATACAGTACAAGCAAATATATACATCTGCACTGTAGACACATATAATACAATACAAACAAATATATGCATCTGTACTATAGACACATATAATACAGTACAAGCAAATGTATACATCTGTACTACAGACACATAACGGCCCATATTTATACTTTTTGACGCAAAACTGCGCCAACGCAGTTTTGCGTCAAAAAAATTAGCGCCGGCTAACGCCATTCTGAAGCGCCATGCGGGCGCCGTATTTATTGAATGACGTTAGCCGGCGTTAGCCGCCGGCGCCGTCTGGTGTGCGTTAAAAAAAACGACGTACACCAGGCAGCGCCGGCGTAGGGGGATATGGGGCTTGGGCGTCAAGAAATGGGGCAAGTCAGGTTGAGGCAATTTTTTCGCCTCAACCCGATTTGCGCCATTTTTTTTCACTCCCAACCCCCATAGAAATGACTCCTGTCTTAGCAAAGACAGGAGTCATGCCCCCTTGCCCAATGGCCATGCCCAGGGGACTTCTGTCCCCTGGGCATGGTCATTGGGCATAGTGGCATGTAGGGGGGCACAAATCAGGCCCCCCTATGCCACAAAAAAAAAAAAAAAAAACACTTACCTGAACTTACCTTAATGTCCCTGGGATGGGTCCCTCCAGCCTTGGGTGTCCTCCTGGGGTGGGCATGGGTGACAGGGGGTGTCCCTGGGGGCATGGGGGGGGCACCTCTGGGCTCCTTCAGAGCCCACAGGTCCCTTAACGCCTGCCTTTTGCAGGCGCTAAAAAACGGCGCAAAAGCGGCCGTATGTCATTTTTTTTGACCTGCCCACTCCCGGGTGTGATTTTTGCCCAGGAGTATAAATCCGACGCACATGCCTCGGAGTCGATTTTTTAGACGGGAACGCCTACCTTGCATATAATTAACGCAAAGTAGGTGTCCACGCTAAAAAATGACGCTAACTCCATGGACTTTGGCGCTAGACGCGTCTAACGCCAAAGTATAAATATGGAGTTAGTTTTGCGTCAAAATTGCGTAAAAAAAACCGACGCAATTTCGGCGCAAACTGAGTATAAATATGCCCCATAATACGGTGGAAGCAAATATATACATCTGTACTACAGGCACATATAAAACAATAGAAGCTAATATATATATATATATATATATATATATATATATATATATATATATATATGTACTATAGACACATATAATAAAGTGCAAGCAACTATATGCATCTGTATTATAGACACATATAATACAATACAAGCAAATATACACACCTGTAATACAGACACATATAATACAATACGAGCAAATATATACATATGTTCTATAGATACATATTGTTGTGCAGCCATTTTAGTTATAGCTCCATGCATGTTATTTTAACATACTAGGCCTGCCGCTGTGCACTTTAACCTAGATATATTTTATTTAGCTCCGCTTTATTATTGTTACAGTGGCCACTTTTACGGTCTTGTTTTATTTTCTCTCTATCTGACTGTTTTTGCCTAGGCCAGCACTCTGTTCTCAAACAAGACATTCTTGCTCACTCTGTGCTTCTTCCAAAGCTGCAGTAAGATAGGTTGCCGGTGAACGTGGTATAAGTTTAGTCTCTGACATTCATAGAAAATACACATCCGCACGTAGGGACATTTTCTCAGAACATCAGCTGTTTTATTTTAAAAACACTTCCCTCTCCCTTACATGTTAGAGGGAGAATCCAGCCAGAGAACCACAATTGTATGCTGATTGCCGGATGCTTCGCTACAGCTGTTTTGCAGACGTCAAGCCTTTGCTCAGGTATGGGGGATTATATCTTCCCAGGGGAACCCAAGGGGCAGAATTAGAGTTTAACACGCTGTACTCTATCATAACCTAGGTAGAAATTAGTCTGTTGACTCTAGTGACAACATGGTGGCATTATTTTTATGTTTTAATCTCCTTGTCACAATTTTAATCTTCTCATGCTGTATTGTCCTGGTTATTGCAGTCCACGCTTTGCTATCTAAGATGCAGTCACTTTATTAAAGCATTATTGAAATACATACTGCCTTTGTTTGTCATTGTGTATGTGAGACTAATGTAACTGAGAGAAACGGCTGAGACCTGAGTGACCACGGCTTCCCTGAGAAACCAGTTATGTCATGCGCTCGGCTGCTCAATCATCCCTGCCCTTGGGTAGAGATGAGGCACTGCTAGTAAGCCGGAGCAGAACCCGGATTGGAGCGACAGGTGTCACCTATAGTGGGTCAGACTCAGTCTCCCATACTGCAGGTGATTCCACCACTCAAAATCTAGTAGTCTCATTAGAATAATGAGAGCCTATGTGACAATGTAATACAGAACAAGCAAATATGTACATCTGTACTATAGACACATATACTACAATACAATGATGAGTATAAAACTGTCAAATGCATGATTACAGAGGGAAACAACGATAAAATGCCACATTTAGGTGCTTGTTCTCTTGGTTTTACACAAAATGTCATGAAAACAGTTAGAGAAGATTAAAAAGAATCTCATATGGATCAAAAAGCCAGTGAGAAAAAATTGCTTTGCATATCCTAAAGATGAAGTGCATGATTAAAAATAGCAATGGGCTGGACTAATGGGCTCAAATAGTGAGCTTCCATAATTCAAATCAGCTTACTGTCGTATTGTACTCGACTAGCAAAAAACATTTCATTGTTCAATTATCATAGCGGTAATCCCTGCTTCTTCCTATAAAGCCAAACTACATTTATGCAGCGACTAAGTGCAAAGACTACTACGGGGCTGGTATCCATCTTAAAAATCAGAAGAGCTATTCTATATTGTTTTACGCCTAGCACTTGGCATAGAGGCCTTATCCATGCCCTTCTTGGTCTATAATATGACTGGCAGAAGAATGGTATGTGTTCAACATCCTCTATCAAATCTGTGCAAAGTGAACAATGAGCAGAAGTTCTATGGTCGGTCTTCCATTTTTTGGTAAATGTATTAGATAACAAAATGTTGAATCAAAATTTACTATACAGTGTTTAGGCTTGGCTGGATGCAATTACATCCAGGTAGAGCTCTACGGAAGGGACATATTTATTAGCCAGAAACTCCTTCGTAACTCCTTCAATTTTAGAAACGTTGTGATATGACTGGATCTTGAAGTCTTTTTTACCAAAGCATTAGTTCCTGGGTTAATGGATGTGGGATCACTTCAACAACTAGCCATCCCTGTATTACTGAAAAGCGTTGTGTTGAAACCAAGGAATTGGGTGTATTTTCCCAGTGTTCATAAGTTGAGTTAGGTCACATCTGAAAAGTAGCAACTCAGGAGTGGGCCACAGTCTAACTTAATGGAGGAGAGGTGTCAGGGAGGCTCTTTTCAGAACTATATCTAAGAACAAGGGAACCAGAGGAGTATTCTAGGACACACTAAATAGGGATCTAACTAATTTGTTTTCCTTGTGAGACAACCCAGAAATATTTCCTGCTCCCCAAACTTCAGCCCCTAGAAAGCCGCAATTTGTGTCATTGCATGGTACACCTCAATGGCCAGGGAGACAGATTGGGGAGTTATAGCTTTATATCTTTTAAAGATGGCAGATGCACTTTGTTGGAGGATCATTTCGCTCTTCTGTAGTTGTGATCTCCAAACACATGAGTTGTCCATCCCACTGCCTAGGTAATCTAAATTGTTGAAAGAATGTAAAGTCCAGCCTTTCATTGAAAACCCTCCTCTAAAGGACCTGTGCGGGCTAGCACCATGACCTTGGTTTCTGATATATTCAGTTCAAGGCCTTGAACTACACAGAAGTCATCGAAGTTGGTAAGCAGGTTTTGCAGTCCATTTAGGGTGCGATCAGGGTATCATCTGCAAATAAAAGGGAGGGGACATAGATGCCTCCTATCTTTGGTGCATTGTTGATGCAGTTGCTTAGATTTTTAGGAACATCATGTATTTAGAAAGAGAATTAGATGGGGGTCGAGGCCACATCCCACACTCAACAGATATGAGGGCCATAAGTTTGCCACCACCTTATTGGAGAAAGCTTCCTTTGTGAAGTTTCATCAGAATACCTAGTAGAGCAGAAATGACACCCATTGAGGCAAGGGTAGACCAGCGGGAATGCCGTGGGGCCAAACTGAAAGCCGCTTTTAAGTCCACAAAGGCAACATACAGGTAGTTGGCCTTGGATAGTCTCAGATACTTCCACAAGATGAGATTTAAACAAAGAATCTGGTCAATCATGCTCACCTTAAGGTGGAAGCCTGCCTGTAGAGGCAAGAGCATTCTGCTACCCAATCAAACAATTTATCTAAAACGTAATGGGGGAACACTTGCTGTAAATTGTCAATAAGACTGATGAGCAGATAGCTACCAGGGATGGTCTTATCACCTTTTTTAAATATGGGAATGATTTCAGCACCCAGCCATGAATCAGGGAGACTTTCCCCTGCCATGATCCTGTTTGATAGTGCATTAATGTATGGGCCCGCACTGCAAGTTCTGATTGATATACATCACCAGGAACCTTATCAGGGCCCAGGCTTTCCCTGGCCTCAATGATAGTATAGCCCTAGTAGGTGCCCACATAGTAAATTAATTAAAATTGTGGTCAGATGATCAGCAGGCTTAACTGAGTGTAGTCTAAGCTACAGTTTCCGGCAGTAACTGTTGGTGAGACGCCATCCATTCTTGGAGGTGTACAAAGAACTCCAGATTGCTCAGTGCCCTTGGGACAGGAGAAAGAGCTCTCTTGGCCAATCAGAGGGCCCTATTCTTTGAATTTTTCTGTACCCCAGTACGCCCGCAGGACCAACCGTCGGATATACTTTTAACCCTTTCATGACCCCTTCCCAATGACCTGCACATTTCTCAAAAATGGCTGAACAGATTTACACCAAATAACAAAAAGCCCCTTGCAGGCACCCAAGCCCCGCGGTGCCCAGCTTTATTATATGCTTGTACCTAGGCTAGAATAAACAGATGTACTGACCCCCTTTGAAATGCTGGTCTCTCGTTTAGATGGTACAAGAGAAAAACATAATTTTTGTGGTGCTGACAGCGGTCACGCCACTCACCGAGCACCACAGGCGTTTTGGAGCCCGCTGGCAACCACCATCTACTCTCAAGACATTTTCAAGGTCGGTGGAACCCTGCAAACTTTGCACTAGAATAATCCAGACCTCGGGGATCGGCAGGGCAGATTCAGAGGATCCTTCACTAATCGGTAAGGTAGATAGGTGTTTATGCGGTAGGAGCCAGTCGAATGGATTACTTTTTCCACACGTGCGAATAAACTTTGTACAGCAGAAGTTAGATGTGCATTCATGTGATCATGGCGGAGGCTGATTTCAAGCCTAGGCAACAGACAGAAGATAAACCTTTCACTGACATGCCAAGCGTTAATTAGTTGACATTCCAAGCATGGAGAACAAATGGGGTGTATAGGATCAGATAAAGAGGAGATTTCACAACTGAAACTGGTAAGACAGGAAAACATTTACAAGAATGAACTGACAAAGTGGTGGGAGAGTGCGTCCCTGAAAAAACACACAGAGATGGGGCATGTGCCAGAGACCTTCGTATCATGATCATACCGAGTTATGAGAATCTCTACCCTCGCAATGTTGATGAGTGGACAAAGCACAATGTGACCAGTTCATTGGGAATGTTATGAAGTTTGATCAAATATACTGAAATAGACAGGGATGAACTGTTGAAACATAAGGAACTGAATGATATTAATGACAAGGAAGGAGAGAAAGAAACAGTGATGAGTTTCAAAAATTTAATGATGGGATGGCTAAAAGCACTGGGGGAGACTACAAAAGTGAAAAAGCTCATATGTATTTGAGAGATCAGGTGGATTATAAAAGAGGCCAGCCCTATCCTGTGCCACCTCTCTATAAGCAGGGCATGTGAAGAGTTATGTGTGGGAGTGTGTGTGAATTTCTGTGAGTAGCTGTATAGTAGTAGGAAATTATAGAGGTATATCTGTGATATTGAGGGGTAGATCCGGAATCCTACAGAGCTAAGAAAAAGGGGGTAGTGTGCATGCCTTCTCCTACAATGATAGAGGGAAGGAGGTAGGGCCTATAGTATGGCTAGAACATCCTCAGTGGGCATAGAGAGGACATCCATGTTTCTCACTCTTCCTCTGGTACTTCATCCCACACCTTGAACCCTTCTAGAAGGGCATCCTATTTGAGCAAGATGGGGTTCTTTCATAAGGCCTCTATATTCCTCCTGCCTTAGCACTCTGCTTTCCACTAGTCCCCACTGTGCAACTTCCTCCCGTCACTGAGTCACCAGTGCAGCCCTCTGAGATTTCAAGCTTCTAGTTATCAGTCATATTGCCAGTAATAAGGCCAACTCAATAAAGTGTAGAGCCACTTTTGAGTTCTTTGGCCTCAGATGTAAAACTAAGAGACAGTGTGCTGGTGTATCTCACCAGTCCATGCCGGTTAATTCCATCAAGGCTGTTGATAGCTCCACCCAATAGGCTGACAATGAGAGGCATGCCCATACCATATGCATGAGGTTGGCATCGTCTGCATGGCAATGAGGGCACGCTGAAGAGGCCATCTGAAACATGGCATCAAGTCTGTGCAGAGTTAAATATGCTCTTTGTAATATGGAGAACTGGATGAATTTAAATCTTGAGTTACATAAAACATTTTTGGGATAGTTGAGCATATACACCCATTTTTTGTCCAATAACTCTCAGGAAAGATCAGCCTCCCATATCATGAGGTGGGCCCAGAGTACACAACAGAGCCAGCATACTCGGTGTCCACCATGTCTCTTGTATGCAATGCCTGAAGCAGTTCATGCATGATTGGTTCCCTCCCATCTGGTGCCCAGTACTGATGGACATAACGGAGAATGCTGACGTGCATTACACAACAACACTCCATCCTGAAACAAGGAACCATCAGAATGCCCTTATGCTCCCAAGGGCTTAGTCTGTGTGCTGTCAGTGTGCCTGAAGACGTGGGGGGATCACACAGCGGTACCTTTGGTGCATATACCATTATGGAACCAGTGCATTTCATTGCCATCCTCCAATAGGTCATGGCTATGTGCAGTAAAAGGGAGCCTGTTGGGTACCCCGGCACACCAATCGAAGGAGGTGAACAGGGTTGAGTCGTTCTGCCATGTACTCTATTTCTTCCAGATTACATCTGGTCAACGTATAGGACAAACACTGTTTAATGCCTCCCTAGTAGAGGGAGCAAGTGAGCCGTTCTCAATGGAGGACACCTCTGAATTCCTCATTTATGACATCAACAGGGAACGTGATATGCTCTGGATGACCTGATATATATCATCCTTATACACCAGAATATGTCATGAAGATGGCATCAGAGAAGTAAAACATTTCCACAGGCCTAGTTGGATATGCTGTTAAAGATGATTCAATGGTGTCCTACTAAAATCATCTTTGTGTTTAACAATGAATTGTATGAACAATTAAGGGGGACTTCTATGGGTACCTGCCCTGGGGTGAGCCCGCACTTCCCAAAGAATAAGGACACGTGGGTTTCCCTGGTGGGCACCCGCTTTTAAAAATCAAATGCTAGCTCCCACCATGGTGGTGGGTGGAGAGCCAGCTCCCCCTGCAGGCCTTAACAGAAATAAAAGTGGGTGGGTGCCCTAGGCCAGGCCCTAAACCCAACGCCACGTTGCAGATGGTGATGGATATCTTTATATTAAAAAAACAGAAATTCACAGAAAAAACAAGGGTTAAAGTGACATTAGAGTTAGCCTCCGGCTACTTAATACATTGCAGATACAATATGCCCCATTAACTCTCACCGTTGGCCTAGAGTATTGGAGCATATCCCATTGAGTCAGCTAATGCCATATGCCGAATTTTTCGAACTCCCTGATCATGTATTTCAAATTGAGCATATTAAAGAACTGTTCAAGGTTGAGTGCCAGACTGCCGGATCGAGGCCAGGACTGTAGGGGCAGATATTTAGTAACATATACACATGCTTAAGTTGGTGCTTCACTATAGGATAAACCCGTTTTGATCCTCATGTATCAGTTTTGTTGTACTTGCCATCAGTCTCTCCTCTGGTATTTTACCCAGTATTTTATACCTTGCACTTAATATTGGCAGATGGCGGTAAGAATTCATGCTTAATGGATCACATTTGGGTTTCCATATCAAGGCTATTAGTGTCTCACTCATGGATAGAGGAAGACAACCTTGGGTCCTGGCAGATTTGTATAATTTATTTAATTGGGGATCAAATGTGCTTCATAATCTGCAAAAAAATCTATTTGGCAGGCCGTCTCTACTTGGCATATCACTCCTTGTTAAAGTGCAAACGGAGCTTCTTACCTTCTGAAGCATGATGGCCTCATTTATTTCTTATTTATTTCTTCACTGTACCCCTGGAGTGTCTGTGAGAAGTCCACACCATTTTGGAATTCATCCATAGCCACATCACTAGAAACAGTGGAAATGGTGTACAATGCTGCATATTATTATTTGAATGCTCTATTCAACAGGCCCTTTATTAACCACACAAGCAGTTTCCATGCCCTATCACGCGTGGCATGCATTCTAGTCAAGCAGGATGTCATGTCTATGCAGTGTAATCACCCTAGTAATTCAGCATGTTTATTTGTAGCTTCCTTGAGTTGCCACCTTCGTCCTGCAGTTATTACCATCTCTCTCCCTAATTCTTGCAAGAAGTCTTCCTCTCGTTTGAGTTCAGACTCAATCGTTTCACATACTCCTATCTTAGGCCCTCATTATTAACATGGCGGTCCGGTCCGGTCCGCCGGCGGTGGCGGTAGAAACCGCCAACAGAGGAGCGGTCCGGACCGCCAAATAATGATCCAAACGAAACACAGGCATCCCATGAACCACCCACCGCCAGGAGAGGCGTGCCGCAGACGACGGCAGAGTCTGCCCACAGGCCGTCGGAAAGGCCCAACCCACCCATCAAATTATGAACCACCATTCCGTAGCCAGTTCCAGGGCGGGAACCCCGGCCGCACAAAGCCAGGCAGAAATGAACCAAATATAACGAACCACGCACCAGAGTCCCACAGAACGCGCTGCGGCAGCTATGGATAGAGAGCTGCAGATCATGCCAGCCCTACTCCATATACCTCCACAACCGAGACCGCCGACGAAGACGACAACGGTAAGTACCGCAACCTACGACACAAGGGAGGAAAGGGCACAGTTACATACCCACCCCACCCATCCTGCAACGCCCCCCCAACCCTTCACAGCAACACAAGTCATACACCCCACCGCAAGAGGTACTTACCCGACACAAGGCTAATGCAACTTGACCATAGTACATACAAAAGCCCCACACCCATAAAAAAGTGAAACAAATGATCAGGGTTCAACGGTGTGCAGCCCAAACACAGGCCACACAGAAACTTTATTCACAAGCTCTAAGAGCCAAACAGTGCAAACAGGGCCAATGGCCAGTCTGTATTTTCCCAATTGTCATGGCCCACAACGGGCCCAACATGACTCCCACAAGTGCTTGGTACTCCACATAATGGGGCACCATATGGGCATACAGGGGCCTCACGGAAGGGGGGCATGGGGTGGTGTGGGTGGGGATTTTCAACGGGGTGTGCCTTTGACATTCTTTTGGAAGGTGGAGGATGGGTGGGCTTTTGCTTTGAAGGGGGTGGGGGCTGTTTGCCTCGGGTGGAGCTGGATGTCCTAGGCTCTCTCCGGGCCTTCTTCTTATCTGGGAAAGGGGCACGGGAATGTGAAGGGCGGACAGGGGTGGGCTGTGATGTGGAAGGAGCGGAAAGGGCAAGAAATGAGCACGTTTGGGGACAAGACGGGGTGGGCCAGTGGGTTGGAAGAGGTCATCACGGGAGAGGAAAAGTTTTTTGGGAGCCATTGAGGTGGCCGTGGATGAGGGCGTGGGAGTGGAAGCAGAGGGAGTGGATGTATGGGGTGTACAAGTGCGTGTAGTGGGTGCAGGTGACTGCTCAGTATGCTGTGGTATGGTGGTTGTCTGATGGGTGGGTGTCTTGGTGCGTTTGTGTGTTTTGGGAGGTGGGGGGGTGGACATAGTGGGAGAAGACAGACAGCTAGTGTAGATGTATGTTGTGTGGGTGTCTGCAAGTCAGGTGAGTGTGCTGCATGTGTCAACTACAGTAGAGGTGGTGAGTGCAGGTGTGGCGTATGGGGTGCATGTATGGCTGACTGCTATTGTGGTGAATGCAGGAAGAGTAGCAGTAACAGTGAGTGAAGGTGCAGGGCATGAGGGTGTGGATGTAGAGGGAACAGACAGGGAGGCCGAAGAGGTGGACACACTGGGGGAAGTGGATGTTGTTGTGTGTGCAGATGTATGTTGGCTGTGTGAATGCTTGTGGTGGGAGGTGTGGTGCTTGTGTTTAGAAGTGTGCTTCTTGTGTGTTGATGTGCTTGACTGCATGTCTGAAAGTGTGCTTTGGACGGGTGAAGGGAGTGGGGTGCTGGATGGGGTAGAGGAGGTTGGAGGGGGGACGGAATGGCCAGGAAAACTGGCTGCCGTCCGAGAGGAGGCCAGAGTCTGAAAAGATCTCTGTAGGGCAGACACGGCAATGTGAACGCCATCCAGATAGGCATTTGTCTGCTGCACCTCTGATGCTAGCCCCTGGATGGCATTGACGATGGTTGTCTGCTCTACAGAGATGGTGCTCAAGAGGTCACTCGCCTCCTCTGTGAGGGTAGCAGGGCTGACTGGGGCAAGGGAGGAGGTACCTGGGGCGAAGGAGACGCCCACCTTTCTGGGTGGGCGGGCACGGGCATCTCAGTGGGGGGCAGAAGGGAGGGCAGTGATGGAATGGGGGTGGCGGAAGATGTAACGGTAGTGGTGTGTGCACTAGTGTCTACCACCACCGGGGGCCCCCATCGGAGGAGGTCTCAGAGTCACTACTTCCTGTGGTAGTAGCCTCCCCCATGGAAGTCCCCTCACCCTCCCACCCACTGGTCCCCTGGGCGTCGGTTGTCTCTGCCTTTGAGGATCCGTGGGCTGCTGCCTCCCCACGTGCTGGTGCCTCAGCTCCCTCGCCTGATGTTGATGCTGTACCAAACCAACACAAGAGAACAGGGATGGGGAGACAAAACAGGAGAGACACTTGTAAACAGCTGAATGCAGGTACATAATGACCAGACATACACCCACCCAGAAGACACACCCAACAGGCAGCACCGTTCACTATGCCCATGGCCATGCCCCTGACTACTGACCAGAATACTGCTCTACACCCATCCCCTGAAATACCTTAGGAGCTGAAGTAGGTGAAACCCGACATGGACACCTCTACACTCTTTGGGGAACACGGGCACCCCTTCCACGTTAGGAGGACTTCCCCAGCTGGGCTTCACTGATCTTTCGCACCCAGTGTTGTAGGTCCTCCCACCTCTTTCTACAGTGGGCGCTCCGCCGGTTGTAGATCCCCAGGGTCCGCACCTCCTTGGCGATGGGATGCCAATGTGCCCTCTTCTGGTGGGCGCTGACCTAAAAGGGCGACACAGAAATGGAACACAGAGGTCAGGCACTTGCATGATAGTAACAGCTGGCTAATCATCCACTATGGGACGGACAGTAGTCTCAGACATACAGGACAGTCGCACACAACATGCCATGCACCATGGCCCATGCAGGCTCAGAGGTGCACACATATGTCCAATCAACACCATCCATTGCACACACACAGTGACCCCGAAACCCAGACTCACCTGTACCTCTGGCCATCCGTACAGTTTTGCGTACAGGGGCAGGACCCCGTCCACTAGCTTCTCCAGTTCTTCCTGGGTGAAGGCCGAGGCCCTTTCCCCTGCAACACGTGGCACATCTATAGCCAGAGGCAGGCCACAGCAGTGCACACAGTGGAGTACCTGTCCTCACAAGATTAGGGAGTCAACTGATCAAACGATGATGAATGCGCATACGTTCCGAGGCGGTGTGGACCGTCACCGGCGGCAGCGATCATGATACGCCACGATTCCCCATTGGTATCCATGTTAACCAATGAGGGTGTGAACAGCGGTAAACACCGCCTTAGGCTGTGACGTCAACCGCTAGCGGTATGCGGTCACTTCCACAATGAATGGTCAGAACAGTGGGCAGACATTTTGCCTTTACCTACGTATCTACAATTATTTAATACTCACAATGCAGGCCCTACTAGCCACATGAAGCACCTAGGCCTCTGTCCATTCAGTATTGTAGCCAACATGAAATGTTCTGTTCCCTCATTGTGATGTACATGTATAAATGTCAGGTAGCAGTTATTGTAGAGACACCGCAATGAACAATGCTGTGCACATAGGATGACAAGTGTGCCAATGTATGTGTTTTCATCACTCCCTTTTGTAACCCCTCATAGGTATCGAACCTTGTGGTGAGGAAGGGCACCATCGGTGTACAGACCACTTGTGGAAATGGGGACCATGGTGGAGCGTCAGATCATAATCACTTACAGACTCACACGTTCAACTATTCAGGACCTTTGTGCATTACTGGATCCTGCACTAACTCCGGGAAATCGTAATCAGCATGCCATTCCAACTGAAGTGCAGGTGCTCTCCTCACTCCAGTTCCTGGCCAAGGGCTCATTTCAAGTGACAGTGGGCATGGGTGCTGGATTTTCACAGCCAATGTTCACCCAGGTACTGACAAGATTTCTGAATGCATTTGTACAACATCTGCAATCCTATGTGAGGTTTCCCCAAAGTGCTGACCTCCCTGCCATCAAGTCTGACTTCTATGCCAACATTCCCCATGTCATAGGTGCCATCGATGGCACACACATAGCTATTATCCCCCCAAGAGTGAGTGAACAGGTGTACAGAAACAGGAAGAACTTTCACTCCATGAACATCCAATTGGTATGTACTGCAGACCAGTATCTTTCCCATGCGAATGCCATGTTTCCAGGTTCAGTCCATGATTCATTTGTGTTGAGGAACAGTAGTGTGCCACAGAAGATGGAACAACTAGAAGAGGACAGAGGGTGGATCATAGGTAAGTTTGCCTGTCACTAACTGACACATTGCAGAAAACCAGCCTGTCTGACTAAGGGACATTACAATGACGAGTCTGTATTGCACCATTTACTAGGTGATTCTGGCTATCGAAATTTGCGTTGGCTCCTGACACCAGTGAGGAATCCCAGGACGGATGCAGAGAGGAATTACAATGAGGCCCATGGACGTACTTGGAGGGTAATAGAGTGAACTATAGGTCTCCTGAAGGCTAGATTTCGGTGTCTACATATCTCTGGGGGTCCCCTGGCATATGGGCCTGATAAGGTGTATAGAATAGTGGTGGCCTGCTGCATGCTGCACAAGCTGGCAGTGAGACATTCTATCCCCCTCTTGGAGGTGGAGGGTGCTGTAGGTCCTGATCAGCTACCTCAGAGAGGTGAGGAGAGTGTTGGTGATGATGAGGAAGGGGAAGATGTCAATTCCAGGAACCAACTGCTACAACTCTACTTCCAATAACTGTGTGGGACTTAAGCCTCTCATTGGGGTTGGTGACTAATACTGTCAGTGTGCTCTGTCATATAGGGGGGGTTGGTCATGATAGGCAATACATGGGCCACTTCTGCATGGTACTGACTGAAATTATATGCATTCCATCCTTGCCACCATTTGGGCACACAGGACTACCATCATGCACCAAATTGACAATAAAGTTTTTCTCTGCCAATTGCATCCATACTCCAATTTGTTCACAATTTAAGACAGGGGACAGTGTTACAGGTGTGAAATGTGTTTTATTGGTAGAAGTAAGTGAATTGTGCTATTTACAGTGATGGGAGTCGTAAGGGTGGGGGGTCCTCAAAACCTACTTGGTGGCAGCCTTATTGGATAGTATTGATGGGTCCATTTTGTTGAACAGTACTTAAAATTTCCCTCAGCTAAGTGTTGTTGGGGAATGGGTGGGATGGTTGCTTTGCATTTGTAGCACAGTCAATTGTTGGAGGGGGCCTTGTTCCCTTCTTGGGGTGACATGGTTGGTCCTTGGGTTTCGTGGGAGGGGATTTCCTGGGATCTTTCTGCTGCTTGGGTCATCTAATGCTGCTTGTCCATGGCTGTTGTGGTGCCCTCTTGTCCGGTATGGGTGTCAGACTGGTTTTTGACCAACTGCAGCAGTGCTCCTGCTATGGTGGCCATTGTGGCATTCTGCTCTTTCCACTGCTCCATGGCCTGTTGGTGTTGTTCCTGCTGCATCCTCTGACTTTGCTCCAGGGTGGACACAATCTGTGCCATCATGTCTTGGGTGTGTTGGGAGGCCCCCAATACCTCTGAAATAACATCCTGTGCTGCTGCATCCATCCTGTGGCCTCCCCCCAGGCCCACTGAGACCCTTGAAGTTGCCCGAGCCCCCTGTGCCTGTGTCCCCCTGCACAGGTCTGGCAGTGTCACTTGTACTGGGGCCCTCGCCTTCCTGCATGTTGGGAGTGGGAGACTGTGGCCTCTGTAACTGTGTTCCACCACTCTGTGCCCTGGGTACAGTGGTGTGGGTACGCCTGCCCTGGGATGCTGGTCTTGACTGGGTGGTGGTGGTGACAGTGGTTTCCTGGGTGGGGCTGCTGCATGGTGAGAGTCCAGGACTGTGTGAGGGGCCTGCCTGCTCATCAGTGTCCAGGGATCCTTCGTCAGTGTCTTGTGAGGTGCCTCTGTCTCCCTGGAGGGCAGTGGCGCTCCTTGTCCCGTCCGTTAGGGTGGCATGGGCGGTGGTGTCTGTTGGGGGACATAGACATGTCTGTTACATATGCATGAAGGTTTGAGGTATACAGGACTGGGCTATTTTTTGCTGGTGTTACTTTCATTGGCCTTCCAGGGTGCCTTTGTGAGGTTGACATTGCATTTAGCGCCAGTGTGGGGTTGCATTGTGGTGGGGGGTATTGTTCCATTGTGGGTACGTGCAGGGGTTAGTAAGTGTGAGGTCATGCAGGGAGGTGGATGTGGTGGGTAATGGCTGGGTGGGGTGTAGGTTCAGGTTGGTGTGGGGTGGGTGGGGTGGTGCATGCATTACAGGTGTGATGGATATGGGGTAATTGTAGATGACTTACCCGAGTCCATTCCTCCAGTGAGTCCAGTGAGTCCCTCTGGGTGCAGGATGGCCAGTACCTTTTCCTCCCAGTCGGTGTAGTCGGTGGTGTTGGTGGCGGTCCTCCCCAGGTCTTCTGCACTGTGTGGCTTGGGGACCTCTGTTATCAACAGAAACGATCTGCTCTCAAAGGCCACGCGGCCTCTGAGAGCAGTTCGGATCTGCAGGTAACGAAGGTCTCTGAGCCGCACCGCACTCGGAGACCCTCGTTACGAACTTAATATCCCTGCTCTCAGAGCCCACGTGGGTTCTGAGAGCGGGGCTGTTAAGTTAGTAACGAGGGTCCCCGAGAGCGGTGCGGCTCAGAGACCTCCGTTATCAGCTTAACATCTCTGCTCCTAGAGCCCATGTGTGCTCTGAGAGCGATGCTGTTAAACTGATAACGGGTCTACGAGCCGCATAGCTCTCGGAGGCCCCGGATATTAATTTAACCTCTCAGCTTTCTGAGACCATGTGGTCTCTGAGAGCAGAGATGTCAAATTAATAACTGGGGTCCCCAACCATTATGCAGCTCGGGGACCTCGTGTTAATAATAGAAATGCTCCAATGCCCAAAGCCGGTCTCTTAAACATCCGGCTTTGGGCAATTAAAGGCGCAAACCCTGAATACTGAGGTCGAGTACACCTAACGTTATCTCAGACCTCTTTAACCCACTTAAATCCGCTCCCAGCCCATACAGCTCACTCTTGCAGCTTTCTGCTTTCTACAATTGTAACGCTTTTTCGTTTTTCTCTTCCACTGTCTTTCCTATATATGTATTTTGCTAGCAGTACATGTTTGAGGCATTAGAATAAGTGTAAAATGCTAAAAGAATAAATAAAATAAATAAAGTAAAAAAAAAATAGGTGCAAATGCTCAGCACTTGAACCAGCAAGTACAAATTAAGCATGGCCTCCACCCCTCCAAAATAAGTGCAGACCCCTCAAAATACCTGCAAATACTCAGCACCAGAACCAGCAAGTACAAATTAAGCCATGCCTCCAACTCCCAAAATAAGTGCATATGCTCAGCACCAGAGCCAATGAGTACAAATTAAGCCATGCCTCAACCATCCAAAATAAGTGCATATGCTCATCACCAGAGCCAACAAGTACAAATTAAACCATGCCCCAACCCTCCAAAATAAGTGCATATGCTCAGCACCAGAACCAACAAGTACAAATTAAGCATGGCCTCCACCCTCCGGGATAAGTGCAGATCCTCAAAGAATAGATGTAAATGCTTAGCAACTGAACCCACAAGCACAAATTAAACATTGTCCCCCCCCCCCACATCTCGCCACAGGCTTCCTCCAACATACCTTAATATCATTTAATTTTAAAAAGTGTTGGTAAAGGCAGGCTTTACCTAGCAACTCAACTATCCACATATGGGCCCATATTTATACTTTTATTTATGAATTGACGTTAGCCGGCACTGCGGGATGGTCAGAGTAAAAAGAAATTACTCTAACCGGGCAGCGCTGGCGTAGGGAAGAATGGGAGTTGTGCGTCAAAAAATGGTGCAAGTCAGTTTAGAATAAAAAATCATGGCTCTAACCGGGCTTTCGCCATTTTAGATGCACAACCCCCATTGAAATGACTCCTGTCTTAGCAAAGGCCAAAGACAGGAGTCATGCCCCCCAGCCCAATGGCCATGCCCAGGGAACCTGTGTCCCCTGGGCATGGCCATTGGGCACAGTGGCATGTAGGGGGGCCCAAGTTAGGCTCCCCATGCCACAAAACAAAATAAAAAAAATACTTACCTCAAATTACCTGTAATTACCTGGGATGGGTCCCCCCATCCATGGGTGTCCTCCAGGGGTGGGTGGGGGTGACAATGGGTGTCCCTGGCAGCAGGGAAGGTAACCTGTGGACTGCTTCCATGGTCAGCGACCATGGAAATGAGCCCACAGGTCCCTTAACGCCTGCCCTGACCGAGGCATTAAAAAACGTTGCACTTTAGGCTGGGCAACGTTTTTTAAGGCCCGCCCCCTCCTGTGCGTCAAAATGACGCATGAGGATAAATAAGGCGCACAGGCCTTAAAGTCATTTTTTGGACAGGAATGCCTACCTTGCATGTCATTAACGCAAGGTGGTTTCCCGCATCCAGAAAATGACGCACATGGAAGAATTTTGACGTTTGCGGGGTAGGGCATCATAGTATAAATATGATGTAAGGTTTGTGCCGAATTTGTGTCAAAATGTTTGACGCAAATTCAGCGCTAACAGAGAATAAATATGCCCCATAGTTCTGTTCTTTGCAGTCTGCATCTTAACCACCAGCGCTACTTTACAAATTATCAACACCCCCTCTAAACAAGACTCCGACTTGAACGTTAATTACAGGCTGTATCTTAACATTATAAATGCATCCTAAAGACAGTTTATAGCATATGCATTTAAATTGTTAGCTTCAGAAGTTATTGCTAAACACAGCGATGCCTGAGACCTGCGCCACCCTGTCCACATCACCACCAACCCTAAAGTAGACACTGCTACGAGCCTTTTTAAAACATACGTTGTTTGACAAACTTCTTTTATAAAAAACAACTGTGTAATACAATTGTGTTGGCCTGAACTACATAGCTAAGTATTACAATCTTAAAAACATTTTAATCATCATGTATATTGTTCTATAAATGTAGACACTTCTATTTTTACAACAACCAATGTTTTTAAGCCTTTAAACATGCTGTACACCTCTACATATTAAACAACTGTTTTCAACACTGTATAAATGTATGTCTCAAAATAACCTGTACAAAAACATGTGCATTTTACCCTGCTATGTATGTCCAGACCTGTCCTCTTAGGCTCTGAAACTGGTTGCACAACACCAAGGCCTTCATTTGACACAGCCCATAGGCCAATACACAAGGGGCCATGACCATGGCACATTGCTAACACGTGACACCATGAGGTCACAAACCACGTGACACACATACACCTACGTCAGCACAGGGCGGGGGCACCCAAGTCACTGCCTACGTCACCACAGGGCGTGGTACCTGTCAAAAGTTTGATGAGGGAAGGTATTCCCTACTACTACTCACTAGACACCAAAATTAGACAAGTAAATAGTCATAGAACAATGCAAACAATAGGAAATGCTATAGAATGCAATGGGAGAAAATAGGTCCAGGGGCAACACAAACCATATACTAAGAAAGTGGAATGCGAATCACAAATTCCCCCTTGGACAAATGTAGTGTGTGCAGAATCGCTGGGAGAGTAAGAATACAGTAAAGGTAAGTAAATCACCCCACCCCAGAGCCCAGGAAAGCAGGAGTAAAGTACTGCAAGTTTCCTTAGGACACACTACACCTCATGAATGGGATTATGCAGTAACCAACCAAGTCTGCAAACAACAACTGCTGGATTCCTGGACCTGAAGACCTGCAAAAGAAGGGGACCAAGTCCAGAAGTCGAAAGAAGTTCCAGGAAGGACAGAAGCCCCTGCCAACCCAGAAGATGTTACAAAAGAAGAGTTCCCGGTTGGTCAAAGACTGCAGGAATGCACCCTAGGAAGATGCCAGTGGGTTCCTGCATGATGCAAAGGCTGTCCCACAATGTGAAGATTGATGCAGATGTGATTTCGTGTTGGAAGTTGCCAACAAGCCTTGGTTACAACAAAAGTGCATTTTGCATCAAAATGGCGCTAGACGGACCCAGGAGGGACCTGGGGGCCTCAACTCTGTGTGAGGAGGGAAAGGGGGCTCTCCGCACTTTAGAGAGCCCTCATTATGCCAGGCAGTACCCACGGGAGTCCCAAGACATGGGGACAAAGAAGGCACAAAATGCGGTTGGTGCAGCACAACAAAGGAAGGTCCCACGCCGCCGGAGAACAACTCAGCCAGTTGAGCATCACAGGATGGAGTTCTGGGGACCTGGGTCAGGCTGTCCACAAAGGAATTGTGCAAATAGTGCACAGAGGCCTCAGGAGGTGAAGAAGATGCAGTACACAGGGGTACCGTCGCTGTCAGGAAAGGCAAGGTCTTATCTCCTCCAAATTGCATCAGCAGGACCTCCGGACAGTCTATGTCGACGGGGTCCAACCTCTGTGTCCTTAGGCGCACGCTCGTTGCTGTGAGAGGAGTCCAAGGGTACCGGTCGTTGTCTTAGAAGGTGCCTGCTGGAGCAGGGCAGTGACTCCGTCACCCCATTGGAGATTTTGTCGTCCCTTCTGATGCAGGATGAAGACAGGGAGTCCTCAGAGCATGCACACTGTGGAAACTGTTGCAGTTGCTGGCTTGAGCTGAAGTTGCAGAGGAAAAGTATCCCTTGTGGATACTTTGTTGTTACAACGGTTCCTGGAGCAGGCTGCGGTTGATCTGAGGTCAGAGGATGATGATATAGTTGCAGAGGATTCCTGAAGGAAACTTGCAAGCAGAATCTGAAGAGAACCCACAGGAGAGACCCTAAATAGCCCTGAGAGGGGGATTGGCTACCTTATCAGGTATGGACCTATCAGGAGGGATCTCTGACGTCACCTGCTGGCACTGGCCACTCAAAGCCCTCCAGAGTGCCCCCACATCTTGCAAAGCAAGATGGCTGAAGTCTGGGACACACTGGAGGAGCTATGTACAGGGGAGTGGTCACTCCCCTTTTTGTTGTCCAGTTTCGCACCAG
This sequence comes from Pleurodeles waltl, assembly GCF_031143425.1. NCBI lineage: Eukaryota > Metazoa > Chordata > Amphibia > Caudata > Salamandridae > Pleurodeles > Pleurodeles waltl. The sequence goes on from NC_090442.1 coordinate 37,021,474, forward strand.
AGCAGGGGACAAGGGGTCCCTGAACGGGTGCAGACTGGCTTATGCAAGGAGGGCACCTTCTGTGCCCTTCAAAGCATTTTCAGAGGCTGGGGGAAGCTACCCCTCCTCAGCCTGTAACACCTATTTCCAAATGGAGAAGATGTAACATCCTGCTCTCAGAGGAAATGCTTTGTTCTGCCTTCCTGGGACTGGGCTGCTGTGCTTCGTTATTAGGTATGACTGCATAACAATGGGTGTATATCTATGAGATGCAAAGCGCTATTATATCATGAAGTGGCATTTTGACACGATATTGAGGATGTTCGCAGCCATTATAGACACTATGAGTATCTTATTAAGATTTATATGATTTATATTTTACTAGAATGCATTTAGTAATAAGATGTTGTATTACTGATCACTTGCAGTATTGGAGAGAATGTTGAGAGTAAGCATTCATGCTGCATAGTATGTGGAAGTATTTTGTTGTTTAAGTATGTTGTCACTCAGATATGGCCGACACACTTTTGAGCCTTTTTCTCTTATTTTCTTTGAGCAGTAGTCCGTTTTTTATTTTTGTGCACAATCCAGGAAGTAGTTTATATTTAAATATTTGTTGTAAGGGAATAAGCATTTGACCTGTGAGCAAGGAGCTCTTGCTCCGAAACTCGTCAGAAGGGATAACTTTGTGGAACCCACAATAGAAGCGTCTCTGCATTTGAGTCTGGGAACGTTGTTCTTTCTACTCCGAGCCGCAGGCTTTGTGAGTTTCTGTGACAGCGTTTGATGGGATATATATATATACGCAAAAAAGAGAATAGAGAACTCTGGATAGTTCCCAAGTTTAGGTGGAGAGCAGCTCTAGTAAGGAGTACTCTGCAACACCATCGACACTCTAGATTTGCCCACCTCAAATGTCTGTTTATCTAGCAAAGTTTTTAAGCTTTGGATCAGCACAGTGCTATCTACGCTGAGTTAGATAGTGATAAAGTCTTTTGCCATTTAAACAGCAAAGTCTTTAAGCATAGGTTTGACACAGTGTCAACCTTGCCGAGCTGTAAAATGGCAAAAGACATTTACCACTCCAGGCACAGTATTACAGCTTTGGACTGGTAAAATACCGTCAGCCCCTGACACGTGTTTCGCTCTCATTAGAGCTCATCCGAGACGCTTAGCTTTGTCCAGAGACAAGGGAGCACCCGGTATAAGTCAAAACAAATCCCTTCCAGGGTTAGAGTGATGCATAAATTATGCAAAAAAAAAGAGAATAGAGAACACTGGGTAGTTCCCAAGTTTAGGTGGAGAGGAGTTCTAGTAAGGAGTGTTCTGGAACACCAGCGACACTCTAGATTTACTCACATCAAATGTATGTTTATCTCGCAAAGTTTTTAAGCATTGGATCAGCACAGTGCTATCCACGCCGAACTAGATAGTGACAAATTATTTTGCCATTTATTCAGCAAAGTCTTTAAACATAGGTTTGACACAGTGTCAACCTTGCCGAGCTGTAAAATGGCAAAAGCCATTTACCACTCCAGGCACGGTATTACAGCTTTGGACTGGTAAGATACCATCCAAGCCAACCTGGAATGAGCAAAAGCAGCCTCTGACACATGTTTCGCTCTCATTAGAGCTCATCAGAGAGGCTTAGCTTTGTCCAGGTACAAGGGAGCACCCAGTATAAGTCAAAACAAATCCCTTTTAGGTTTAGAGTGACACATAAATTATGCAAAAAAGAGAATAGAGAACTCTGGGTAGTTCCCAAGTTTAGGTGGAGAGCAGCTCCAGTAAGGAGCACTCTGCAACACCAGCGACACTCTAGATTTGCTCATCTCAAATGTCTGTTTATCTAGCAAAGTTTTTAAGCATTGGATCAGCACAGTGCTATCCACGCCGAGCTAGATAGTGACAAAGTCTTGTGCCATTTATACAGCAAAGTCTCTAATGAGAGTGAAACACGTGTCTGGGGCTGCTTTTGCTCATTCCAGGTTGGCTTGGGCGGTATTTTACCAGTCCAAAGCTGTAATACTGTGCCTGGAGAGGTAAATGGCTTTTGCCATTTTACAGCTCTGCAAGTTTGACACTGTGTCAAAACCTATTACATTTGAGGTGAGCAAATCTAGAGTGTCCCTGGTGTTGCAGAATGCTCCTTCTAGAGCTGCTCTCCACCTAAACTTGGGAACTACCCAGAGTTCGCTATTCTCTTTTTTTGCATAATTTATGCATCACTCTAAACCTGAAAGGGATTTGTTTTGACATATATATACATATATTTTTTTTTATAACACACAAAAGCCCCAACATCAAAACCCCACCCACAAAATAACATGTAATAATATAAACCCCCCCAACCTATTTATCCTATCTAAACTACTAGCCAACTCTAACCTATCACTAAACCCCCTAAACCCACTAATAAACAGGATAAGGAAAGAGGAGGGAGGGGATGGAATTAGGGGTGAGGCAATGCAGGACTTAGAGGTTGGCCCTCTTCAAAGTTTTTTAAATAGATTTTAGCCTCTGGCGACTCCTAGCCATGTCCTCCTGGAGAGTGCCAAGCTTCCTTAGGACCTTTCTCATGTCCCTCTGTAGATGCCTGATTGCGCTCATGTCCAAATCAGATGCGGTGGTGGGGTGTGTCCCTGATGTTGTAGCAACTGCAGGTGCCATGGTCAGGGGTGCTGGAAGTGAAGGTGCAGCAGGTGCTGTGGCTGTAGCTCCCAAGGTTGAGGGTGCAGCAGGTGGGCCTGATGTACTGATGGCCACTGGGCCACTGGCTGCAGTCGTGGCGGTGGTGACACCTGTTGTGGTCAATGCAGGGCCCCCTTGGCTGAAAGCCCGCCATGCTTCTGTGGCTCTCTCCCTACGATAGCGTCTTGCCATCATCCTGAACCCAGACTTCACATCCAAGATATGCCTGTATCTCACAGCCCACCTCTGAAACTCCCTAATCTCAGGGGCATTCATGTTGGCAGTTGTAAAAATGAGACAGGCAAGATATGACTCTCTGCCTGTGAATGTCTAACCCTTGCTTGGAGCACTATGTCAAGCTCCAGTCAAGTTATATGTCAGATCACAAGCCAGCTAATCATATCTTGCAATGAGTGTAACACACGAGTCAATCACACAACAGCTGCAATCACAACACAGGACAGTCATTTTCACACTTATTGGATACGCCTGGGTCCTCAAATCGAGACACTTCCCCGATGGTATGGGGGATGTAAGACATGGAAAGGAGATATATGCTCAATGTCTGATTGCTGTACAAACTTGGGGACAACATATCACAGTGTGTGACATTTTATATGAGTGAACTGCAGATCAGTCATATAGACACTCCAACAGGCATACCACTGCAAACTTGCATTGACACTGATACTCCAGCGAGTGATAGACATACATATGTGCACATGCACTGGGCCTAACAATCATGTGGTGCTAAACCTGACTATAAAGTTTTGTGGCTAATCCATTTCATATGGTACTCCATATCATGATTTGTAATTGGGTGACAATTGCAATGGCACTTCCCTGGTGCACTGCAATACTAGTGACTCAGGTATTGTGGCTTGGTCATCAAGGGACAAATATTAACTGTGTGATGGACATGTGGCTCAATTTTCAGTCAGCAATTATCGTGCATTCAGTGGTCCATACCAGATGTGGCACAGTTGTATGTAGGTAACAAATGCCCCATTGGCAGTGTCCCTTATGCCGTATATGCCTCCTTTGCCAACATGATGGCAGGGATCATGTGTGTGTAATGATGACAATGTGGCGCTAAACATAGATAGCCCACTTTGCTGTCCCAAAACTATGAAATATGGCATGCTGACTGTGTCTTAGCTGATCATCATTGACAGAATGCATGGACACAGCTGTAGTCATTGCACCTGAAATGTGTCACTCAGGGCCATATGTACTTATATCAGATTTTGTGATTCACACATTGCGAGATTTAGCAACTAGCAATTAGCAAGTAGGATGATCAGAGGTGGAACACTTGAAATGACACTGTTTGCAATTAAAAAATGGGGTAGCAAATAAACTACCTCTTGAATAATGATGAGGTAGGTCTCATTTTGCAAACCCCTTGTAGGAGGCTGGCCTGGCTTATAGTGGGTACCTTGTGGTATTTACATCCTGTGCCAGGTCCAGTTATCCCTTATTAGTAGAATAGAGGTGTTTCTAGCAGCTTAGGCTGATAGATGGTAGCTATGGCAAACCAGCTTAGGCTGAACTAGGAGACATGCAAAGCTCCTACTATACCACTTATACAATATAGCTCAATATCATAAGAAAACACAATACAGAGTTACTAAAAATAAAGGTACTTTATTTTTATGACAATATGCCACAAGTATCTCAGTGAGTACCCTCAGTTAGAAGGTAAGTAATATACACAAGTTATATGTACACAAACCCAAAACAGGTAAGCAACAGTAGGAAAAGTAGTGCAAACAATGTAGAATCACAATAGGATGCAATAGGTGAACATAGGTCCAGGGGCAACACAAACCATATACTCCAAAAGTGGAATGTGAATCACAAATGGACCCCAGACCTATGGGAGCTTGTAGAGGGTCGCTGGGACTGTAAGAAAACAGTCAGGGTGTCCAAGCTACCCCTCCCCAAGACCCTGAAAAGTAGGAGTAAAGTTTCCCTACTACCCCAAAAGGACACAATAGTCGTAATAGGGGGATTCTGCAAGAACCACAAACACCAGCAAAGCACTGAAAATGGATTCCTGGACCTGAGGACCTGCAAGGCAAGGGGACCAAGTCCAAGAGTCGCGATAGTGTCCAGGGGGGGCAGGAGCCCAGGAAACCCCAGATGAAGGTGCAAAAGGGCTGCCTCTGGGTGGAAGAAGCCAAATATTCTGCAACAACGAAAAGGGCTAGGAACTTCTCCTTTGGATGGAAGATGTCCTACGGCGTGCTGGATGTTGCAGATGTGTTTCCATGCAGAAATACTGCAAACAAGCCTTGCTAGCTGCAAGGGTTGCAGTAGAGGTTTTTGGGTGCTACTGGAGACCAGGAAGGACCAGGATGTCACTCCTTGGAGGAGGAGACAGAGGCGGTGCTCAGCAACTCAGAGAGCCCCTGCAGAAGCAGGCAGCACCTGCAGACGTACCAGAGCAGGCACTTAGAAGATTTGTGAACCGGAGTCACAAAAGGAGGGTCCGACGACGTCGGAGTCCAACTCAGAGGGTTGAGCACTGCAGGACGGAGTGCTGGGGACCAAAGCTAGGATGTGCACAAAGGAATCCTTGGAGAAGTGCACAGAAGCCGGAGCAGCTGCAAATCACGCAGTACACAGGTTTGCAGTCTAGCGTGGGGAGGCAAGGACTTACCTCCACCAAACTTGGACTGAAGGATCACTGGACTGTGGGGGTCACTTGGATCTAGGTCCTGTGTTCCAGGGACCACGCTCGTCAGGATGAGAGGGGACCCAGAGGACCAGTGATGCAGTCTTTTGGTGCCTGCGTTAGCAGGGGGAAGATTCCGTCGACCCACAGGAGATGTTTTCTTGGCTTCCAGTGCAGGGTAAAGGCAGACGGCCCCCAGAGCATGCACCACCAGGAGACAGTCGAGAAAGCCAGCAGGATGAGGCGCTACAAAGTTGCTTGTAGTCGTCTTGCTACTTTGTTGCGATTTTGCAGGCGTCCTGGAGCAGTCAGCGGTCGATCCTTGGCAGAAGTCAAAGAGGGAAGTGCAGAGGAACTCTGGTGAGCTCTTGCATTCGTTATCTAAAGAATACCCCGTAGGAGAGACCCTAAATAGCCAGAAAAGGAGGTTTGGCTACCAAGAAAGGAGGAGTGGCTACCAAGAGAGGTACGAGCCTATCAGAGGGGGTCTCTGATGTCACCTGCTGGCACTGGCCACTCATAGCAGTCCAGTGTGCCCCTAACACCTCTGAATCCAAGATGGCAGGGGTCTGGGACACACTGGAGGAGCTCTGGGCACCTCCCCTGGGAGGTACTGGTCAGGGGAGTGGTGACTCCCCTTTCCTTTGTCCAGTTTCACACCAGAGCAGGGCTGGGGGATCCCTGAACCGGTGTAGACTGGCTTATGCAGAGATGGGCACCATCTGTGCCCATCAAAGCATTTCCAGAGGCTGGGGGAGGCTACTCCTCCCCAGCCCTTCACACCTATTTCCAAAGGGAGAGGGTGTAACACTCTCTCTCAGAGGAAATCCTTTGTTCTGCCTTCCTGGGCCGGGGCTGCCCAGACCCCAGGAGGGCAGAATCCTGTCTGAGGGGTTGGCAGCAGCAGCAGCTGCAGTGGAGACCCCGGAAAGGCAGTTTGGCAGTACCCGGGTTCTGTGCTAGAGACCCTGGGGATCATGGAATTGTCACCCCAATACCAGAATGGTATTGGGGTGACAATTCCATGATCTTAGACATGTTACATGGCCATGTTCGGAGTTACCATGGTGACGCTACACATAGGTAGGGACCTATGTGCAGTGCACGGGTATAATGGTGTCCAGGCACTCACAAAGTTCAAGGAAATTGCACTGAACGATGTGGGGGCACCTTGGCTAGTGCCAGGGTGCCCACACACTAAGTAACTTGGCACCCAACCTTTACTAAGTGAGGGTTAGACATATAGGTGACTTATAAGTTACTTATGTGCAGTGAAAAATGGCTGTGAAATAAAGTGGATGTTATTTCACTCCGGCTGCAGTGGCAGGCCTGTGTAAGAATTATCTGAACTCCCTATGGGTGGCAAAAGAAATGCTGCAGCCCATAGGGATCTCCTGGAACCCCAATACCCTGGGTACCTAAGTACCATATACAAGGGAATTATATGGGTGTACCAGTGTGCCAATGAGAATTGGTAAATTTAGTCACTAGCCTGCAGTGACAAATTTAGAAAGCAGAGAGAGCATAAACACTGAGGTTCTGGTTAGCAGAGCCTCAGTGATACAGTTAGGCACCACACAGGGAACACATACAGGGCATACACTATGAGCACTGGGGTCCTGCCTAGCAGGATCCCAGTGACACAAGGGCAAAAACAAACATACATACAGTGAAAATGGGGATAACAAGCCAGGCAAGATGGCACTTTCCTACACAACACCCCCCTCCCCCCAAAAAGAAGGACAATAAGACTAACCTTGTCCAGATGAGTCTTCATTGTCTAAGTGGAAATATCTGGAGAGTCCATCTGCATTGGAGTGGGTACTCCCAGGTCTATGTTCCACTGTATAGTCCATTCCCTGTAGAGATATGAACCACCTCAACAATTATGGTTTTCAGCTTTCATTTGTTTTAGCCAAAGTAGAGGTTTGTGGTCTGTCTGAACAATAAATTGAGTACCAAACAGGTGTGGTCTCAACTTTTTCAGTGCCCAGACCACAGCAAAGGCCTCCCTCTCTATGGCAGACCAACACTTTTCTCTAGGGGTCAACCTTCTGCTGATAAAAGCAACTGGTTGATCCTGGCCCTCAGAATTCAGATGTGATAGTACTGCCCCTACCCCTAATTCAGATGCATCAGTTTGAACAATGAATTTCTTGGAGTAACATGGGCTTTTTAGGACAGGTGCAGAGCACATGGCCTGTTTGAGCTCCTCAAAAGCTTTCTGACAGCTAGCTGTCCATAACACCTTCTTAGGCATTTTCTTGCTAGCGAGATCATTAAGAAGGGCTGCTATGGAGCCATAATTCTTGATGAATCTCCTATAGTACCCTGTGAGGCCTAAAAAGGCTCTCACCTGGGTCTGAGTTGTAGGGGGAACCCAATCTATAATAGTTTGGATTTTCCCCTGTAGTGGCGCAATCTGTTCTCCACCAACCAGGTGGCCTAGATAAACCACTTTCCCCTGCCCTATCTGGCACTTTGAGGCCTTGATAGTGAGGCCTGCCTTTTGCAGGGCCTCCAAAACTTTCCATAGGTGGAGCAGGTGATCATCCCAGCTGGGGCTAAAGACAGCAATATCATCTAGATATGCTGCACTGAAAGCTTCCAAACCTTGCAGGACTGTATTCACCAACCTCTGAAAAGTGGCAGGTGCATTTTTCAAACAAAAGGGCATTACTGTGAATTGGTAGTGCCCTGCCCTCCAATGCTAGAAAATGCAGTTTTGGGTTTAGCATCTTCTGCCAATTTAATCTGCTAATACCCTGCAGTTAGATCAAAAGTGCTAAGATACTTGGCAGAAGCCAGTGTATCAATGAGCTCATCTGCCCTGGGTATAGGATGAGCATCAGTTTTGGTTACCTGATTGAGCCCTCTATAATCTACACAAAACCTCATCTCCCTCTTTCCATCTTTGGTGTGAGGGTTTGGTACAAGCACAACTGGGCTAGCCCAGGGGCTTTCAGAAGGTTCAATCACCCCTAACTACAACATTTTCTGCACCTCTTGTTTAATGCAGTCTCTGACATGGTCAGGCTGCTTATACATTTTACTTTTGATAGGCAGGGTGTCTCTAGTGTCAATTGTATGTTCACACCAGGATGTTGTACCTGGTACAAGTGAAAAGAGGTCTGAAAATTGGCTTAAGAGATTGATGCAGTTGTCTTTCTGTTCTGCAGTCAGACAATCTGCAAAGACTACTCCCTCCACTAAGGCATCTGCTTCAGTGGTGGAGAAGAGATCAGGGAGAGGGTCACTCTCTTCTTCCTGTCCCTCATCTGTTGCCATGAGCAGGGTGAGATCAGCCCTGTCATAGTAGGGTTTTAGGCGGTTGACATGAATCACCCTAAGGGGACTCCTGGCAGTGCCCAGGTCTACCAAATAGGTAACCTCACCCTTCTTCTCAACAATTAGATGGGGTCCACTCCATTTGTCTTGGAGTGCTCTTGGGGCCACAGGCTCCAATGCCCACACCTTCTGTCCTGGTTGGTACTGGGTCAGGACAGCCTTCTGGTCATGCCATTGCTTTTGCAGCTCCTGGCTGGCCTGAAGGTTTTTACTGGCCTTTTTCATGTACTCAGCCATTCTGGATCTTAGGTCAAGTACATAGTCCACTATGTCCTGTTTAGGTGCTTTTAAAAGTTGTTCCCAACCCTCCTTCACAAGAGCAAGTGGACTCTTACAGGGTGCCCAAAGAGGAGTTCAAAGGGGCTGAAGCCCACTCCTTTCTGGGGTACCTCCCTGTAAGCAAAAAGGAGGCAAGGTAACAGGACATCCCATCTCCTCCAGAGTTTTTCAGGGAGTCCCATTATCATACCTTTGAGAGTTTTATTAAACCTCTCAACCAGACCATTTGTTTGTGGATGGTAAGGGGTGGTGAACTTGTAGGTAACACCACACTCCTTCCACATTGCTTTTAGGTATGCAGACATGAAGTTGCTGCCTCTGTCTGACGCCACCTCTTTAGGAAAACCCACCCTGGAAAAGATTCCTAAGAGGGCCTTTGCCACTGCAGGAGCTGTAGTGGTCCTTAAAGGTATGGCTTCAGGATATCTTGTGGCATGGTCCACTATCACCAAGATAAATCTATTGCTTGAAGCAGTTGGAGGGTCAAGGGGGCCAACGATGTCAACCCCTACCTTTTCAAAGGGCACCCCAACCACTGGAAGTGGAATTAAAGGGGCCTTTGGAGTACCACCAGTCTTGCCACTGGCTTGGCAGGCCACACAAGATTTACAAACGTATTTTGTGTCCTCTGACATATGAGGCCAGTGAAACAAGGGGCCAAGTCTTTCCCAAGTTTTCATCTGGCACAAATGCCCAGCCAAAGGAATATCATGTGCTAGGGTGAGAAGAAACTCTCTGTACTGCAGGGGAATGACCAAACTCCTGGCAGCTCCAGGTTTTGGGTGCCTTGACTCCTTGTACAAGAGGTTGTCTTCCCAGTACACCCTATGACTGTCACTGACATCCCCATTCTGCTGTTTGACAGCTTGCTGTCTGAGACCCTCTAATGTGGGACAGGTCTGCTGAGCCACACTGAGCTCTTCCCTGGCAGGCACCCCTGCACCCAAAAGTTCAGCAGTGTCTGCTGCCAGCTCCCCTGGTGTAGGTTCTGCACAGGGAGAGGATTCCTCTTCCTCAAAAGGGGAATCATCTGTAGAGGGAGGGATGGTGTGTAGGGATTTACCCTTTCTACCCCTAGCTTTAGGGAGCACTTGGTCCATTGTTCCAGGATCTACAGGTAAATCAGTGGCTACCACAACTTTCTTTCAACCAGTAACACCCCCCCCCCCCAGTTGAGATTCACAACAGCCATGGGGTGGCTAAGAGTGTTGTTATGAGCGTCTGTCACTTGGTACTGCTGACCAAGTAGGTGTTGATCAGGGTGGACCAGTTTTTCTATCACCATACTTACACTGGTTCCTGTGTCCCTGTAGGCCTAAACCTCAACACCATTGATTAGGGGAAGTTGCTTGTTCTTACCCATATTAAGGGGACAAGCAACCAAGGTGGCAAAATCAATGCCACCATCAGAGACTAAAACAGCCTCTGTGGTCTCCCTAACAAGACCAACCCCAACTACATTGCCAATAGTGAGCCCAGCTACACCCTTGGATTGACTATTAGTAGTAGATTTCCCACCACCACTGCTATTACTAGGGTCACTAGAATTTGCAGCAGGGGTTGTGGTGGGAGGTTTGGTGTTTTTCTTTGGACAAGTGGAATCACTTGCCCAATGGCCTTTGACTTTACACAAATAACACCAAGGCTTTTTCTGATTATTATTAGAAGAGGATTTGGACCCCCCCACCCCCAGAGGACTTATATGGGCCTGATGAAGACTCAGAATGCTTACTTTTGTCCCCACCCTTCTCAGAAGACTTACCGTCCTTCTTCTTGCCATCCTTGTCACCCCCTATATGAACTTTTCTGTTCACCCTTGTTCTGACCCATTTGTCTGCCTTCTTTCCCAATTCTTGGGGCGAGGTCAGATCAGAGTCCACTAGGTACTGGTACAACACGCCAGACACACAATTGTTAAGAATATGCTCTCTCAGAATAAGATTATACAGGCTTTCATAGTCAGAAACTTTACTGCCATGCATCCACCCTTCCAAGGCCTTCACTGAACAGTCCACAAAATCTGTCCAGTCTTGAGAAGACTCTTTTCTGGTGTCTCCGAACTTAATCCTGTATTGTTCAGTGGTTAAGCCAAATCCATCCAAGAGTGCATCTTTCATAACTTTGTAATTATTGGCATCACTTTCTCTGACAGTAAGGAGCCTATCCCTACCCTTTCCAGTGAACGATAGCCACAAAATAGCAGCCCACTGCCTTTGAGGGACCAACTGTACCATACAGGCCCTCTCAAGTGCAGCAAACCACTTATTAATGTCATCCCCCTCCATGTAAGGGGGGCCTATCTTGTGCAGATTCCTGGAATCTTGCTCTTTAACAGGATTGCTATCAGAAATACTGCTGCTGCCACCATGGGGAACTAACCCCAACCTCTGTCTTTCCTTCTCTATGTCTAGGGATTCCCTATCTAAGGTCAGCTGCTGCTGTTTAAGCTTCAGTCTGGTCTCTTCAACCCTCAACTTTTTGAGTTCCCTTTCTAACAAGTTATCCTCATGGTGGGTGGGTTGGGAATGTTTAGACACAGAGGAAATGTGGGAAGTTTCAGAGGGAGACCTGTCCCTAACTGTCTGGACCCTAGTAACCTGGCCTCTAGGGGTGAAAGATGCCCTACTGGTGTGGGACCCTCTAACACTACCAGTGTCACTAGGTGCCCTGCTAGGGGGCAGGACTTTGTAAGAACCCTCCCCAGCTTCCTCATGGAACTCCTCTGAGTCTGACTGGGAAGCTTCTCCATTTTCTAACCTCTCCTGAGATGGGCCAGACTGGTTCTGGTCATCTACAATGAGCATGTTAAAGAGAAACACTTTTGTAGGATTCTTACCTATACTCAAACCTCTGTCCAGGCAGAGACCCCTCAAACTTTTATAGTTTAAACTCTCATATGTTGCATTAACAGTTTTGGGAGTGGGCTCTACAACAGACATGATAGTATAGGTTTAAGGATAGTGAGAGAAAAAGTTTTAGAACTTTAGAAAGCACAGAGAAAAACTTTTACAAACTTTGGTAAAACTTTTAGAAGTTTTCAAAACTTTTCAGAAACTTTGTTAAAAGTTTAGAAATAGAAAAGTACATGGCTATGTTCGGAGTTACCATTGTGACGCTACACATAGGTAGTGACCTATGTATAGTGCACGAGTGTAATGGTGTACCCGCACTCACAAGGTCCGGGGAAATTGCCCTGAACGATGTGGGGGCACCTTGGCTAGTGCCAGGGTGCCCACACACTAAGGGCCATATTTATACTTTTTGACGCACAACTGCGCCAACGCAGTTGTGCGTCAAAAATTTTAACGCCGGCTAACGCCATTCCAAAGCGCCATGCGGGCGCCTTATTAATTGAATGACGTTAGCCGGCGCAGCTGACTGGTGTGTGACAAAAAAAATGACTCACACCAGGCAGCGCCGGCGTAGGGGAAAATGGAGCTTGGGCGTCAAAAAATGGGGCAAGTCAGGTCTGAGGCAAAATTTTGGCCTCAACCCGATTTGCGCCAGTTTTTTTGACGCCCAACCCCCATTGAAATGACTCCTGTCTTAGCAAAGACAGGAGTCATGCCCCCTTGCCCACTGGCCATGCCCAGGGGACTTCTGTCCCCTGGGCATGGTCATTGGGCATAGTGGCATGTAGAGGGGCACAAATCAGGCCCCCCTATGCCACAAAAAAATAACGAAAAAAATACTTACGTGAACTTACCTTAAGTTCCCTGGGATGGGTCCCTCCATCCTTGGGTGTCCTCCTGGGGTGGGCAAGGGTGGCAGGGGGTGTCCCTGGGGGCATGGGAGGGCACCTCTGGGCTCCTTCCGAGCCCACAGGTCCCTTAACGCCTGCCCTGACCAGGCGTTAAAAAATGACGCAAGAGCGGCTGGACGTCATTTTTTAAGGCCCGCCCACTCCTGTGCGTCATTTTTGCACGGGAGTTTAAATAAGGCGCACATGCCTTAGAGTCATTTTTTAGAAGGGAACGCCTACCTTGCATATAATTAACGCAAGGTAGGTGTCCTCGCTAAAAAATGACGCAAACTCCAAGATCTTTGGCACTAGACGGGTCTAACGCCAAAGTATAAATATAGAGTTAGCTTTGCGTCGGATTTGCGTAAAAAAAAACGACACAAATCCGGCGCAAACAGAGTATAAATATGCCCCTAAGTAACTTGGCACCCAACCTTCACTAAGTGAGGGTTAGACATATAGGTGACTTATAAGTTACTTATGTGCAGTGGTAAATGGCTGTGAAATAACGTGGACGTTATTTCACTCAGGCTGCAGTGGCAGGCCTGTGTAAGAATTGTCAGAGCTCCCTATGGGTGGCAAAATAAATGCTGCAGCTCATAGGGTTCTCCTGGAACCCCAATACCCTGGGTACCTCAGTGCCATAAACAAGGGAATTATATGGGTGTACCAGTATGCCAATGTGAATTGTTAAATTTAGTCACTAGCCTGCAGGGACAAATTTGGAAAGCAGAGAGAGCATAAACACTGAAGTTCTGGTTAGCAGAGCCTCAGTGATACAGTTAGGCACCACACAGGGAACACATACAGGGCATACACTATGAGCACTGGGGTCCTGCCTAGCAGGATCCCAGTGACACAAGGGCAAAAACAAACATACATACAGTGAAAATGGGGATAACAAGCCAGGCAAGATGGCACTTTCCTACACAACACCCCCCTCCCCCCAAAAAGAAGGACAATAAGACTAACCTTGTCCAGATGAGTCTTCATTGTCTAAGTGGAAATATCTGGAGAGTCCATCTGCATTGGAGTGGGTACTCCCAGGTCTATGTTCCACTGTATAGTCCATTCCCTGTAGAGATATGAACCACCTCAACAATTATGGTTTTCAGCTTTCATTTGTTCTAGCCAAAGTAGAGGTTTGTGGTCTGTCTGAACAATAAATTGAGTACCAAACAGGTGTGGTCTCAACTTTTTCAGTGCCCAGACCACAGCAAAGGCCTCCCTCTCTGGTTAGCAGATCCTCAGTGATACAGTTAGGCACCACACTGGGAACACATACAGGGCACATACTATGAGCACTGGGGCCCTGCCTGGCAGGGTCCCAGTGACACAGGGACTAAAACAACATACATACAGTGAAATATGGGGGTAACATGCCAGGCAAGATGCTACTTTCCTACACACGTCAGTTTGACTAATGTAAATTACGTATGTTCCTCCTATGGCTGTCGTGGACCTGCAGCCCTGGCTGCATGTGTTCACATATTTTCAGAGATGCATTGCACAGTGTCCAGTTCAAGCGTGTGGGCATGTGTACCTTGTGTCAGTATTGGGTACCATGGTGTTACGGTTTCATGCAGGTCTAGTTAGGAATCTGTTGGGGCAACCCTTGAGTTTCAAGGCAGAATTGTCCTAAAGCAGAAGATTAGCTAAAGGCATACAAGGGGATAGGGCAGCTATGGTACGGTAGATAATACAGAAGAGTGAAGACAGCGCAACCTTAGTGTGGACAAATATGTAACGGGTCAGTAATGGACAAACATGCAGGGCTCATCACTACGTTTGTACAAAGGATAGGGCTCAGAAGTTCCCACAGCAACAGGCAACGTCAGTGCCTCTCTGCAGATTAATCTCACAGCTAGTCACCACGCAAGCCCCATCAAAAGGTGGCGGCAGAAGTGAATCTGTGTCTGAACCCTCAGGGCACAAACATGGATTGTCCTTACATACACGAGACTAGCCCCTGTTTGTCGGGCTGGAGACACAGTAACAAATCCAGGAATTCAGCCACAGCACACTGTCAGTGTTAGGCACCAATGAATACATGCAAAACCAGACAAAGGATGGGGGCTGGATTAGCCTCCTGGAAACCAGGTACCAGAACAATTACAAAATTAAACAATTCTATTCCATTGAGGACTAATAGTACACTTTCCAGACACAATACTCCAAGAGGAAACGGAGGGCAAGGGAACGAACTAGGAGGCAAATGCAGGCACAGGGAACAGGCTCTGGTTGACGCAAAGACTGGAACCGGTCTGGCTAACAGGAAGCAGGCTCTGTCAGGAACCAACATGAACAAGGCTGAAAAACAGGGAGCAGAGTCTGACTGGAACAAGCAGGAACAGCACTGTGTAAACACAGAGCAGTTTCAGGCGTAATCAGGACTGTAACACTATCCAACAAGGGCTCTGGTACACAAATAAATAGTACTCCAATTGCAGGACGAGGAGCTTCAGGGAATGGCAGCTTCTAAGCAGTTCCAGGCAGCAGCAAGGTCAGAGCAGAGCCACATAGCTGGGCTGCACAAGAGAGCTCACAGGTGTGTGCAGCTTCAGTCTCTCACAAGTCCTGGAGGAGAGAATCCAGTATAAGGGGACAGCTGGACCTTTCCCATGTGAAGCTATGGACAGAAGACTACAGGTCTTACCGACTACCAGACAGAGCATTATAGGACCTATGCAGGCTAATGTAGTTGTTCTATAGCATGCCATATAGAAATGGGAAGCAAACATGAGTCAGAATGGGAGTCTGGGTGAGTGTCAATGATGATTCCCAGGGTATATATAGTCCATTTACAGCGCCCCCTAGAGAAGGGAGGGCAGAGACTTAACATGTGACAGTGGCAGGACTCATTACCACGGATGGGCTGTGCAGGGCATGTGTTGTGACCATTGCTTGTCATACCTGGGGCACTCATACTATCCATTTTCAGTATTGATGCACCTCTTGTCACACAAGCTCCTTGCAGAGATAGCAAATGTCATACTTACTAATGTCAGGGGTCTGTTCATACATTCCTGTTATCAATGATATTTCACATCCACTGCCTCATGTATGATGCACTTATTTACCTTATGATTGAAGATGTCATAGTTGTGTGTCATGTGCTACAGTAGGCCATGTTGGCAACGTGGATGTCTATCATATGCTGTGGCCCTATGATTTCGCCCTTCATATGTGAAATTGAAAAGATGTTTTTTTTACAAACTGTGTGATGTTTGCTAAACAATCGTATGGATCACATGTGATGTTGCATCAGAAGTAGTCAGATTTGTCTTTGTGACATGCTCCCTGAGATAATACTCACATTCCTAAAGAACATGTGATGCATAAATGAGTACCCAGAGCAGGAATGGGTGATAAAGTGAGGTGTTTAATTACATATCGTAACAATGTGTTTATAGTGACTATTGTTGAAAAAAGTTTTGAACTATCTGCTGTCTGCGACGCAATCCTGCAGCTGTGTTTGGATGTTCCCCCTCATTTTCCCTGGCACCATCCGTCTCCTCCTCCTCCTCAGGCAGTTCTTGCTCGAGTTCATATAGGGGATGTTCCTCCTAACACAAATGTTGTGCAGGATGGCACAAGTCAAAGTAATCTTGCAGACCATTTCTGGGGAATATAGGAAGCTGCCTGATGTCCAGGCACCTGAATCTGGACTTCAGGATGCCAAAGGTCTGTTCAACAATGGTGTGTGTCCTCCAATGTGCCTCATTATAGGCACGCTCTGCTGCTGTGCTTGGGTTGGGGAATGGGGTCATGATCCATGGCTGGATCCCATAACCCTGATCAGCTGAAAAAGAAAATAGGAGTAAGTATTTTGTTGTTGCTTGCACCAGGAACATCATGTAGCATGGCAGTTGATATCTTGTGGTGTCTGTGACTCATATGTGTTTGTGGCATTGTGTGAGATCCTGGGCTTCTGTGAGGTTCTTTCTGCCTTGGGTTGTTTGACTTGACAACTTGTGTTTGGCTCATTGACCTGATATCTATGGTTTAGTTTCCAAACTGCAGATTAGTGTGTGTCTCCCATGCGTTGTGTAGTGAGCTACGTGTTTTAGTGTGCTTTCACTGGAGGGGACATAATAATTCCACACACACAATAGATTCCAATGTGGTGGTAACATGGTTGCACTACGTGGCCTTGACATCCCATCCACTTAGACATATGTCATTGCAGATGAAAACCAGAAGTGAGGCCGTTTGATTAGGCTTGGTGACAATGCCCAACACATCTCCCTACGTTGGCAGCACGGAGTTGTACAGTATTGAAAATGCACAATTGTCCCATGTGTGACTTGGTTCTGTGTAGACCTTTGTAGTTTCCTCTGCCAGTGGCTCATGTGCAACCGTGCACCTACACTACCCAAGCCATGTATTTGGTAAAACCCCTCTTTGGTCACCTGCTGCTTCTGCTGTGTGTTGGGGAAGCTGATGTGGTCGGGTGTGAGGGAGATGATGACATAAAGGACCTTGGGAAGGAAGGCGGAGAGTGAGGGCTGTGATACCCCAGCAAGCAGGGCATCCGTTGTTTGGTATGAGCCACTTGCCAACATGTGCAGGACAGCTAGCAGCTTGGTCACTGGTGGAATATTGTGTGGTGTCTGCAGGCTGGCTGTTATCTGTGGCTCAATTTGGCGCAGCAGCTGCTGTATGGCTTGCCAGCTGAGTGTGTACCTCCACATGATATCCTGTTTCCTGAGGCCCAGGAGGATTGTCCTGGTCCTGAAGACCCTCTCCTGTCTTCTGCGTTGCCTTTGGGATCCACGTTGGTGTGGTGGTAGCTGCTGTTGTTGGCCCTGTGCTCTGCGTCATCTGGCATGCTGCATGAGTAGCACCTCCATGTCATTCTTCTTGAGAAATTATGTTGCTTGTCTGTATTTTCCTTAAGTAGTGGTGTGTTTTCCCCATTTTAACTCCTGCCCTGACCCAGGCATTAAAATTTGACACAAATTGGGCTTTGCGTCATTTTTCAGATCCGCATCCCAGTCGTGCGTCAGTTTTGCCTGGGTGGATAAATATGGCACACGGGTGTTTGAGTCATTTTTTGAATAGGAACACCTACCTTGCATCTCATTGACGCAAGGGGGTTTTACGCATCCTCAAAATGACGCAAACTCGAATAGACGGGTCTAGCCTCAAAATATAAAAATTGAGTTAAGTTTGCATCGGATTTGTGTAAAAACAAAATGATGCTAATCCGACGCAGAGTATAAATATGCCCCAGAGTGTGCTGCAAGACTGGACTAGGGACACCTACTGACGGCCTGCAGTACTGCAGCCTGGTGTACACAGATAGTGCTGAAGAAGCACAGGACTAGGGACACCTAGTGATGGCCTGTGGTACTGCAGCCTGGTGTACACAGAGGGGCAGATCCCCTTAGCACCCTCCTACTGCCACCAAGTGTGTGCCATATTTAAAATACGGTGCACCACGGCGCAGGGTAGGGGGCGATAGCGCCATTTCTCATGACGCTATTGATGTACTCAGCAGGAGTAGCGCCAAAATATCGGCGCAATTGCTGCAGATTACATAGGGCTCCATTCTAAAAATTGGCAGCCCCCTTCAACACCTGCTCTTGAGCAGGCGTTAAAAGTGCCTTAAAAAATGGCGCCGGGAAATTTCATAGATTTCCTTACACCATTTTTCCCGCTCCCCTAATGGGGGAATGCCCCCCTTTGCATACATTATGCCTTGTGCAGGGATAATGCAGCACAAAGGGTTACAGAGTGGTGCAATGCATGCATTGCGCTACTCTGTAAATACGGCGCAGGGATTTCAGCCTTGTTGGGCTACATTATAGTCAAAAATAGTGACGGTAATGAGGTGTAAGATGGTGCTATGGCATTATAAATATGCTCCAGATTGTGCTGCAGGTGGGCTGGACTACGGACGCCTAGAGACGGCCTGTCGTACTGCAGCCTTGTGTACATACGGGGCCCAATTTATGAAAAGTCTGCGCCACCTTTGTGTCATTTTTTGACGCGAAAGAGGACAAATTTACAAAATACATTTCTATTTTGTAAGTTTGCCCAGCTTTTGCATAAAGTAAAGACCCAAAGGCAGTGCAAACTTTTCATGAATCAGGTCCAAAGGCCCATATTTATTCTTTTTTTAGTGCCGCATTTGCGTAATTTTTTTACGCAAAAGCGGCGCAAACTTACAAAATACAATTGTATTTTGAAAGTTTGTGCTGCTTTTGCGTCAAAAAATGACGCAAATGCAGCGTTAAAAAAGTTTAAATATGGGCCAGAGTGTCTTGAAGACAGATTAGACTAGGGACACCTAGTGACAGCCTGTGGTACTGCAGCCTGATGCGCAGAGTGTGCTGCAGGCGGCAAAACTAGGGACACCTAGTGATGGCCTGCAGTACTACAGCTTGGTGTACACAGAATGTGCTGCAGGAGGACTGGACTAGGGATGCCTAGTGACGGCCTGTGGTATTGCAGCCCGGTGTACACACTCGCCCTGATTTATACTTTTTGATGCAAACCTGGGTTAGCGCAGGTTTGCGTCAAAACGTTTACCGCTGGCTAGGGCCATTGCGGGACGCCAGCCGGGCGTCATATTTAAGTAATGACGCTAGCAGACGGTAAGGCCTGGTTAGCGTCAAAATAAATGATCCTAACCGGGTGGGGGAGGTGTAGGGGAAACAGGAGGTTGTGCATTGAAGAATGGCGCTAGTCAGGATAGAGTCAGAAAAAATTACGCTAACCTGACTAGCCTCATTTTTTTATGCAAAACTCCCATGGACATGACTCCTGTCGTAGTAAGGACAGAAGTCATGCCCCCCTGCCCAATGGCCATGCCTAGGGGACTTATGCCCCCTGGGCATGGCCATTGGGCACAGTGCCATGTAGGGGGGCCCAAGTTAGGCCTCCCTATGGCACTTGTATAAAAAAATGTGTAACTTACCTTGGATGGGTCCCTCCATCCTTAGGTGTCCTCCAGGTGTGAGTTGGGGTGGCTGGGGTTGTCCCTGGGGCAGGAAAGGGCACCTGTGGACCACTCCGACCATAGAACTGAGTCTTCAGGTCCCCTAACACCTGCCCTGACCCAGGTGTTAAATAATGGCGCTAAACAGGCTTAGTATCATTATTTAAGGCCCTCCTCCCGTTTGTGATTTTTGCACGTGAGGATAAATAAGGCGCAAAGGCGTTGGACTCATTTTTGCCCGGGAACACCTACCTTGCATCTTATTGGCTCAAGGTAGGTTTTCACTGTCAAAAAAAGATGTTAACTCACCTACAGCTGTGTGCAGGAGCTGCGCTCATCCTGTACATCTGCAGCTGCATGTAGGAACTGCACGCAGAGACTGTGCTTATTCCATGTGCAAATATTGCGGTTTTTAACGTTCATAAACCTATGCACAGAAATTACGCTCATCATCAAATATAAAAACTTCCTTCTATTCAGACGGTAGGAAAAAACACTAAGGGGCATATTTATACTCCGTTTGCGCCGAATTTGCGTCGTTTTTTGCGACGCAAATTCGGCGCAAAACTAACGCCATATTTATACTTTGGCGTTAGACGCGTCTAGCGCCAAAGTATGAGGAATGAGCGTCATTTTTTTGCGTGAACGCCTTCCTTGCGTTAATGAGATGCAAGGTAGGCGTTCCCGTCTAAAAAAATGACTGCGACGCAAATGCGTCGTATTTATACTCCCGGGCAAAAATCACGCCCGGGAGTGGGCGGGGCAAAAAACCCCGCATTTGCGCCTCTTTTTAACGCCTGGGTCAGGGCAGGCGTTAAGGGACCTGTGGGCTCAAAATGAGCCCACAGCTGCCCTCCCATGCCCCCAGGGACCCCCCCTGCCACCCTTGCCCACCCCAGGAGGACACCCAAGGATGGAGGGACCCATCCCAGGGACATTCAGGTAAGTTCAGGTAAGTATAATTTATTTATTTTTATATTTTTTTTGGCATAGGGGGGCCTGATTTGTGCCCCCCTACATGCCACAATGCCCAATGACCATGCCCAGCGGACATAAGTCCCCTGGGCATGGCCATTGGGCAAGGGGGCATGACTCCTGTCTTTACTAAGACAGGAGTCATGTAAATGGCGTCTGGGCGTCGTTAAAAATGGCGCAAATCGGGTGGAGGCGATTTTTTTGCCTCAACCTGACTTGCCCCATTTTAAGACGCCCTAACGCCATTTTCCCCAACGCCGGCGCTGCCTGGTGTATGTGGGTTTTTTCCACGCACACCAGGCAGCGCCGGTCTGCTAGCGCCGGTTAACGCCATTCAATAAATACGGCGCCCGCATGGCGCTTCAGAATGGCGTTAGCCGGCGCTAATCTTTTTGGCGCAAAACTGCGATAGCGCAGTTTTGCATCAAAAAGTATAAATATGGCCCTAAGCATCCGAATTTATAAAACACAATAACCCACTATTCGTATGGGCCCCCCCCCAACGGTACACCATGCTGGACTAGGGACACCTCGTGATGGCCTCTGGTACTGCAGTCTGGGGGTGCCTACTGAGCGCGCGTCCTGATGACGTCATTAGGCCCCTCCCCCTGAGAACCGCCCTAGCAACTGCAGCTGGTATTCTCTGGGGGCGTGGCGTGACGCACCAATATATGTATACCCACAAACCAGCGCGATAAACATTTCCGTTTCATGACTACGGGTAAAACAGACATTTGCTTACAGCCGAAAGGTGGAACTGATTATACATTCGGAAACATACATATTATTTGAATAAAATGCGGCATTTTCAAAGTTACCCCAGCATTGGAGAGTTACATTATTTTTTAATTGCGAGTGAAGTCGACTAAAAATTTCATGAACAAGTCTCTTCCTTGTCTGCGGTTCATTCGCACTCTGTGTGGCGCTGATAAGTAGTAGGATTTTAGAGTAATTTTTGGAGAGTTTCTACTTGAGAGAAACTCGTTTATGGGTAAAACATATTTACATATTAATGGCGCTCAGATACTTGAAGGTACTAGGTTTGTATTATTCTGGAAGGTGAGAGGATGGAGTTAGATTCTGAGGAATCTATACCCAGAAGCTTGTTCGGGGCAGTGAAGGAAAGGATTGAACAGGAAGGGCTGCATGGGAGGAACACAGCTCCATGGGGTGAGCACAGCTCCTGCACATGGGAGGAGCACAGCTTCTGCACATGAGACAAGCACAGCTCCAGTACATGGGAGGAACACAGCTCCAGCACATGAGACAAGCACAGCTCCTGCACATGGGACGAGAACGGCTCCTGCACATGAGACAAGCACAGCTCCTGCACATGGGACGAGCACAGCTCTTGCACATGGGGTGAGCACAGCTCCATGGGATGAGCACAGCTCTTGGCATGGGACAAGCACAGATCTTGCACATGAGATGTGCACAGCTCCTCTACTATGGATGAGCACAGCTCCATGAGATGAGCACAGCTCCTGCAGGGTCTCACAGCCCTCCTGAAAGTGAGTTTAAATAACATGGTCTCACAGCCTTCTCAGAGGGAGGTGAGTTTGAAAAACAGGGTCTCGCAGCCTTCCCAGAGGGAGGTGAGGCTAAACAAGAGGGTCTCGCACCCTTCTCAGAGGTGAGTCTAAACAAGAGGGGCTCACACCCTTCTCAGAGGTAAGTCGAAACAGCAGGGTCTTGCAGCCTTCCTGGAGGGAGGTGAGTCTCAACAACAGGGTCTCACATCCCTAACAGGGGAGGTGAATCTAAACAACAGGGTCTCTCAGCCTTCCAGCAGGTGAGTTTAAGCAACAGGGCCTCGCATCCTTCCCGGAGTTGAGTCTAAACAACAGAGTCTCGCAGCCTTCCCCGAGGGAGGTGAGTGTAAACAACAGGGTCTCACAGCCCTCCCTGAGGTGAGTCTAAACAACAGCGTCTCGCAGCCTTCCTGGAAGTGAGTCTAAAAACCAGGGTCTTGTGGCCTTCCCAGCGGGTGAGGTGTCTAAACAACACGGTTTTGCAGTCTTCCTGGAGGGAGGTGAGTCTAAACAACAGAGTCTCGCAGCCCTCCCAGAGGGAGGTGAGTCTAAACAACAGGGTCTTGCAGCCCTCCCAGAGGGAGGTGAGTCTAAACAACAGGGTCTTGCAGCCCTCCCAGAGGGAGGTGAGTCTAAACAACAGGGTCTTGTAACCCTCCCAGAGGGAGATGAGTCTAAACAAAAGGATCTCACAACTTTCCCGGAGGTGAGACTAAACAACAGGGTCTCACACCCTTCCTGGAGGAGGGGGTTAGTCTAAACAAGAGGGTCTTGCAGCCTCCAGGAGAGACGTGAGTCTAAACAAAAGGATCTCTCAGCTTTCCCGGAGGAGGGATGAGTCTGAACAACATGGTCCTGCAGCCTCCTTTTTGGTTTCTCTGAACTTCATCCTGTACTCTTCAGTGGTTAAGCCATAACCATCTAGGAGTGCATTCTTAAGAACTTTGAAATCATTGGCTTCACTTTCTTTCACAGTAAGGAGCCTATCCCTACCCTTTCCACTGAAAGATAGCCATAGGATAGCAGCCCACTGCCTTTGAGGGACCTCCTATACAACACAGGCCCTCTCAAGTGCAGCAAACCACTTGTTAATGTCACCCCCCTCCTTATAAGGGGGAACTATCTTGTGCAGATTCCTAGAATCATGCTCTTTTGCAGGATGACTATGGGGAATACTGCTGCTGCCACCATGGGTTTCTAAACCCAATTTCTGTCTTTCTCTTTCCACTTCTAAGGACTGTCTATCCAAATCCAGCTGTTGCTTCTTGAGCTTCAGTCTGGTTTGTTCCACTCTCAATCTATTGAGCTCCCTTTCTAACAATCTGTCATCAGGGTGGGTGGGTGGGACATGCCTTGAAACAGAAGTATGGTGAGAATGAACAGAAGGAGACCTGTCCCTAACAGAAGGCATCCTAACAGCTTGGCTAACAGAAACATCACTTCTACTATGATGAGAAGGAATACTCTTGCTATGATGTGAGACAACACTATCAGTATGGTGTGACTCTACATCAGTACCAGCTATGCTAAGTTGTCTGATAATGGGCAGGCTAGGAAGTTTATTTTCTGAATCTTTTTCTAGGGGTGCCCCAGGGTCAGATTGGGAACTATTAGCTACATTTTCAACAGAAGTGGCACCTCTGGCCTTATCCTGTTCAACAAGCATGTTAACTAACAGTTCTCTAGAGGGATTCTTCCCTACACTTAAACCTCTTTCTATGCAGAGACTCCTTGCTCCTTTCCAGCTAAGGTGATCATAAGCAAGTTTGGACAGATCAACAGTTTGGCCTGTGCCAGACATTTTAGAAAGTGTTTAAGTGATAGAAAAAGTGAGAAAAAGTTTTTCAGAACTTTTAGAAGGACAGAAAAAAAAACTTTTGAAATTTTTAAGAACTTTTTAGAAAGTTTAGAGGTACTTTTCAGCACTTAGTAAAGAAGTGAGAGAAGAAAAGCAAAACTTTTTGGTTAGGTGTACATACACTGAACTTATTTTGTATATTTTTCTCTTATGAAAAGTACAATGACAAAAGTGGTAAGTAGTTGCAAAGTACTTATCCCACCGCTGCACAACCAATGTAGGAGGCTGGACTGGCTTGTAGTGAGTATCAAGGGGTACTTACACCTTGCACCAGGCCCAGGTATCCCTTATTAGTGTATAGGGTGTCTAGCAGTTTAGGCTGATAGATAATGGTAGCTTAGCAGAGCAGCTTAGGCTGAACTAGGAGACGAGTGAAGCTCCTACAGTACCACTAGTGTCATATCCACAATATCATAAGAAAACACAATACACAGATATACTAAAAATAAAGGTACTTTGGGGCATATTTATACTCCGTTTGCGCCGAATTTGCGTCGTTTTTTTTGACGCAAATTCGACGCAAAACTAACTCCATATTTATACTTTGGCGTTAGACGCGTCTAGCATCAAAGTTCATGGAGTTAGCGTCATTTTTTTGCGTGAACACCTTCCTTGCGTTAATGATATGCAAGGTAGGCGTTCCCGTCTTAAAAAATGACTCCGATGCATATGCGTCGTATTTATACTCCCGGGCAAAAATGACGCCCGGGAGTGGGCGGGTCTAAAAAACCCACATTAGCGCCGGATTTTAACGCCTGGGTCAGGGCAGGCGTTAAGGGACCTGTGGGCTCAGGATGAGCCCAGAGGTGCCCTCCCCTGCCCCCAGGGACACCCCCTGCCACCCTTGCCCACCCCAGGAGGACACCCAAGGATGGAGGGACCCACCCCAGGGACATTAAGGTAAGTTCAGGTAAGTATTTTTTTTTTAAAAAATGTATGGCATAGGAGGGCCTGATTTGTGCCCCCCTACATGCCACTATGCCCAATGACCATGCCCAGGGGACATAAGTCCCCTGGGCATGGCCATTGGGCAAGGGGGCATGACTCCTGTCTTTGCTAAGACAGGAGTCATTTCAATGGGGGTTGGGCGTTGGAAAAAAAATGGCGCAAATCGGGTTGAGGCGATTTTTTTGCCTCAGCCTGACTTGCACCATTTTTGGACGCCCATACTCCATTTCCCCCCTACGCCGGCGCTGCCTGGTGTACGTCGTTTTTTTTCACGCACACCAGGCAGCGCCGGCTGCTAACGCCGGCTAACGTCATTGAATAAATACGGCGCCCGCATGGCGCTTCAGAATGCCGTTAGCCGGCGCTAATTTTTTTGACGCATAACTGCGTTAGCGCAATTTTGCGTCAAAAAGTATAAATATGGCCCTTTTATTTTTATGACAATATGCCAAAGTATCTCAGTGAGTACCCTCAGTATGAGGATAGCAAATATACACAAGATATATGTACACAATACCAAAAATATGCAGTATAGTATAAGAAAACAGTGCAAACAATGTATAGTTACAATAGGATGCAATGGGGACACATAGGGATAGGGGCAACACAAACCATATACTCCAAAAGTGAAATGCGAACCACGAATGGACCCCAAACCTATGTGACCTTGTAGAGGGTCGCTGGGACTGTAAGAAAACAGTGAGGGTTAGAAAAATAGCCCACCCCAAGACCCTGAAAAGTGAGTGCAAAGTGCACTAAAGTTCCCCAAAGAGCACAGAAGTCGTGATAGGGGAATTCTGCAGGAAAGACCAACACCAGCAATGCAACAACGATGGATTTCCAGACTAGAGTACCTGTGAAACAAGGGGACCAAGTCCAAAAGTCACGATCAAGTCGAGAGTGGGCAGATGCCCAGGAAATGCCAGCTGTGGGTGCAAAGAAGCTGCTACTAGGAAGTAGAAGCTGAGGATTCTGCAGGAACGATAAGGGCTAGAAACTTCCCCTTTGGAGGATGGATGTCCCACGTCGTGAAGAGTCGAGCAGAAGTGTTTTCCCGCTGAAAGACAGCAAACAAGCCTTGCTAGCTGCAAGTCGTGCGGTTAGGGTTTTTGGATGCTGCTGTGGCCCAAGAGGGACCAGGATGTTGCCAATTGCGTCAGGGGATATAAGGGGTGCCCGGCAAGACAAGGAGCCCTCTCAGAAGCAGGCAGCACCCGCAGAAGTGCCGGAACAGGCACTACAAAGAGGAGTGAAATGGTGCTCACCCAAAGTTGCACAAAGGAGTCCCACGCCGCCGGAGGACAACTCAGGAGGTCGTGCAATGTATGTTAGAGTACCGTGGACCCAGGCTTGGCTGTGCACAAAGTATTTCCGCCGGAAGTGCACAGAGGCCAGAGTAGCTGCAAAAGACGCGGTTCCCAGCAATGCAGTCTGGCGTGGGGAGGCAAGGACTTACCTCCACCAAACTTGGACTGAAGAGTCACTGGACTGTGGCAGTCACTTGGACAGAGTTGCTGGATTCAAGGGACCTCGCTCGTTGTGCTAAGAGGAGACCCAGGGGACCGGTGATGCAGTTCTTTGGTGCCTGTGGTAGCAGGGGGAAGATTCCGTCGACCCACGGGAGATTTCTTCAGAGCTTCTAGTGCAGAGAGGAGGCAGACTACCCCCACAGCATGCACCACCAGGAAAACAGTCGAGAAGGCGGCAGGATCAGCGTTACAGAGTTGCAGTAGTCGTCTTCGCTACTTTGTTGCAGTTTTGCAGGCTTCCAGCGCGGTCACTAGTCAATTCCTTGGCAGAAGGTGAAGAGAGAGATGCAGAGGAACTCTGATGAGCTCTTGCATTCGTTATCTAAGGAAATCCCCAAAGCAGAGACCCTAAATAGCCAGAAAAGAGGGTTTGGCTACTTAGGAGGGAAGATAGGCTAGCAACACCTGAAGGAGCCTATCAGAAGGAGTCTCTGACGTCACCTGCTGGCCCTGGCCACTCAGAGCAGTCCTTTGTGCCAGCAGCACCTCTGTTTCCAAGATGGCAGAGGTCTGGAGCACACTGGAGGAGCTCTGGGCACCTCCCAGGGGAGGTGCAGGTCAGGGGAGTGGTCACTCCCCTTTCCTTTGTCCAGTTTCGCGCAGAGCAGGGCTGAGGGGTCCCTGAACCGGTGTAGACTGGCTTATGCAGAAATGGGCACCCTCTGTGCCCATGCAAGCATTTCCAGAGGCTGGGGGAGGCTACTCCTCCCCTGCCTTAACACCTTTTTCCAAAGGGAGAGGGTGTAACACCCTCTCTCTTAGGAAGTCCTTTGTTCTGCCATCCTGGGCCAAGCCTGGCTGGACCCCAGGAGGGCAGAAACCTGTCTGAGGGGTTGGCAGCAGCAGCAGCTGCAGTGAAACCCCTGAAAAGGCAGTTTGGCAGTACCCGGGTCTGTGCTAGAGACCCGTGGGATCATGGGATTGTGCCAACGATGCCAGGATGGCATAGAGGGGGCAATTCCATGATCATAGACATGTTACATGGCCATATTCGGAGTTACCATTGTGAAGCTACACATAGGTAGTGACCTATGTGTAGTGCACGCGTGTAATGGTGTCCCCGCACTCACAAAGTCCGGGGAATTTGCCCTGAACTATGTGGGGGCACCTTGGCTAGTGCCAGGGTGCCCACACACTAAGTAACTTTGCACCTAACCTTTACCAGGTAAAGGTTAGACATATAGGTGACTTATAAGTTACTTAAGTGCAGTGGTAAATGGCTGTGAAATAACATGGACGTTATTTCACTCAGGCTGCAGTGGCAGGCCTGTGTAAGAATTGTCAGAACTCCCTATGGGTGGCAAAAGAAATGCTGCAGCCCATAGGAATCTCCTGGAACCCCAATACCCTGGGTACCTCAGTACCATATACTAGGGAATTATAAGGGTGTTCCAGTATGCCAATGTAAATTGATGAAATTGGTCTCTAGCCTGTTAGTGACAATTTGGAAAGAAATGAGAGAGCATAACCACTGAGGTTCTGGATAGCAGAGCCTCAGTGAGACAGTTAGTCATAACACAGGTAACACATTCAGGGCACACTTATGAGCACTGGGGCCCTGGCTGGCAGGGTCCCAGTGACACATACAACTAAAACACCATATATACAGTGAAAAATGGGGGTAACATGCCAGGCAAGATGGTACTTTCCTACACAAACCCCCCCCCCCCAAACGAAGGACAATAAGACTAGTCATTACCTGATGGGTCTTCATTGTCTAAGTGGAAATATCTGGAGAGTCCATCTGCATTGGACTGGGTACTCCCAGGTCTATGTTCCACTGTATAGTCCATTCCCTGGAGGGATATGGACCACCTCAACAATTTAGGATTTTCACCTTTCATTTGTTTTAGCCAAAGTAGAGGTTTGTGGTCTGTCTGAACAATGAAGTGAGTGCCAAACAGGTATGGCCTCAACTTCTTCAGTGCCCAGACCACAGCAAAGGCCTCCCTCTCTATGGCAGACCAACACTTTTCTCTAGGGGTCAACCTCCTGCTGATAAAAGCAACAGGTTGATCCTGGCCCTCAGAATTAAGTTGTGATAAGACTGCCCCTAATTCAGATGCATCAGTTTGGACAATGAATTTCGTGGAGTAACAGGGGCTTTTCAGGACAGGTGCAGAGCACATGGCCTGCTTCAGCTCCTCAAAAGCTTTCTGACAGTTTGCTGTCCATAATACCTTCTTAGGCATTTTCTTTGAAGTGAGGTCATTAAGAGGGGCTGCAATGGAGCCATAGTTCTTTATGAACCTCCTATAGTACCCAGTGAGGCCTAAAAAGGCTCTCACCTGAGTCTGAGTAGTAGGGGGAACCCAATCTATAATAGTTTGGATTTTCCCCTGAAGTGGTGCAATCTGTTTTCCACCAACTAGGTGTCCCAGATAAACTACCTTCCCCTGCCCTATCTGGCACTTTGAAGCCTTGATATTGAGGCCTGCCTTTTGCAGGGCCTCCAAAACTTTCCATAGGTGGACCAGGTGATCATCCCAGCTGGAGCTAAAGACAGCTATATCGTCCAGATATGCTGCACTAAAAGCTTCCAGCCCTTGCAGGACTGTGTTCACCAACCTCTGAAAAGTGGCAGGTGCATTTTTCAATCCAAAAGGCATTACTGTGAATTGGTAATGGCCTCCAATGGTTGAAAATGCAGTTTTTCCTTTTGCATCTTCTGATAATTTGATCTGCCAATACCCTGCAGTCAAATCAAAAGTGCTTAGATACTTGGCAGATGCCAGTGTATCTATGAGCTCATCTGCCCTGAGTATAGGGTGAGCATCAGTTTTGGTTACCTGGTTGAGACCTCTGTAGTCTACACAAAACCGCATTTCCTTCTTTCCATCCTTGGAATGAGGTTTTGGTACAAGTACCACAGGAGAAGCCCATTGACTTTCAGAGTGCTCAACCACTCCTAGTTCAAGCATTTTCTGCACCTCTTGCTTTATGCAGTCTCTGACATGGTCAGGCTGCCTATAGATCTTACTTTTGACAGGCAAGCTGTCTCCAATATCTATAGTGTGCTCACACCAAGAAGTGGTACCTGGCACAGTAGAGAAGAGTTCCGAAAACTGACCTAGGAGATTTATGCAGTGGTCTTTCTGCTCAGCAGTAAGACAATCTGCCAGTACTACACCTTCCACTAGAGCATCTTGTTCTGTGGAAGAGAAGAGATCAGGGAGAGGGTCACTCTCTTCTTCCTGTCCCTCATCAGTTGCCATGAGCAGGGTGAGATCAGCCCTGTCATAGTAGGGTTTCAGGCAATTGACATGGAGCACCCTAAGGGGACTCCTGGCAGTGCCTAAGTCAACTAAGTAGGTGACTTCACCCTTTTTCTCAACAATTATCTGGGGTCCACTCCATTTATCTTGGAGTGCTCTTGGGGCCACAGGCTCTAAGACCCACACTTTCTGCCCTGGTTGGTACTGAACCAAAACAGCCTTCTGGTCATGCCATTGCTTTTGGAGCTCTTGGCTGGCCTGAAGGTTTTTACTGGCCTTTTTCATGTACTCAGCCATCCTTGATCTGAGGCCAAGTACATAGTCCACTATGTCTTGCTTTGGAGCTTTTAAAGGTTGTTCCCAACCCTCCTTAACAAGTGTTAGAGGACCTCTCACAGAGTGACCAAATAGGAGTTAAAAGGGGCTGAAGCCCACTCCCTTTTGGGGTACCTCCCTGTAAGCAAAAAGGAGGCATGGTAAAAGGATATCCCATCTCCTGCGGAGTTTTTCAGGGAGTCCCATAATCATGCCTTTGAGAGTTTTGTTAAATCTCTCCACCAGTCCATTTGTTTGTGGATGATAGGGTGTAGTGAACTTGTATGTCACACCACACTCCTTCCACATGGCCTTTAAGTAAGCAGACATAAAATTGCTTCCCCTGTCTGATACCACCTCTTTTGGGAAGCCCACTCTGGAAAAAATTCCCAGGAGGGCCTTTGCCACTGCAGGAGCTGTAGTGGTCCTTAGAGGAATTGCTTCAGGATATCTGGTGGCATGGTCCACTACCACCAAAATAAACCTATTGCCTGAAGCAGTAGGATGGTCAAGGGGGCCAACTATGTCAACCCCTACCCTTTCAAAGGGAACCCCAACCACAGGCAGTGGGATAAGGGGTGCCTTTGGAGTGCCACCTGTCTTGCCACTGGCTTGACAGGTTTCACAGGACTTACAAAATTATTTTGTGTCCTCTGACATTCTAGGCCAATGAAACAAGGGAACAAGCCTGTCCCAAGTTTTCATTTGCCCCAAATGTCCAGCTAAGGGAATGTCGTGGGCTAGAGTTAGGAGGAACTTTCTGTACTCCTGAGGAATCACCAATCTCCTGACAGCTCCAGGTTTTGGATCCCTTGCTTCAGTGTACAGAAGATTGTCCTCCCAGTAAACTCTGTGAGAGTCACTGACATCCCCATTTGCTTGTTTGACAGCTTGCTGTCTTAGACCCTCTAGTGTGGGACAGGAATGCTGTGCCACACTCAGCTCCTCCCTGGCAGGCCCCCCTTCACCCAAAATCTCAGCAGTGTCTGTTACCAGCTCCTCTGGTGTAGGTTCTGCACAGGGTGGAAATTCTTCTTCCTCAGAAGTTGAATCCACTGTAGAGGGAGGGATAGTAGGTAGTGCTTTACTTCTACTAACCCTAGCTTTAGGGAGCACTTGGTCCATTCTTCCAGGATCCAAGTCACCCTGTCCTTTTTGCTTTTTGGCCTGAGCCCTGGTCAAAGCAAAAATATGCCCTGGAATGCCCAGCATTGCTGCATGAGCCTCCAACTCCACTTCTGCCCAAGCTGATGATATTTTTAGCAGTTCTTTTGTGACTACATTTGAGTGCATCGGGAGATTTAAAAAGTGAGATTTCACAATGAGGTTGTGAAAAACTCGACACAAAATCTGGGCCTCAATTAATATATATATATTTTTTTTACTCTGCCACAAACAAATTGGTACCAAGGAGAAATGTGAAATCAGTTCTGCATAATTGGTTGCAAAGTCTGCATTTTAAAATATCTTACAGGGTTAAGGCATCTGCTGCAGAGATGTTTGTGAGACCGGTGAATAATAACAATGGTAAGATAACTCTGGAGGTTAATGCATTTGCTGCAGAGATCTGGGCTTTGCCTAGTCCCAGTTTTGAATCAAAGTAATGTTTAAACTGTAAAGCACATCATGTAATATGTAGGTGACAAGATTTTATTTTATGTAGATAGGTAAGTAGGTTACTATTTTTAACACAAAGATCCATTTGTAACTTGCAGATCACAACTTGTAATCCTTCTGATATAGCACAGGGAGCTATGCAGGACATGTGATTCCTATATCTTGTAACCCTCACTGTATTATGTAACACATCATATACATTGATTTACACACATATCATGTATTGTCAGTGAATATTGTTTACGTATGATGTGAAGTGTTTACAGAACGGGGAACATGGCAGCCGGCTGAGGAGCGCTGCCGGGAGCTCTTCTCGTCTCTGGACAGCGGATGGCAGTTGCTAAGAATATGCCTGGTTTCGTTTAAGTATATTTCTTGGATGAATAAGCACTAACCTCACCATTAATGTGGATCTTTACCTGGAGCGTATGTATCCGAAGCCCGAGAGCAGAGCTGGTTTCGGACTTGGAGGTGAGACGGAGCAAGCCAGCGGAAAAGGTATGTTTTGGAAGCCGGCGTGTTTGGGTGGAGGCTGCTTGGAGTGTGCATCGCGGAAGACTCTGCTTGTTTCATTGCAGCCTCCGTGGGGCATCCGGCACGAGAGGCGTTCTTCCTCTGGAAAGAAAGGTTTTTGGGACCCGGGGGCCGGGGCGCGTCAATAGCGCAGATGACTCGATGTTTATGATGCTGGTTAGACGTCGTCCCCGCACAGGCCCCAGAGGCTCCCTGGCAGCCTCAAATTTATAGACAGAAAACCCACATAAAGGTAAGGTGGGTTCTCTGGAGGTGGATTCTGGTGTTACACTTATAGCTATCCCCATCAAGAAAAAAGGGGAGGGGAACTGCTCTAAATGTGTCAGGAAGGGGATAGAGAGAGAGAGAGAGGTGGGCTGACAAATAGCGCTTTGGAGATTAGCGATTGCCTAAAGAACCAGCAGCATAATATAAACTTAAATAAGAAATTGTCCTGTAAAGCCACGCCTATCTGGATGCAAAAAAAGGGAGCCTCTGCCTCAAAACACTCATTGGAGGGCCGTAGGGGGCTACACCGCTTTTGTCTTTTCTCAAATCTTTTCCTAAAGGGGAGAAGGGTGTGCAGGCCCTGCAAGAAGTAATTGTTGCCCCCTCTGCTTCGGGGGTCTGGTTTTCAAGAAGTAAGAGCTGGGAAACAGCAATAAGGACTCAGCCCAAGTGCTTTTTAGTGGGAAAATGGAGGCTACCCTTCCATCTTCCTTAGGCTCCCCTGAACCTGACTTTCCGGTCATTCCCATGGCGCCTCACAGTCCGGTACTGCAGGATCTCTTAAGCTCCTTAACAAAGGAGATTAGAGACATGTTTGAGGTTTCCGAGTGTAACCAAGGGAAAATTAGAGAAGCATGTGAGGCTCTGGAGAGCAAGATCAATCTGCTAACAGAAAGGATGGGCAGACTGGAACTGGCGGTGGAAGAACAGGATAGACGGTTGCTTGTAAATAGCCAAGACATCTCTCATCTGAAAAATGGAGGAAAAGTACTTCAAGATAAGTTAGAAATTTTAGAAAACAATATGAGGAGAAATAGTATCAGACTGCTAAACGTCCCCGAGGGGGATGAAGGAGAAGATATTAAGGGTTATGTAATTTCTCTGTTTAGAGATGCTATTCCGAAATTAGCTCATCTTAAATTGGAAGAAAACATTCAAAGAATTAATTGAGACCCTTTTAAGAGTAATGTTGGATGGGAAGTCCCCAGGAAAATATTAATAAACTTTGGTACATACTCTATTAAAGAAAAAATCCTTTCTGAAGCTCTTAAAGAGGGAAGTTTCTCAAAGGGGGACTGGTCTTTTCATATATAATCAGATATATCAAAGGCAACACTGGACAGACAGTGGGAATTGGGGAACTACATGCAGGAACTCAGGTCCTTAGGTGCAATAGTCCAGGTGAGGTTCCCGGCTGCCCTGAGGATTATGTGGAACAATAAAATGCATAATATTGGGGATCCTAATGAAGTTCGTGCTTTTATAGAACAGATTAAGGCATTGCGTTAGTCTATGTTGGTAACAGGGTAACGTTATGTTTCTCCCAGAGAAGGATTGGAGGGAGCTCCAGGGAGGGGTGTGTGGTTGGGGGGGTTTCTAGAGATTTTGGGGGCTTTTTTGCACTAGGTGTAGGAGCATGTGGGGAAAAAAAGAACACAAAATGCATGTAATTGTCCTCAGATATTTTGTATTCAGGTTTGGCAGGGGCTCATGTGGCTTCTGTTTTTATGGGTAATTAGTAGATATGAGTTTACCCAGTTAAAGATCCTCTTGTGGAATGTTAACGGCCTTAGGGTTAAGGGGAGAAGGAGGAAGATCTTTGCATTTTTGAAAATGGCCAAAGAAGAGGTGGTTATTCTCAGGAGACCCACTTACTGCAGGAGGAGTGGGAAGTCTTTCTTCAGCAAGTAAATAGGGTGGGCTCTAGTGTAAGTACAAATTAACCTTGTATGGCCAAAGGTGTGGCGATCCTCTTTAAAAAATCCACAAGGGTAAAGGTGGGCAATGTAATAACGGATTTGAAAGGTAGATGGTTGATTGTGGAAGTGGGTTTGCATGGGTTCTAGCCAGATATTATTGCCCCAATACAGATGACCCGGTACCCTTTCAGGGTTTATATAATCATTTACTGACAGCTAAATATCCAGTCCTACTGGGAGGAGATTTTATGGATCAAATCTGTTTATTGGGTTTAACATAGAAACAGATATATACAACACATCACAGCTTGACAAATAAAATACCCCGCCCCAGTAAAGAAGCACCATAACAGCATGCCAAGGCCCTCCCAGGAATCCCTGAGCTCTGCCAGGAATGACAGCACCCATGGCCTCTTGCCTGCTACCCAATGAACTGTTGCCTGGCGGACAAAAATCTTTAAGCTGCGAAATCCATACATGTCAATCCAAACATATAAGTAACTAATAACACACCAACAGTGTTTCCCTTCCAGAGTCCATATCCTCCCTTCGTATCTCCACTCCCCACCCCGCCACTCTCATACAGCCCCGGTACTCCCGGAAATCTCTCTCAGCAGCAGCCCCGTCCAATGTTTAAATCAGCCCAAGAACTCTTAAATAAGTCGGACATGTCAGCTCTGCAAATTCTGTGGATAGGATCTGCAAGAACGGCCTCCACAACTTGCCCATCTCACCCACTCGCTGCTGAGAGGCCAGTGTAAGCTTTTCCATAGCCAAGATAAACCATAGCTTTTGCAACCATGACAAATGTGACGGAACCCTATCTGTGCCCCATAGTGCTAGGAGCAACTGCAACGCCGCATTGAGAGCTAGGGCTGGGAGGAGATTTTAATGTATTGTTAGATCCTGTTTTGAATAAATCTACCGCCCAGGAATGGCTAATTCTCCTAAAACGTGATCTTGGGTGATGCAGGCTATGGTAGATCTTGGCCTTGTTGATATTTGGCGATGGAAGGGGGGAGATGGCTCCAGATTCACATTTATTAATAAGAAGTACGGCCATCGATCTATGATAGACTTTTTTTAGTGCACAGTAGCCTATGTGGATAGGTTAATTATGTGGGCCATGCTCCCGCCCATATCTCGAATCACTCAGCAGTAAAATTACAGCTTGGTTTCAATACATAGCCTTTTAAATTTAGGTGGACCGTAAATCGTCGTTTAATCCTGGATGAGCTGATTGTTGAAGGTTTAAAGTGTGACACCAAAGAATATTTTGCCATGAACTATGGCTCTGACACCTTACGGGTTGTGTGGGATGCATACAAGGCATATATTAGGGGCAGACTTATCAACTTGGCCACCCACAGGCATAGGGAATAGAGGGAGCAGTTGCAAAGTTTAGCATCTGTTTTCGCCATTTTGCAGGAATCAATGCATAACACTCATCAGTTGGTGAATAAACATCATTTGATTTGTTTGGAAGCTCAACTTGAGAAGGCTAATTTAGATCTGGAATCGTTTCTAGAAAAGAAAAATAGGTGAAGATGGGATAGTAGTCGGTACCCACATTATGAATATGGGGAAGGGTGTAGTAGGCTTTTAGCTTGGAAAACTAAAAGAGACTGTACGAGGAACTATATTACATTGATCAGATCCAGGGCCACAGGTCATCTTTGCATGGAGGAATCAGAGAAAGAGGAGGCCTTCACCTCCTTTTTTCAATCAATTTATATGGAGGATGTAGGGGTCCCAGAAGAGCAGGTCAGAGAGTTTTTGAAGGGAATTCACCTTCCTGGTTTGGATGAGTTGGCACGGCAGCAGTTGGGGAGTAAGATAGAGGAAAGAGAGGTGTATGAAGCAATTAATAATCTGAAGAAAGGAAAGGCGTCTGGTCCGGATAATCTTCCAAACAAATTATATAGCCTACTTAGGGATGAGATAGTTCCAATCCTGCTGGAGTTGTTTAATTATGTCTTCTTTGAAGGTATGGAAGTGCCAAAATCATGGGACAATGCCACAATCAGCCTGCTTTTAAAACTTAGGAAAGACCCGACCCTGTGTATGTGGTACCAACTTATTTCGTTATTAAACTGTGACTATAAACTTTATGCTTGTATTTTATCTAGAAGACTTGAGAGAGTGGCCGGTTGTCTGGTGCATGCAGACCGGAAGGGCTTCATCAAAGGAAGACAACTTTATGAACGCACTCATGACTTATTGGGTGCAGTGGATCTGGCGCTCCAGGAGGGGGCTCCGTTGGCGGGCCTTACTTTTGAGGCGGCTAAAGCATTTGACCTGGTCAATTGGTCTTTTTTGTAGATTACTATGGAAACATATAAGTTTGGGGAAATGTTTATTATGGCAATTAAGGCCCTGTATAGACATCCAACAGCTAGAATATTGATTAATGAAAAGTTGTCACAAGAGTTTAGGATTGGACGAGGGACCCTTCAGGGGTGCCCATTATCCCTTCTTTTTTTTTATTTGTATATTGAGCCTCTGGCATCACTGCTTAGAGTGAATAGTAACATTCTTTCTTTTCAAAGCAATGGTTGGGAAAATAAGTTGCATTGTATGCAGAAGACCTCATGATTTACACTAGAGACGTGGCCGGCTCTCTTCCTAGTATTACTTTTTTAATGGAGGATTTTGGTAGGATGTCGGGCTACTCTGTGAATCCGGAGAAAACAGAAATTATGTGTTGGAATATGGCATATAATAGCCCGCTAGTTAACCAAGAGATAAGATACTTGGGGATTCAGGTTACGGCTAATTTGGAGGAAGTGGCAAAGGTTAATTTTGATAGAGCTTGGGCGGATACTAAAAAACTCCTCAAGGCGTGGGCTGGTCATCCCCTGTCTCTATTTCGAAGGTCTAATATTTTAAAGATGATTATTCTCCCAAAATTGACCTTTTTATTTAATGCAATCCCATTGGAGTTTAAAGCGTGTTGGTTTAAGAAATTACAGGGGGATTTGTTTGCGTTTGTATGGGCATCTAAGGGAGTACGAATAGCATGGAAAAAGATATGTAGAAAGAAAGAACATGGGGGGATCGCAACACCAGACTTCTACAAATATTATCTTGCCTTTCAGTTAAAGAATGTGGGATTCCTTTTAAGCAATACAAAATAAATGATGTAAAGCGATTGGACACCCTGCATGTGGGTTAGTAGCGCTATAAACGAAATAACGCAAAATAGTGGTATTTAAATTATTTGTGTAAATAGTGGGACAGACCAACACATCAGACCTTCTTACAGTGTATACATATCTCTTATGAAACCGCGCCTCTCTTAAGTACCTGTGAAGTGGTAGCAAGCTGTGCGCCTTTGTTTTTTCTTCTGTTACAGTCGGGTGCCAGGCTCCAGACAGCTTCCAACCAGGCTAATCAAACAAAAGGAGGCCTGATGACCTCTTTTTTTCAGCTTTTGTCCTGAGGCAGCAGAAATTTCAAATAAGAAAGCCCCCTCTTGTCCTACACGTTGCTTCTAGAACGAACGAAAGCACGCAACGTGGAGGCACTACTTAAAGCAGGGGTCTTCAACCTGCGGGGGCCTCAAGTGATCCTAGGGAGAGCTCCAGGCTCTGGCCAAAAGAAAGATTATGCAGATAATAGTGCTTTGTTTTAAGCAGAAAAAATGTTTATTACATTTGTAAAAAGGTAACAGAACTTAACTTCAGTGTTTGAATAAGTCCAAACGTATTTAAACATTTCCAATGTAATAGAATGGTTATGAAAAATTCTGAGGGGGGCCTGATGATTTATTTTTTTCCACTGGGGGGGCGCAGCATGAACAAGTTTGAATACCACGGACTTAAAGAGTGTGCTGGCGTTGCTGAAAGTATGTGCCAGCGCTACTGAAAGTGTGTGCAGGTGCTGCTGAAAGTGTGTGCAGGTGCTGCTGAAAGTGTGTGCAAGTGCTGCTGAAAGTGACCCACTGCTGAAAGTATGTGCTGGCGTTGCTGAAATTAAGTACCGGGGCTACTGAAAATGTGTGCAGGTGCTGCTGAAAGTGTGTGCAAGTGCTGCTGAAAGTGACCCGCTGCTGAAAGTATGTGCTGGCGTTGCTGAAATTAAGTACCGGGGCTACTGAAAATGTGTGCAGGTGCTGCTGAAAGTGTGTGCAAGTGCTGCTGAAAGTGACCCGCTGCTGAAAGTATGTGCTGGCGTTGCTGAAATTAAGTACCGGGGCTACTGAAAATGTGTGCAGGTGCTGCTGAAAGTGTGTGCAAGTGCTGCTGAAAGTGACCCGCTGCTGAAAGTATGTGCTGGCGTTGCTGAAATTAAGTACCGGGGCTACTGAAAGTGTGAGCAGGTGCTGCTGAAAGTGTGTGCCAAAGTGTGTGTTGGCACTGCTGAAAGCATGCATCAGCGCTGCTAAAAGTGTGTTCCGGCACTGCTGAAAGTATGTGCCGGCACCGCTGAAAGTGTCCCGCTGCTGAGAGTGTGTGCCAACGCTGCTGAAAGTATGTGCAAGTGCTACTGAAAGTGTGTTGTGGCGCTGCTGAAAGTGTCCCGCTACACAGGGACGAATTCACCATATTTTACTGGGGCACAACTTTGTGGCAGGGTGGACAGCATTCACCCTGCGAAAATACTGGGTGGACGCCGTCCACCTGTGTGCACCCCGACTCCTGCACTGAGCGGAAGTGTCCTTTATTTATACATACATGCAAACATACACAGAGAACAGTTACATCACATCCAGTGAGGGTGCAAGTCTTCCTACACACACAACAGCTTTATCACAGAAAAAAGGTGTATGACCTCTTATACCCACACTCAAACATTATCTTAGCAGGCCGCGCAGGTACACCAGAGGCAGCAGCTGTACAACTTCCATCACACTCACAGCTGTTAAAGCACAGTCCGCAGAAGTGAACACTTTTTCAGCACGCATCCACGGAACACGCAGGCACAGTAGCAGCAGTACAATTGTTACTCTCACACATGTGCAGCAGCTTTCCCTGAGGTGAAACCTATTGACTTTGCCAATGTCTGTTGGCATTGGAAATCGGTGGTCATATTTATACTTTTTGACGCACTACTGCGCCAACGCAGTTGTGCGTCAAAAAATTTAACGGCGGCTAACGCCATTCCAAAGCACCATGCGGGCGCCTTATTTATGGAATGACGTTAGTCGGCGCTGCGGACTGGTGTGCGTAAAAAAAAATGACCCACACC
Source organism: Pleurodeles waltl (assembly GCF_031143425.1). Classification (NCBI taxonomy): domain Eukaryota; kingdom Metazoa; phylum Chordata; class Amphibia; order Caudata; family Salamandridae; genus Pleurodeles; species Pleurodeles waltl. The sequence goes on from NC_090442.1 coordinate 37,060,759, forward strand.
AGGCAGCGCCGGCGTAGGGGAAAATGGAGATTGGGCATCAAAAAATGGGGCAAGTCGGTCTGAGGCAAAAAATCTGCCTCAACCCGATTTGCGCCATTTTTTTTGACTCCCAACCCCAATTGAAATGACTCCTGTCTTAGCACAGACAGGAGTCATGCCCCCTTGCCCAATGGCCATGCCCAGGGGACTTATGTCCCCTGGGCATGGTCATTGGGCATAGTGGCATGTAGGGGGGCACAAATCAGGCCCCCCCTATGCCACAAAAAAAAAAAAAAATAATTACTTACCTGAACTTACCTTAAGTTCCCTGGGCTGGGTCCCTCCATCCTTGGGCGTCCTCCTGGGGTGGGCAAGGGTGGCAGGGGGTGTCCCTGGGGGCATGGGAGGGCACCTCTGGGCTCCTTCCGAGCCCACAGGTCCCTTAACGCCTGCCCTGACCAGGTGTTAAAAAATGACGCAAAAGTGGCTGAACGTCATTTTTTTTTGACCCGCCCACTCCCGTGCGTAATTTTTGCACGGGAGTTTAAATAAGGCGCACATGCCTTGGAGTCATTTTTTAGACGGGAACGCCTACCTTGCATATCATTAACGCAAGGTAGGTGTCCACGCTAAAAAATGACGCAAACTCCAAGATCTTTGGCGCTAGACGGGTCTAACGCCAAAGTATAAATATAGAGTTAGATTTGCGTCGGATTTGCGTTAAAAAAAACGACGCAATTCCGGCGCAAACAGAGTATAAATATGCCCCCAGGTCTCCCTCCTCCTTGTGTACACAGGGTGTGCTGCAGGAGGACTTGACTAGGGACACCTAGTGACGGCCTGCGTTACTGCAGCCTGGTGTACACAGAGAGTGTTGCAGGACTGAACTAGGGACACATAGTGACGGCCTGCGGTACTGCAGCCTGGTGTACACAGAGAGTGTTGCAGGACTGAACTAGGGACACCTAGTGAGGGCGTGCGGTACTGCAACCTGGTGCACACAGTGTGCTGCAAGAGGACTGGACTAGGGACACCTAGTGATGACCTGTGGTACTGCAGCCTGGTGTACACAGTGTTCTGCAGGAGGACTGGACTAGGGGCGCCTAGTGGCAGCCTGCAGTACTGCAGCCTGGTGTACACAGTGTTCTGCAGGAGGACTGGACTAGGGACGCCCAGTGACAGCCTGCGGTACTACAGCCTGGTGTACACAGTGTGCTGCATGGAGGACTGGACTAGTGACGCCTAGTGACGGCTCGTGGTACTGCAGGCTGGCGTCTGCAGAGTGTGCTGCATGACTGGACTAAGGACACCTAGTGACGGCCTGTGGTACTGCAGCCTGGTGTACGCAGCGTGTGCTGCAGGACTAGACTAGTGACACCTAGTGACAGGCTACGGTACTGCACCCGGGTGTCTGCAGAGCTGCTGCAGTAGGATATTCAGGAAGGGAGCTAATAACTCTCACACTGACGCTCATGGCGGCCATGGCGCTTTGAATCGACCGCTTCTGTCAAGTGTTTCACCCACTTCCCTTTCTGCTCTCCTCGGCCCTGCGCCTTCGCTTGTTTACTTTGATGTGGACTTTAGTACAGATTGGCATTTGAAGATTTGCCATTGTTTCATTTTATTTTTCCCATCTATATTTTATGTGGGAACTGGGAGAGCTGATGCCGAGGCTCGAACCGGGAATCCCAGTCCCGAACTCTGCAGCTCGGTACGTCACGGTCCATCCTCTCAGACCCTAACTTGTTTACACATTTTAAAGTTATTGTGGTCTGCTATAAAGGGTTCTGAAACTGTAAAGGGAAATACATCTAAACAATTTCTTTAAAAAAATATTTAGAATGTAGTGTACGGATAGATTTGAATAAATCCATGGTTGGCAAATACTTCGCTGAATTGATGGTAAACGTGAATATTCACTGTCGTTAAAAGCTCTACTCCGGGGTAACGTGTTCATATCGGAAGCGGGTAACAACCGTCCAGTGCTGCGCTGCTCAATCTTTGTGATCTTGGGAACATGACTTGGCCTATCTGCGCCTCATTTGCCTTAAATAGAACTATTGGGAGAAGTTACGCAATGACTCCTTTCCAGCCTCCCCAGTGTTGCCCACACTGAGCGTTTACCGCGGCGCATCCTGCACGGCTGCAGCGCTTTAATGTCATTAACACTTCCCCCAAGAGTCAGTTTACTGTGCTTTGTTTATGCTTCACACGCGTCATGCATGCCCTGCTCCGCACACATTACATTTAAAGTATGGTTTTAGGGGTTCACTACTGCGCATCTATGTGAAGTTGCACTGCCCTCATGTGCTTGTGTCTGGTTTATGCTTTAGGGCCCATATTTATACTTTTTCACAAAAAACTGCACTAACACAGTTTTCCGTGAAAAAGTTTACCGCCAGATAGAGCCATTCCAAGACGGCGTCCGGGCGTCTTTCTATGGAATGGCACAATCCGACGCAAAGGGTGGGCTAACTTCATGGAAAAGGACGTTAGCCAGGTGGGGGTGGCGGTATGGGAGAAGGGGGTTTACCACCAAAAAATGACATTAGGCAGGTTAAAGTACAAAAAGATGACTCTAACCAGATTAGCGTAATTTCTTGGCTAAACCTACCATACCACAGGAGTCATGCCCTCCCCGCAATGGCCAGCACAGGGGACAAGGGTCCCCTGGCATGGCCATTGCACCCAGTGCCATGGAGGGAGATCCCTTTCAGGGCCCCTATGGCACTTTGAAAAATTAAACAAAATACTTACCTGTACTTACTTATACTTACCTGGAATGGGGTCCCACATCCTTTGCTGTCCCTCTGGTTGGGGTGTACCTGGGATTTTGGGAGGGCACCTGTGGGCACTTTCCATGGAGTTCCACCATGGTTATGAGCCCACAGGTCCCCTGACGCCTGCCCTGACCTGGGCATTAAATAATGGCACCAAGCAGGCTTAGCGCCATTATTTAGGCCCGCCTACCTTCCGTGCATCATTTTTGCATTGGAGGATAAATAAGACGCCTAGGCCTTAGAGTCAATTTTTTGCCCGGGAAAGCCTACCTTGCATCTCATTGACGTAAGGTAGTTTCCCACTAGCAAAAAATGACTTTAAATATGCACCTAAATGCACGTTTGTTGTGTCTGGTTTCTGCTTTAAAAGCACATTTGTAGTGTTTGGTTTATTCTTTAAATGCGTGGCACGCGCTAGGTTGACAATATTCCTGTAAGGTACGCGGTTTGGGTTTCACACTGGGAACGCACACTTGACACGCTCTACAGATGCTCCGTTGTCTTTATGCCACCACTGCAGACGCCCTGCTTTGATTCGATCTTGTTTTCAGGGTTGGCTGTGTTTCTTGGTATTACAGTCTACAAATAAGGGAGAGATACGTTGAGTGATTCTTAATTTAAGTCTGTGTTTGTAGGTATTACAGAATAAAATGTTTTGGGACATGTTATATGACGCCTCCATCATTTACATCAATTATCTCTGTTTGTAGGTTGCGCTTCATTTAAATCCATTATTGCTGCACATCTGCTTTGTGCCGAGGTGCTCCTTTCTTTCAAATTCCTAATTTTTTATTTACATTATTTAAATTTGGAGATAAAAAGTGACCAAGCTCTGCACACTTATCACAGCACTGACCTCAGGATGCTGGACTTCATTTCTTGGGTGCAGTGCTGACTCTCCTTCTTCATCGTCGACTCACCTCTTGCACCCTCAGTCTGGTGGGTAGTGGCACCTGCCCTTCCTGAACTCTGCTGTGCTTCTTGGACTTGGTCCCCTTCTTCCATAGGTCCTCTTGTCCGGTAATCAACTGTTGGTGTCTTGCAGTCTCTTCTGGGATTTGCATTCTTCTTCTTTTCTTTTAAGTGGGTGTTCTGGGGAATTTGCAGTTATTTACTCCTACTTTCCTGGTTCCTGGGTTGGGTTATGGTACTTACCTTTGGGCTTTCCTAATACTCTTAGCTCCCCTCTACATTCTCCACTTACCTAAGTGGGGGGACCGACGTTCGCATTCAATTTTTTTAGTATATGGTTTGTGCTCCTCCTAGGGCTATTTCTCTCTATTGGGATTTTCACTAATTGCACTGTTTTCTAACAGTTTTTATGCCTGTTTCTGCATACTAGTGTATATAATTTGTGTAATACTTATCTCCTAAGGGAGTATAGCCTCTATGGTATGTTTGGTATTTGTGTCACCAACATAAAGTACCTTTTTTTGTAACACCAAGTATTTGTTTTCATGTGTGTAGGTACATGTGTTCTCCAAAGAAGATCTTAGAGGCTGAAAGGGTGTTACTCTGTGTCGGCTTTTAAAAAAGGCCACATGTAATTTTCATGAAGTTACTGGAGAGTAGTTGGTTAAAGCAGGCAATATGCTAATCGTATATAAAATGGTTATTAAAGGTACCACTGCATATCTATAGTGTGAAAGAACTAAGGTTGCCTGTAAATTGTCACTCAGAGCGTCATCCCCTGGCAATGAAATGTCACTCATCGACACATGTCACCCATAAGCATGCTTGGCAGCTATGTCAGTGTACACTAAAAATAGCACATGTAAGCTAAATTCATCTTAAAATGTGTTCTAGAACTGCCTTAATAGACAACGACTGATACTTAAAGTAAACAAAGACAGTAAAGCTGTGTTAAAAATAAAATGAATACAAACAATTTCATGCAAGGGTTTATTGAAGAATCATGTCCGGACCTTTGCAAATTCTGAAAACATGGCCAGAAGGTGGTAACCATAATAAGAGTCCAACACTTTCGAGTGGTAAAATACCCCCTCCGTCCCTCAGACCGATACCTTTCACTATTTTCATGATCCACTGAGTGAGAGATCCCTGTCTGGGTGAAACCTGATGGTTCTGTCTTAAGAATTTATAGTGTCTACCATCTGCTTCTTTCTGTGTTTTATAAGTGAACCCTTGAAGGGAGGTAGGTGAACAACAAAGCAGGAGATAAATGCACACATACCAACCCTCTCGATTCAGGGGTGAGGCTTCCGATTTCAAGGCTAGTCTCCTGCCTCCCAATTCCTGCATGCAGAAACCCCATCCTTCTGCAGGTGGACAGGGTCTGGTGTTGTGTGACTCGGAGCATGCACTGTCAGAAACCAGCTCCTGCAGGCCAGTGCACAACAGTTTTATCACGCTTTCTGTGCCTGCTATAGCGCTTTTTCCATGCTCCTGGCACGTATATTTGTATTTCTAATATCATATTCGATCCCGCAGCAGCACACTTGCAAGTCCCACACATGACAATAACCTGATTCAGGTTTCAATAGAAGTCAATGAGGGAAAATACATTCTCTTTAATATTTTTTTTTTAAACTCCCGTTTTCACTTCTAAAATGTTGGCATGTGTGCAAATGTAAAACTTAATTTGGGGCAAAGCGTTGAAATGCTGTTTGTGGATAGACAGCCTAATAAGGAATTACCCACAGAAACTGAAAAATCAGAAAAACGCTGTCCAGTTTATTTGGAGCAGCTGTCTACATTTGAATACATTTAATGAAATAAGTTATCATTTAAATTCCCTCCTGGAGGCGGCGGTTCTGTCAGCGGCCACCAGAGGGCGCTCCTCACCTGCTGATGAAATCCACCGAGCACATTGTATGAAAGGGAGAAGGGTTTCCTTTTCCGGGTCAGCGGCAGCAGAGACAGCACTAGCAGCAGATGCTCACGTCATTTCCGGCCTCTCCTTCTGTGTCCAGCCTGCTGCAGAGGAGGAAGGACCCTCTGTCTGTGCGGATATCTTTATCTTCAGACCCTCACAAATTCCCTCAGACCCCAAATCTGCACCTGCCCCCCAGCCCAAGGAGGAGGAGGGAGCCTGGAAATGTCTGCACAGGTTTCTGCTCAGGTAGGAGATTGTCAGCACCTTCTGCTGTGTTTGTAGAAATAGACTGAATAATCCTGGAGGAAATCTCTGCCAGGAGCTGGGCTGAGCTGGGCTCTTCTATCCGGGGACCCCTGGGGGGCTTTCCTTCCGGCCCTGGGGGTGTTTGTGGTCATCATTTTTGTTAAAGAAGGGATCTGTGCACTGCATCTTACTGCACTGTGAGGGGTCTGTGCACTGCATCTTAGTGCACTCTGAGAAAACTGCACTGCACTGCATCTTACTTCGCTGTGAGGAATCTGTACTGCATCTTACTGCACTGTGAGGAATAAGTACACTGCGCTGCATCTTAGTGCACTTTGAGGAATCTGTGCACTGCATCTTACTGCACTGCAAGGAATCTGTGCACTGCATTGCATCTTACTCCAGTGTGAGGAATCTGTGCACTGCACTGCATCTTACTGCACTGTGAGGGATCTGTGTACTGCACCACATCTTACTGGACTGTGAGGAATCAGTGCACTGCATCTCACTGCACTATGAGGAATCTGTGCCACTGCACCTTACTGCATTATGAGGGATTTGTACCACTGCAGTGCATCTTACCGCACTATGGAGTGCTAGGCACGTTTCAGGGATCTTTTAACCAGTCTATATGGATAGCCTCTCTTAATCAATTTGGACATTAAAGTCTTGGCTTCCAAAAAATACTTGTCTTTCTTGATGCAATTACGTTTAATCCTTAAGAATTGCCCAAATGATAAATTGTCCCTAAAATTCCTGGGATGATGGCTATTATATCATTATATCTCAGTAGAGTATTTCTGGCAGCAGGTTTAGTATATAGGTCAACATACAGCTTGACCTCGTCAACTGAAATTTTCAAATCTAACAAAATTAATGGAATGGGTATCATACTCCAGGGTAAATGTTAAGTTTGTATTTGGAGTATTAATCCATTTGTGAAACTGTAGTAAGCCACTTATTAGACCATGCCAAACAAAGAAGATGTCATCTATATACCGGAGCCATTTTGGCCATCATTACAACCCTGGCGGTCGGTGTTAAAGTGGCGGTAATACTGGCAACAAGCCGGCGGTAAAAAAAATGGGATGGTAACTGCTCCGGGGCTGGAGACTTTGGTCTCCAGTCCGGTGGCCGTCACATTCCCACCCTCGAGATTACGACCTGACCTACCACCATGGTTTTCATGACCAAACTTACTGTCACAAAAACCATGGCGGGAGGCACTATCAGTGCCAGGGAATCCTTTCCCTGGCACTGATAGGGGGTCTCCACCGCCCCCGGTCCCTCACCAGAGTCCTTCCCCACCCTCCCCCACCCGCTCCTGCCCCCGCACATACACACGCCCACACGTGCACCCATATACACACATGCACACACGCATACCCACCACCACCCAAGCATGCACACATACATATCATCACACCACAACACACACCACCATACCTTGTCACACACATGCATTCACAACACACAACACAATCACTCATTCACGCACGCATCCAACCCAACTCACACCCGCATGCACTCATCCCAAAACATACACACACATACACCCACATACACACAACTAACCCCCACCCCCCTCTCCGGTCGGAGAACCCGACTTACCTGCTTGCAGGGGGTCCTCCAGCTGGAGACGGTCCGCGGCACTGCTGTCAGCAGCAGCATCCGCCAGCAAAACACCACCAGGTTGTATCATTGCTCATGGTACAGTCGGTGGTGTTTTGCTGGCGTGGCAGTGCTGCTGTCAGCAGCACCGTCTTTTCTGGCGGAATACCGTCTGCGGTCATAATACGTGTTGCCGGCTGGTAGCCACGGTGGCAGGATGTTGGCAGCCGTTGCCGTGGCGGTAGGTGGTCAATACTGCCAATGAGGTAATGAGACCCTTTGTGATGTAACCACCATAAGGATTGCCCCTTATAGATGGTATACTCTTCAAAAGTTGCCACATATAGATTTGCAATAGCAGGAGCAAAAACAGCTCCCATCGCTACTACCTTTATTTGTGTAAAGAACTCATCATTGAACAGGGAGTAATTGCATTCCAGTGCAATCTGCATACAACTTGTGATAAAATCAGTGGGGACCCTATGAGGTCTTGGGCAAGAATGATGGTGATTACCTTAAGTGCCTCACCTTGTGGAATATTGGTGTACAAGTTTTCTTTATCCATCGTAACTGAGATGTCAACCTCAGGATTAAAAGGAACCCCTTCTATTTGAGTGATCACAGACAATCTTTTATGTATGACTTGGTTAGAGGTACAAACGGTTCGATGAAAAAATCAACATACTCTGCAAGTGGTTGTAAAACTGACTGGCAGCCAGCCACGATTTGCCTTCCTGGTGGCTTCTTTGTATCTTTGTGGATTTGGGGTAAAACATATAAGGCTTGTATGGAAAAATCATCCTTATTAAGATAGTCATATTCAATTGTACTTAACCACCCATCACACAGACCCTTATTGGTCACTTCTAATGGATGGTTTTAGATCTTTCTTTAATTTGTTATAATGTGAAGTTGTCTTACAACTTCCTGTTCATAATCTGTTCTATCTTGAATAATGGTGCTCCTCCTTTATCAGCAGGTTTGATAACTATATTTTTATTGCTTGCTAGGGAGGATAAAGATTCCTTTTGAGCTCTAGTAAAGTTGGACTGCACATATTTATGTTCCTTGAATACTTTCTCTACCTCAAACAGAACTGCCTTCTCAAATGTTATGATTTCCTTTGGCATCAAGTTAGTCGGAGGCAAAATTGTAGAGGCGTATCGCAAGCCTGTGATACTCTCTGGACTCATGGATTCTTGGTAAACCAGAATGTAGCAAGGTCCTAAAAAATGTATATAACTCTATTTGAGTAAACGATGGGTCATTCCTATGACAAACAGTTAACACAAATGTAACAAGGTAACCCAGTGGTATCCAATGGGAGAGATAGGTCTCACAGTAGTGCAAGATGAATTTAGGAATAAAACAGAACACATGTCCTGCTTTTTAATTACAATACACCCTGCCTTGTTGGCCTTTAGGGTGTACCCTAGAGGCAACTTGTATGTGTTATATGTATTAAAAAGGGAGGTTTATGCCTGGGAAAAAGTTTACTTTTTTCAGCTCAAATTGGCAGTGGAAAACTGTGCTACAGACTGCAGTGGCAGATCTGAGACACGTTTTAAAGTGGTACTATAGTGGATGGCACATGAGTGCTGCAGGTTTACTAATAGCATGTAATCTACAGGCCCTTGTACAAGTAGCACCATATACTAGGAACCAAGTAAATGTGATGCGCCAATCAAGCGTAGGCCATTTTTTTATGTCTTTAAGATCGAGCACAAGACTTTTAGCACTGTTAAACAGTAGTAATGTGCACAGAGTCCTAATGCCAACAAAAGCAAATTCAGGAAACAGAAGGTATGAAGGTAAAAAGTGTGGGGGGATACCACACCACGGATGTCAGGTCTAGCGCCAAGTGTGCAAATATTTAGTCCCTACACATCTGCTTGGAGTTCATTCAAAGTAGCTGTGTGCTTTCAGTCCAATTTTTTTCAGAAACTCTGAGGGAAATTAAGGTGTACAAGGGCTTCACTTGCTGGGCATAGTGTGGCAAGTAAGTCTTTCCAAAGTTAAGAAATCCCATCAGGGCTTATAATTTTCTTAACATATTTGGAGGCTGTAAGGTGGCACGCATCTGTAGGAAGTCCTGTTTCAGACTCCAACCCTTGGTGGATGACTCATATCTTAGGAACATCACATACACGTAAGAAATTGTTGATTTTTTAAAACATTTTTTGTAAGCACGTCTGGCCAGTATTGTCACTATCCGGTCTGCCCTAGTCAGGTGTTGTTCTACCTCATCATTTGTTACGTAAATATCGTCAATATAAGATAGCGCCTTTGAATTTTCCTGTAAGATCTCCCTAACGGGTGCTCCAAAAATACCAAGACTATTCTTCTAGCCACTGGCAATCATTTAAATGAGAAAGCAGGTAGATACTCTCTTTCAGATGCTATATTTTGACTGAAGAAACTAATGGAGATGTCAAGAGTTAATTCTATTTTTTACGCACCTTGTTCGTCATGAGTTCTGTGGGAGGAGAGTGGTGTGTGTGTGTGTGATATTGCAGCTGATATGTTTGTTTCTATCTTCACAGTTTTTGATCCTGTTTATGCTGATCACTTTGTAATGCAGTGGTTGTAGAAGAGGTTCTTTATTGCAACCCACTTGATTTCTGTCCAGCGCTGGAGCTTGTTTTAAAGCCTACTCATGTGCTTATCCCTGACATCCACAGGTTTGCCAGAAGATAATAGTAACCTTATTATTCCCTTTTCTTGGGGTGCATCCCTTATAACAGATGGACAGCGATCCTCTGCAGGAATGATGTTGTAGGCATCTGATAAATGTGGCCAGATTATTGCTTTAAATTTCCGTGGTATGTGTGCCCAGCAGGAAAAGCCAGACTCTGAGGCCAAGGGGGGAGAGGTGCGGGGGGTGTCCAGCAAACCATGATAACATTTTGAACAAATGGTGTGAGACTGCAGGTGTTGACATGTCGTAGAAACGTTGATGTGGCAGACCTCTTGAATCCACTATATGAAATGTTGACGTCTGCATTGATTGTACTAGTGAAGGTATTACTTGAGGACTATGTGTAGTATTCTCTGCAAGCTGTTGTATTAAAAAGAGAAGAAGTTGAATACTTGGGCCATGTGATTTCTTGTTCTGGTGTCAGCACCTGCCCCGCTGATAAAAGCGGCGTTAAACACTTTCTTGATCTTTGTGAATTCTGTTCACAGTTTATTAAGGAGTTTGCTTCCAGAGTCAGTCCGACCTCAAACCTGCTTAAAGCTAAAGTAGAATTTAACTGGAGTCGTGATTGTGTTGCTGCATTCAAGTGGATTAAGCATCAGCTTTCTAAATGTGTGGCGCTTAAGCCGTTTAATCCAGAACTGAAGTCCGTGCTCACCATTGATGCCAGTAATGTTGGTTTAGGTGCAGTTCTTACTCAACAAACACTTGAGGGTGAAAACACTGTAGGATTTGCTTCCAGAGTCTTAAGAGATTCAGAATGCCTTTATTCTGTAATTGAAAAGGAGCTCTTAGCCTGCTGGTGGGCAATAGAGAAATTTTGCACTTATCTCTGGGGAACAAAGTTTTTGCTCCAAACAGATCACAAACCTCTAATTTTTATACTTAGTGGGAAGAATGTTAGGAATTGTTCACCCAGGATTGCAAGGTTCTCAGCTTGTCATCTTCAATTTCAATTTGAAATTCAACACATTTCTGGGGATAAAAATGTGTGAGCTGATTATTTATCTAGGTTTCCTGCAGTTTCCTGGCCTCACGTTTTGAAAGATGAATGTGACGATGAAAGTTACTTAATTGCGTCTCTAGAACAAGATGATGTAGGTCCATTTTCTGAAGCAGAATGGATTTCTGCTACAAACAATGATCCAATTTTGAGATCCGTTTCCAAGATTATCAGCGAGGGGTGTCCCAAGGAGAAATCACTGGAAGCAAGTATTCAACCTTTCTTCAAAGTAAATGAGAAATTATAGTTGGAGTGTGGGTTAGTTATGAGATCGGACAAATTGATACCCTCTCAAATTTTCAAACAACAAATGTGTAGTAAAGTGCTTGTGACTATGGGGTGGAATGTGAAGTAGAGGGACATTCTATTGATTGGAATGTTGGAGTTAGAAGAAGCTTGGGAGGAGAGGAGAGGAAGAAGGAGCAACCTTGGAGTTATCCTCATTGTACTACTCAGTATACTTGGAATAAAGGATTACCAAATCTTCTGTAATTCTGCACAATTACTACATAATTGGCAACGAGGGACTCTGCGCAGGGGGCAGAGAAAACTTCAGAACTCCCTACCCTTAGATAATAAAGAGAAGATCTAGAGCTGCAGTGAAGGATCTGGAGAGACGGTGAAGAAAGTAAATCAAAAGAAGCTAGAGGAGAAGAGTGAAGAAAAATATTTGGACCAAGGCGGTACGATCTGTGAGTTTATTTGAATTGTGTTGCTGGTCCGTAGCTGTGATTGGTCGCATGCGAGCATTCTAAACTTCAACTTCTTCTTCACCATTTTTTTTACTTACTTTTCTCTGCTTTGCTTTTTCTCCTTTGGACAATTATACAATTATACCTGTATGCATGCTATGGGAAAACGGATACTGCTATCAGTTAAGCATCAGCAATAGAAATACGAACGGCACGTGTGTATCGGTTAAATTAATGTGCGCTGTCATATTTAAATCCTACACTGCATCTTAACTGTTACTAGTTACCTCATGCATCAACTATCGAAAAACGAACAGCGCACGCTGTCATTGGAAAAAAAAGAAACATTACATGCGCGCAGCTCGCACTGGATCTTGGTGAGATACACGCGCGAGATACACACGCTGTTATATTGAAAGACAACACCGCATACTTCGTGCTGAATAGAACGCGACGGGTGCAAGCGCATACATTTTTTTATGCGTCGTGCTCGTGCTTTTTTTTCTTTTCAGCTTTACGCCCTGTCACCCACTCACATTAGACAGACATTTAAGCATTGGAGGACTTACGGAGGGATCGTGGTTAAGTGATCAACTTCATTGATCTTACTAGTGAAGCTCCTGGAGTTACGAGTCTTCATGGTACTGCAGTAAGAAACTGAAGAAGAACTACAGAGGAAGTGAGCCAGATAGAAAGGAAAGAGAGACTTCTGGAAGCAGAATAACCTTAACAGCAACTACTTATAGTTTTAATGAATTATATTTTTTTCTAGATTGTATTTTAAATTGTTAATTTAGATTGTTATTTTTGATTGTTATTTTAGTTTGTCAATTTAGATTGTTATGTTAGTATTTTGTGGTAGTTTGTTATTTAAAATTTCTTACAGGTATGGCTGAACAAAATATTTCTGCACCACCATGTTTTCTACCTTTACCAGGGGAACCAGCTATAACATGGAAAAGATGGAAGAACATATTTACTACGTACTTGTTGGCTATAGCTGGGGATAAATATAATCCAGTCAGGAAACAAGCGATTTTGTTGCACCATTTAGGAACTGAGGGTAGAAGAATTTATGATGACTTGCCAGAGATACCTTTAGGTACGGGAGATGGTCAACCTATTAATGTGTATGATATGTCATTACAAATGCTGGAGAAACATTTTACTCCAAAAATAAGTACAATATTTGAACGTCATAAATTTTTCTCCCATACCCAAGGTCATGATGAGGACATTATGGGGGTTATTACAACTTTGTAGGAGGTGTTAATCCGTCCCAAAAGTGACGGTAAAGTGACGGATATACCACCAGCCGTATTACGAGTCCATTATATCCTATGGAACTCGTAATACGGCTGGTGGTATATCCGTCACATTTGGGACGGATTAACACCTCCTCCAAAGTTGTAATAACCCCCTATGTCTTTTGTTGCAGCTTTGAGGCGATTGACAGTGACATGCGACTTTCGTGACTTTAGAGATTCCTTAACACAAGATCAAATAGTACGGTGCACGGATAACAAGAAGGTGAAAGAAAGGTTGTTATCAATGGATCCTTCGTTGGAGGAATCCATACAAATAGCGAGAAGCATGGAACACACGGATGCTTGGATGAAGGAGATTGACATATCCAAAAACTATGTCAGAGACTCTTATAAGGAAACCACTGTTGAGGTGAATGAATTTAAATCCAGGAAGCGAGAGAAAATTATTGAAAATGCTTCGGCGAGAATTGCGGAGAGGAAGAATATGGGCATCACATGTTTTATATGTGGGTGCCCTGGGCACATAGCTCCGAGCCCGATGTGCACCGCATATACTTTGACATGTAGATTGTGTAGCAGGAAGGGGCACATAGCTAAAGTACGTAGATCAAAAGGGAAAATGTTAAGTGGCAGTGTTAAATCGGTGGACGATATGAAGGATGATATGAAGAATGATCGTGAGGAAATTATACTCGCAATTAGTGGTGCAGAAGAGTCTGGTTGGCAAAGGGTGGAGTCTGTGAGTGTGAAGAATTTAAAGAGAGAAAGTTCAGATGGATTGGAAAAACCCCATTGCAATGTAATAATTGGATCTGGTAAGGTGGTAAGGATGCTAGTGGATTCAGGCAGTTTATTCACACTGTTATCTAAAGAGGTATACAAAAATGTTTTGAAGGAAAACTTCGAGAACCTGCAGAAGCCTGATGTAAAGACAGTTGGTTATGGGGGTAAAAGAATTGAAATTATAGGAATGTGCTGGATGGACATTACGTTAAAAAAGAATGGTGTGCATTGAAAGATATATATCACAGAAGAAGGATCAAACCTTTTAGGATGGAGACACCAAAAGGATTTGGGCATTGTACTTGATCCCAATGCAACAGAACCGGTCATGATGGTGGAGCAAATGGGTTGTATGGAAAGTCTGGAGGCGGATGCACAATGGTGCGAGAAATTGATGGATACATTTCCTAAGGTTTTTACTAACAAGTTGGGTAAGTTGAAGGGTTTTACGCACCGAATAAAACTGAAAACTAATGCAGTACCAGTGGTACATAAGGTAAGACCAGTGCCATTCATGATGAGAAAACCACTTCAACAAGAACTGAGTAGGTTGCTGGAGGAGAAGATAATAGAACCAATTGAATCATCTGAGTGGTTGGCGCCCATTGTAGTAGCACCAAAGGAGGGAAACAAAATTTGTTTATGTATTGATTTGAGAGACTTAAATAGAAACATTTGGGTGGATAGGCAGCCCTTACCGAATATCAATGAAATGTTGAGCATGATGAGTGGTGGTAAGGTATTTAGGCCCATATTTATACTTTTTTTGCGCCGCGTTTGCGTCACTTTTTGGCGCAAAAGTGGCGCTAACTTACAAAACACAATTGTATTTTGTAAGTTAGCGCTGCTTTTGCGTCAAAGAATGATGCAAACGCTGCGCAAAAAAAGTATAAATATGGGCCTTAGTGTGTTAGATATGTCTGCTGCATGTCATCAAGTCACTTTGCATGCTGAATCTCGTCACCTGACCTCTTTTGTAACACCTTTGGGAGCTTACCGATATTGTAGGTTGCCGTTTGGTTTAGCATCGGTATCTGCTGTATTTCAACTGATAATGCAGAATATTTTTAAGGGTTTGGATAATGTATTATGCTTCCAAGATGACATTATCGTACTGGGCAGGTCATTTGACGTAAATAATGAATTGTTATTGGAAGTGTTGAAAAGAATTGAGGAGTGTGGATTGACTGTCAAGACAGAGAAATGTCAATTGAGGAATAATTGTGTAAATTATTTAGGACACAAATTATCAGCAGAAGGAATCAAACCTAAAAGGATTTAAGTTTGTGCATAATTTTGCAGATCTTGTTGAACCTCTGGGGATGATGCTGAAGAAGGGTGCGGCATTTGAATGGAATGTTGAGTATCAGAGGGCGTTTCATAAAATTAAAGAGTCGATTGCTAGTGCTCCCAATTTGGGGCACTTCAATGTGAAAAGGAAAACGATTGTGATAACTGATGCCAGCAGTGTAGGGCTTGGTGCGGTATTGATGCAAGTGGAAGGCGAATGTGGATAAAATTATCGTATTTGCATCTAGGAGATTGCGTGGTGCTGAGTGGTCATATTCTGCCATAGAAAAAGAGGCTTTAGCCTGTTGTTGGGGCATAAGTCATTATAGGTACTATTTGTGGGGTCTGCCGTTTGTACTTCATACAGACCGCAAATGTTTAAATGTGGACGAGGATTGGAAGGAAGCATAACACCGCGTATTTCCAGATGGTTGATATCAATCATGAAGTTTAATTTTGTGGTGGAATTTGTGAGAGGCAAAAAGAACGTGTTGGCAGATTGTTTGTCGCGTATGACGATTGATGATGATCGGGATGACATATGTGAAATGGAAGTGGAGATATTACCAATGAGTGGAGAACTAGCTTTGGGTCAGGACGAATGGGATGATGCTGTGAGGGATGATACTGAGTATAGTAATTTGAGGAAGTTCATAAGTTGTTCTGATGAGAATCTTGGAGTGTGGCAAGGAAATATGAGGCAGTGTGTAGTGTAAAGTTAGGAATGAATTGAGTGTGCAAGGAGAGAAAGTGTTGAGGCGTGATAGAATTGTTCCTCCTGTGAAACTGAGGGAAAGGTTGATAAAAATTGTGCATGAGGGACACCTAGGCAGAAGCTTAACAAAGAGGAGGTTGCGGCAGTACTATTGGTGCTAGGGATGGATAAGGATTTTGAGATGGTTGTGAATGATTGTCAGGCCTGTAGAAATAGTGATAAGGTGAAAATTGTTAGGCAACCACCTTTAGGATGTATGCAGTTTCCTGATAAACCCTGGGAAAAATTGGCGTTAGATTTCCTTTGTCCAGGGGACAAACTTGGCAGGAGGAATCGTTTCTTGATAATTTTGGTGGATTATCATAGTAAGTGGTTCATGGTCAAAAGCGTGGAGCAAATTACAACTATCAAAGTCATTGAATTTCTTAAACATGCATTTCTGGATTAAGGGGTACCAAAGATCATAGTAACCGACAATGGCGTACAGTTGGTTTCTACAATTATGACAATTTTGTTTGCTGGGCTGGGGATTAAACATGAGAGAGTTGTACTATATAGGCCACAAGCAAATTGTTTAGAGAGTGAATAGGATTGTCATTGAAAATATTCAACTGTCATTGGCCAATGGATTGGACTGGAGGATGGAGTTGAATAAAATGATATGGGCACATAGAGTAACTCCTCATTCAGTAACTGGTGTATCACCTTATGTTGCTCTGAAAGGAAGAGAACCGGCAACCAAAGAGTCTCCGTGGTGGTTGAAAGAAAAGAAAGAAGTGTGGGTTGATCGCGAAGGCATGAAAGCCAGAGTTGGGAGCTCACAGGAACGTAATAAGTCATATTATGACAATAGGAAAGGGGTGAAGGATGTCTGCGTTGGAGTAGGTGATTGGGTGGTGGTGAGAAAATGTGGTGTTGTAAAGAAGGGTGACAGTAAGTTTGGTGAACCTCAGAAAGTGGGGAGGGTGATGAATTCAGTAGCCAAATTGGATGATGGGAGAGAATGGAGTGTTGGAAATGTGTGTAAAGTTAATATGATCTAGATCTACTATGTATATAAGCTGTATATAGTTTGTGTACAGTTAATATGGATTAAATAGACTATGTATATAGGTTGTATATAGTTTAGAATATTTTCTTGTAAGTATTTTCACAATTTAGAAAGGGGGAAGATGTATAGTAAAGTGCTTGTGACTATGGGGTGGAATGTGAAGTAGAGCGGCATTCTATTGATTGGAAGGTTGGAGTTAGAAGAAGCTTGGGAGGAGAGGAAGAAGGAGCAACCTGGGAGTTATCCTCATTATACTACTCAGTATACTTGGAATAAAGGATTACCAAATCTTCTGTAATTCTGCACAATTACTAAAAAAAGCCCATGAGGGACACTTAGGTTCAACTTTCACTAAACGTTCCTTTTTCTGGTGGCCCCAAATGGATAGCGAGGTGGATGATGTGGTCAAGGGATGTGTTGGATGCACTTCTATCGATAAAGTCCTTAAAACATGTGTGCCACCTTTAATACCTATTGCAGTGCCTGAGCAACCCTGGGTAAAATTAGGAATCAATTTGATTGGTCCCTTTTACACCCTGCCTTCAAATTCGAAGTATGCTTTAGTTCTGTTGGATTATTACTCAAAATGGCCATAAGTTAGGTTCATTAGTGAATCCAATTCAAAGGCGGTAGTGAAATTCATCAGAGATGTATGCATGAGGGAAGGATTTCCTGAGTGTATTGTTTCTGATAATGGGGTTCAATTTGTTTCTAATGAGGTTGAACATTTTTTCAGGAGTAGTGGTATTATACATCTGAAAAGTTATTTTTTCATCCACAAACTAATAGTCTTGTAGAACGCTTTAACCGGGTCCTGGGTGATTGTATAAAGTGGGCCATACAGAACAAAGTTGACATTTACTCAGCTAATCAGTCAGTGTTGTGGTTCTATAGGCCTACACCCCAATCGACCACTTTGGTTTCTCCATTCAAATTATTACATGGAAGGAAACCAGCCACTGAGTTTAAACCTGCATGGATTTTCAAATTGTTGAAACAAGAGGTGTGTGTTCAGAACTTAGATCATTTTGTAAGAGAAAATGTAGCCAGAGCACAAACTTCACAGAAAGGTTACTATTATGAAAGGAGGAAGGTGTCTGAGATGTCTGTGAATGCTGGGGATTTTGTGAAAATCAAGCTTGGGGGTTTCATCAAGAAAGGTGACTTTAAGTTTTCATCTCCTTTGTTGGTTAATAAAGTATGTGTAAATGCTGTCAGGGTAGAGGGTGGTAATTGGTGGAATAAGTCTAAGGTTGTGAAGGTTCATTCACCAGCTAATACAAGCTATTTATGCAATGAAGTGGATAGTCATAATAATTGTGATATTCAAAATGATGTTTGCAAAGTACGAGATGGTGCCTGCAAGATCTGTGATGATTTCTCCATTGTACGCAGAAGAACTCGTGTAAGACGTAAGCCTTACAGATTCAGATGATTCAGAGCTGTGATGATTTCACCATTGTACTTGTAGTACTCGTGTGAGACGTGAACCATACATGATTTCTCCATTGTACGCTGAAGTACTTGTGTAAGACGTAAGCCTTACAGATTTAGATGATTCAGAGCTGTGATGATTTCACCATTGTACTTGTAGTACTCGTGTGAGACGTGAACCATACATGATTTCTCCATTGTACGCTGAAGTACTTGTGTGACGTGAACCTAACAGATTCAGATGATTCAATATCTTTGTTTTATTGTTGTACCTGCAAGATCTGTGATGATTTCTCCATTGTACGCAGAAGTACTCGTGTAAGACGTAAGCCTTACAGATTTAGATGATTCAGAGCTGTGATGATTTCACCATTGTACTTGTAGTACTCGTGTGAGACGTGAACCATACATGATTTCTCCATTGTACGCTGAAGTACTTGTGTGACGTGAACCTAACAGATTCAGATGATTCAATATCTTTGTTTTATTGTATGGCAGAATTTTGTCCTTAATTCAGTTGTACTATGTTACTTCTAAGCTTTACTTTGTTATCTGGTCTTTTTGTTATTATGTAAGTTTCCTTTTATTTTCTGTGTTTAAAATCCTCTACTTTTTTGACAGTATTGAATAGTAAATTTATAGTTTATTTTAGTGCGTTGTCTTAAGTTGTATATTTATATAGCATTTAATCAATCAATCAATCAAGGTATTTATAAAGTGCGCTACTCACCCGTGAGGGTCTCAAGGTGCTAGGGGGGGGTCACTGCTGCTCAAAGAGCCAGGTCTTGAGGCGCTTCCTGAAGGTGAGGTGGTCCTGGGTAGTCCTGAGGTGGGCAGGGAGGGAATTCCACGTCTTGGCTGCCAGGTAGGAGAAGGATTTCCCTCCAGCGGTGGTTCTGCGGATGCGAGGGACGGCGGCGAGAGCGAGGTTGGTAGAGCGAAGTTGACGGGTGGGCGTGTAGAAGGCGAGGCGACTGTTGAGGTATTCGGGTCCTTTGTTGTGGAGGGCTTTGTGTGCGTGGGTGAGGAGCCTGAAGGTGATCCTTTTGTTGACGGGTAGCCAGTGCAGGTGTTTCAGGTGGGCGGAGATGTGGCTGTGGTGGGGTACGTCGAGGATGAGGCGTGCAGAGGCATTTTGTATGCGCTGAAGACGTTTCTGAAGTTTTGCGGTGGTTCCTGCGTATAGGGTGTTTCGGTAGTCCAGGCGACTTGTGACGAGGGCGTGGGTCACAGTTTTTCTGGTGTTGGTGGGGATCCAGCGGAAGATCTTCCGGAGCATGCGAAGGGTGTGGAAGCAAGATGACGAGACGGCGTTGACTTGCTTGGTCATGGTGAGAAGGGGTTCCAGGATGAATCCGAGGTTGCGTGCGTGGTCTGAAGGGGTTGGTGCGGTGCCCAGGGCCGTGGGCCACCAAGAGCCCTCCCTGGCAGACGGGGAGTTTCTGAGGATGAGGACTTCCTTCTTGCTTTAGGCGGCTGAGTTTCATCCATTGTGCAACGTCTTTCATTCCATCCTGCAGGTTGGTTTTGGCGGTGGCTGGGTCTTTGGTGAGGGAGAGTATTATCTGGGTGTCGTTGGCGTAGGAGATGATGTTGATGTTGTGTTTGCGAGCAATGTCGGCGAGGGGGCTCATGTAGACATTGAAGAGAGTAGGGCTTAGTGAGGAGCCTTGTGGGACGCCGCAGATGATCTCGGTGGGTTCTGAGCGGAAGGGCGGGAGGTAGACTCTTTGGGATCTGTCCGAGAGGAAAGAGATGATCCAGTCCAGGGCCTGTCCTTGGATACCGGTGGAGCGGAGGCGGGTTATTAGGGTGCGGTGGCAGACGTGTCGAAGGCAGCCGAGAGGTCGAGGAGGATGAGGGTGGTTGTTTCTCCGTTGTCCAGCAGGGTTCTGATGTCGTCAGTGACTGCGATGAGGGCGGTTTCTGTGCTGTGGTTGGCCCGAAAGCCAGACTGGGAGGGGTCGAGCAGGTTGTTGTCTTCGAGGAAGTTGGTCAGTTGCTTGTTGACAGCCTTCTCGATGACCTTGGCCAGGAAGGGGAGGAGCGAGATGGGGCGGAAGTTCTTCAGGTCGTTGGGGTCCGCCGTGGTTTTTTTCAGGAGGGCGTTGACTTCTGCGTGTTTCCAGCTCTCGGGGAAGGTGGCAGATGCAAACGAGCTGTTGATGATCCTCTGGAGATAGGGGGCGATGATGGCGTCGGCTTTGTTGAAGATGTGATGAGGGCAAGGGTCTGAGGGGGCACCGGAGTGGATGGTGTTCATGGTGGTTCTAGTCTCTTCGGAGCTGATGGGTGTCCAGGCGTTGAGGGTGATGGTTGGGGCTGTGAGTTCCATGGTGGTCGGCGGGATCAGTGGTCCGAAGCTGTCGTGTAGGTCGGTGATCTTTCGATGGAAGAAGGTAGCGAGGGAGTTGCAGAGTTCTTGTGAGGGCGTGATGGAGTTGGAGCTGGCGTTGCGGTTGGAGAGCTCTTTGACGATGTTGAAGAGTTCTTTGCTGTTGTGGGTGTGCTTGTCCAGTCTCTCTTTGAAGGATGCTCTTTTGGTGGAGCGGATCAGCTGGTGGTGTTCCAATGTTATGTGTTTATTTAATCTCTTCCTATTGTTTTTGGAAGAGGAAAACCCATGTAGTATTCTCCATTTTCTCCGGCTCGCGACATCGGCGCGCTGGACTTTTATTAATTTGCACGCTTATCTTGCGAACTGGGTTGACAAGAGACGTTCGATGTAGAACGTGGGGAAGGAAAA
The DNA here is from genome assembly GCF_031143425.1 of Pleurodeles waltl. NCBI lineage: Eukaryota > Metazoa > Chordata > Amphibia > Caudata > Salamandridae > Pleurodeles > Pleurodeles waltl. The sequence goes on from NC_090442.1 coordinate 37,081,891, forward strand.
TGGCTGGCAAAGAGGGAGGCGCGTTAACGAAGGAGCTGCCGGCCGGTGTCTGTTTGTCGGGGTGGTTTCTCTATCTACTAATAAACTTATGAAGATTACTTGCCTGACGGGTGTGCTGATTAACTCTACACTGTGGCCTTTTGTCAGACTTTAATATGACTTGTTTTACCTTTAAATAAAACAATAAAAATGTGTTTATAAAAAAAAAATAATCAGTGGTATAATCCCCTCAATTTATATTTTTACAATGTATGCCCTGTCTGGAGGATTTACATGTCCATCTTGAGTTTCAACCTGTATATGTTCAGTTTGATTCTCCTCCAGATGTCTTGCACCCTATTGTCACTTCTCTTCACTGTCCAGTAGCCCTGTCACCCAAGTCCTGTTCCACAGAAGTATTTGTAGTTTGCAGGGCATTTTTTAAGTTAATCCAACTCCTTTTTAAGTTGAGCGTTAGCGTTCGGCCTGCTGTATACTAAAGTATACAATAGAGTGAGTTCCAGCATTTTCATTTGTTAGTTGCAGTGTCCTTCAAAAATCCTTGCTTGCTAGTGGTCAGTTCTGCCTCTGTGTCCTGCCTTTTTTCACTTTGGGAGCAGCACAAAGTACTGTTTAATTATGCTTTGTCCTGTTTATCTTTTCTGAAGGGGACTTTTTCTTTCAGTATTGGCCTGTTTGCCTTGCACTGTGGGTGTGTGTTCAGCCCCTCCTCCCCACCAGCACCCTCTGTAAACATAAACCAACGTCAGAGGGGGGCTTTTCCAGGGCTAGCTCGCTCTCTTCCTCTTGTTATTTTCAGTCTGTCTGGCAATAAAAGTCCTGTCAGTAATTTACAACTCTAGCAGCAATGCCCTCTCCCTTCCCCGTGCTGACGCCCGTCTCTTGTTTTGAAACCTTGCTCTCTTCCTTTGGGTCTGAGCTGTAGCAGCAGTGTGCCCTCCCCTCCCCCTGGGAGCTGCTCTGCGTTTTCCATACATACATGTTCTTTCTCACACCGAGTTTCATTCCTGTAGTCCTTTCTTGGTTCAGTGGCGCACGCGCTTGGTGGGAAAACAAACCTTTTATGGCCCAGATACGCAAATTTGCTGCTCCCTTTCAAATGGGTGATGATCGTGGTCTGTGAAACGAAGCTCTTGCCCTAGGTGTTTGTTTTTCCCCTTTATTCCGCGGTTTTTTAACGTCGCCATTGACTTAAATAGAGATGGATAGTCTGGTAGGTCTGCTGTACCATTGTATTTATGGTTTGTTTCAGTGATTTTTCGCAGCAACAAGACACTAAAAATTGATATGAAAATGCGACAGCTCACGTGAAAACGAAACGCAGAGATTAGGCATTACTGTTTTCAGTGCAGTTGAATTCATTGTGTAGCTGCCTGCTCCTGGTGTGCTCTGTCGTAGCTATCATTTCTTGTTAGTTTCTGGCATCACTGTTCCCTCTGTTTTCCTTTTATTTTGTAGGTTTTCCCCCCTTCTACCTTCTTGAACAGTGCGTGGGAGGAGTGGAGGGATCATGTCCTTGTGTTTGGGAAACAACATTCATTGTAGATTGTGAGATTTAGATAGCTAATTGGTCTCGAGGTGAGCTATGGTGTGTCTGCTCCTTGCAGTATAAGAGATCTGCATTTTCTTGACGTTCTTCTTTAATGCGCATCCATGAAGAATGCTGGTCTATAGTTATAGTTGTCTCTTTTGTTTTTAAGCTTAAGGAGCCTGTACATCTTCTAGGGTTATATTTGTCCGTAGTGCACTAATTTGCGTTGCTGCCCCTCATTATGCTGGTTTGCAGTCGGCCATACGAGCTCATAGTCAACTGTGGCCACTTCTGCCCTGCATCTTCCCTGCCCCCCTTTTCCTTTCTCATGACCCTGCGGCACCCCAGAATTGAAAGTGAATGGCTACAAATAATTTTTTATACGGGAAGCCTATATACCAGAGAAACTGGCCGAGGTTACCTCCCCCTCCCCTTGGAGTGAACTGCTGCCCCCCCCCTTGGAGTGAACTGCTGCCCCCCCCCCCCTTGGAGTGAACTGCTGCCCCCCCCCCCCTTGGAGTGAACTGCTGCCCCCCCCCCCCCTTGGAGTGAACTGCTGCCCCCCCCCTTGGAGTGAACTGCTGCCCCCCCCCTGGAGTGAACTGTTGTACAAACTGACTTCCTTAGGGAGCGGCGTGCCACCGTGAGCTGGAAGTTTCAGGTTCCCAAGGATAGCATTTCTGTTGATTAGTCCCGCAACAGGGCACTAGAAGTTTAATGGAATCACAACATACATTTCCACGTATTTTCTGGTAATCCCAGTGGTTGTATTTTACGTGTACATCTCAGTAAATGTCTTTAATCCTTACATGGCTGAACATGACTCCACACGCACAGGTTTAAGAGTCGCTTGCCGTTTCGTTGTCAGCCGCAAACAGAAGGGGTGTTTTTTATTTTATTATTTTTATGATTTAAAGTACGTTGTAATTTAAAAAACGCAAATGCCCCAATCACTAGTACATTCTGTAACTTAATAGCCTCCTCCGCGTTATATTATGCGAGCGCTTCGTGCATGGTAAATTAAGATTTTATGGTCATGTTTTTAAGGAAGCACTGAGTTGTCCGGTTATCTTCGCTAACCCCTTCACCTTTCCTTCGTGCTGCGGTACTGCATGAGCAAAGTTATTTTAAAATTAATATATACGTGGTTTCTGTAACATCGACCTGGGCACAAAAACGCCAGAGAGCTGCGCAGAAAATGGGTAACATGTCTACTGCCTAAACGTAGAAGAATAACAAGCATTTGCAATGCAATGGGTCTCGCGTTTGCTCGAGTTAGACCTTTTAGGGTTGTAAATTCCTAACTGGACTTTTCTTGCCCCATAAATTGAAAATGAAAAGTAAAAATGTTGACATAAGCAAGTCAATTCAAAGCACCACGCCCGCCATGAGCGTGAGTGCGAAGGAGAGACACAAAAGGAAAAAGAAGTTTGCAATCAAACATATCGGCAATTGTTTAATTATCTATGTAACAAAATTGCCCCAAGACGGGACAAACATAAAGCATTTACCAATTTCTGAAAGGCAAGCCCACATGCTAGTGGCGTGAGGTGGGTGTCAAAAGCCCACATAGATACCAACACGTCGGAAAAGCAGTTTATGCGCACTGCTATACTCAACCTAAAAACACACAACAGTGCAAAATCTTGTCTAAAACCACGCGTTGCTAGACATAAACATGTCAAATAGTTGCAGGAACATGCTCAAGCATGTATAATGAGTAATTTGACACACAGAATTAGGTAATATATCTTTACATGGGGAAATATGTGACTGCATAACAAGTCATCGATTTGAAATCAAGTTCTCTAAACCATATAAACAGGCAAGCAAATTCTCTCAGCTGCATGTGGCCAAATTGAACACATTTTGGTTCTACTACTGCTTGGTCAGAAAATGTTTGATTGCGTCAAGTGTCTTAATCAATCAAATACCTTTTATTGTTTGATTATTAAACCATTGCAATATAATGCTCAGAAAGCTCATTATAAAACATAAAGAAAAAAATCACATCCAAATTCATGTTTGATAAAATGACATTATAAAATTCTCAACTATAATTCAATTTAAAATAGCATATAAATAGCTTGTTCTCCTCTTGTCCATGCATATATTAAAGAGCTGAGAGAGGGGTCCATCTAACCCTACTAACCCAGGACTGTCAACCCTTGCAGAGTCAAGAATACTGATTCTTAGTAAATAGTGTTTAAGGTACAAGGGCAGCATGTGAGTTAAGGTGCACATGCTTATAATAAATTAGAAGTTATCTGCAAAACTGTTTAAAGTAAGCTGGAAACAAAATATCCAGACGCACGGTTGTTGAAGTTTCATAGAGTTTATTTGAAGATAAGTTTCTTCTAGTGAAACCACCCCAGCGCGCAGCAGAGATGACCTTCGGTGTCGCAGATCGACAGCCTGGCCGGCCGTTGCCTTCCCCCGAATGTTAGATGTTCCTCGCGCTAACAACGCGGAAAGGAACCCCGAACAACGAAGGACGGCCACGTATGATCACCTCCGCTGTGCGTGCGATGCCGAGGAACAGCTGATCGGCACGCGCAGCGGTATCCGCTGCTATCAAAGCCACTACATTTAGTTTTCTCTTTTAACACTTAAAAGAAAACAAAAACCAAAGAAAACAAAAATAAACTTTTGAGAATTACCCCTTAACAAATGAACAATGCACCTGACCCTTTGTTCAGGTGCTCAATGTAAAAACTGGTGAAAACACCAATGCCGAGGAACAGCTGATCGGCACGCGCAGCGGTATCCGCTGCTATCAAAGCCACTACACAGTTATTCCTAGGCAGCGTTCCTTAGAAGTAGGAAGAAAAGCTGTCTTAAAGTGTGTGCGCTTTCCCCAACATACATGCCCCCGACATGCACAGGATAAGACGAGTGCTAAAATGTGAGTCCACCAATTAAGTTGCATAGGGCAATGTGGGAGTAAAAGTGCTAGTACATGTTACAGTCTAGTGTTTGGCCAAAGAAACAAGAAGCTCTCTGATAAGCCTCCCTTGAAATAGGGAGCAGCATGGCTAGATACTGTGCCTTCCCAAGTTTATCTCTTCCCTGAAAAATACACTGGATTTTAACTGCAATTGCAACAGTGAAAGTGCATAGAACGGTCTTAAAGGTAAAATGCAAAACCTCTTCACAAGGCCTGGGGTGGCTCTAAGATATTAGGTGCTAATGCAGCAGTTGAAGGCGCGGGATGGTCTGGGTGTTAACATACAAATTACTCATCTGAAGATCTGGGATGGTGTAGCAGGCTGGACTGGCTTGTAGTGAGTACCAAGGGGTACTTACACCTTGCACCAGGCCCAGGTATACCTTATTAGTGTATAGGGTGTCTAGCAGCTTAGGCTGATAGATAATGGTAGCTTAGCAGAGCAGCTTATGCTGAACTTGGAGACGAGTGAAGCTCCTACAGTACCACTAGTGTCACTTGCACAATATCATAAGAAAACACAATACACAGATATACTAAAAATAAAGGTACTTTATTTTTATGACAATATGCCAAAGTATCTCAGTGAGTACCCTCAGTATGAGGATAGCAAATATACACAAGATATATGCACACAATACCAAAAATATGCAGTATAGTATTAGAAAACATTGCAAACAATGTGTAGTTACAATAGGATGCAATGGGGGCACATAGGGATAGGGGCAACACAAATCATATACTCCAAAAGTGGAATGCGAACCACGAATGGACCCCAAACCTATGTGACCTTGTAGAGGGTCGCTGGGACTGTAAGAAAACAGTGAGGGTTAGAAAAATAGCCCACCCCAAGACCCTGAAAAGTGAGTGCAAAGTACACTAAAGTTCCCCAAAGAGCACAGAAGTCATGATAGGAGAATTCTGCAGGAAAGACCAATACCAGCAATGCAACAACGATGGAGTTCCAGACTAGAGTACCTGTGGAACAAGGGGACCAAGTCCAAAAGTCACGATCAAGTCGAGAGTGGGCAGATGCCCAGGAAATGCCAGCTGTGAGTGCAAAGAAGCTGCTACTAGGAAGTAGAAGCTGAGGATTCTGCAGGAACGACAAGGGCTAGAAACTTCCCCTTTGGAGGATGGATGTCCCACGTCGTGAAGAGTCGTGCAGAAGTGTTTTCCCGCCGAAAGACCGCAAACAAGCCTTGCTAGCTGCAAATCGTGCGGTTAGGGTTTTTAGATGCTGCTGTGGCCCAGGAGGGACCAGGATGTCGCAAATTGCGTGAGGGGACAGACGGGGCGTCCAGCAAGACAAGGAGCCCTCTCAGAAGCAGACAGCACCCGCAGAAGTGCCGGAACAGGCACTACAAAGTGGAGTGAAACGGTGCTCACCCGAAGTTGCACAAGAGAGTCCCACGCCGCTGGAGGACAACTCAGGAGGTCGTGCAATGCAGGTTAGAGTGCCGTGGACCCAGGCTTGGCTGTGCACAAAGGAAATCCTGGAAAAGTGCACAGGAGCCGGAGTAGCTGCAAAAGACGCGGTTCCCAGCAATGCAATCTGGCGTGGGGAGGCAAGGACTTACCTCCACCAAACTTGGACTGAAGAGTCACTGGACTGTGGGAGTCACTTGGACAGAGTTGCTGGATTCAAGGGACCTCGCTCGTCGTGCTGAGAGGAGACCCAGAGGACCGGTGATGCAGTTCTTTGGTGCCTGCGGTAGCAGGGGGAAGATTCAGTCGACCCACGGGAGATTTCTTCGGAGCTTCTAGTGCAGAGAGGAGGCAGACTACCCCCACAGCATGCACCACCAGGAAAACAGTCGAGAAGGCGGCAGGATCAGCGTTACAGAGTTGCAGTAGTCGTCTTCGCTACTTTGTTGCAGTTTTGCAGGATTCCAGCGTGGTCAGCAGTCGATTCCTTGGCAGAAGGTGAAGAGAGAGATGCAGAGGAACTCTGATGAGCTCTTGCATTCGTTATCTAAGGAATTCCCCAAAGCAGAGACCCTAAATAGCCAGAAAAGAGGGTTTGGCTACTTAGGAGAGAGGATAGTCTAGCAACACCTGAAGGAGCCTATCAGGAGTCTCTGACGTCACCTGCTGGCCCTGGCCACTCAGAGCAGTCCAGTGTGCCAGCAGCACCTCTGTTTCCAAGATGGCAGAGGTCTGGAGCACACTGGAGGAGCTCTGGGCACCTCCAAGGGGAGGTACAGGTCAGGGGAGTGGTCACTCCCCTTTCCTTTGTCCAGTTTTGTGCCAGAGCAGGGCTGAGGGGTCCCTGAACCGGTGTAGACTGGCTTATGCAGAAATGGGCACCATCTGTGCCCATGAAAGCATTTCCAGAGGCTGGGGGAGGCTACTCCTCCCCTGCCTTAACACCTTTTTCCAAAGGGAGAGGGTGTAACCCCCTCTCTCTGAGAAAGTCCTTTGTTCTGCCTTCCTGGGCCAAGCCTGGCTGGACCACAGGAGGGCAGAAACCTGTCTGAGGGGTTGGCAGCAGCAGCAGCTGCAGTGAAACCCCTGAAAAGGCAGTTTGGCAGTACCCGGGTCTGTGCTAGAGACCCGTGGGATCATGGGATTGTGCCAACTATGCCAGGATGGCATAGAGGGGGCAATTCCATGATCATAGACATGTTACATGGCCATATTCGGAGTTACCATTGTGAAGCTACACATAGGTAGTGACCTATGTGTAGTGCACGCATGTAATGGTGTCCCCGCACTCACAAAGTCCGGGGAATTTGCCCTGAACAATGTGGGGGCACCTTGGCTAGTGCCAGGGTGCCCACACACTAAGTAACTTTGCACCTAACCTTTACCAGGTAAAGGTTAGACATATAGGTGACTTATAAGTTACTTAAGTGCAGTGGTAAATGGCTGTGAAATAACGTGGACGTTATTTCACTCAGGCTGCAGTGGCAGGCCTGTGTAGGAATTGTCAGAGCTCCCTATGGGTGGCAAAAGAAATACTGCAGCCCATAGGGATCTCCTGGAACCCCAATACCCTGGGTACCTCAGTACCATATACTAGGGAATTATAAGGGTATTCCAGTATGCCAATGTGAATTGGTGAAATTGGTCACTAGCCTGTTAGTGACAATTTGGAAAGAAATGAGAGAGCATAACCACTGAGGTTCTGGATAGCAGAGCCTCAGTGAGACAGTTAGTCATAACACAGGTAACACATTCAGGGCACACTTATGAGCACTGGGGCCCTGACTGGCAGGGTCCCAGTGACACATACAACTAAAACAACATATATACAGTGAAAAATGGGGGTAACATGCCAGGCAAGATGGTACTTTCCTACAGATGGCTACAAACCAAGCTTTCAGAAATACCTTCCTAAGAGACAAAGCGGAAAACTTTGGACGGTCTGAGCATTGGGCAGTCTTGGGATCTAAATATGAGCATAGCAGTTGCAACACATTGAACAATCCAAAAATAAAATGCAGATGCTCCTTGCAAGATCTAGAGGACTGCAAGGCAGATTTTCAAATGAAACCTTTCCAGAAACGAAGAGCATTATATTATACTTGTGTCTGCCTAACTCCCCCACAAACTATTCCCCATGTGCCTGCTAAAACCAGAAAAGGGACCCATTATCTGTTACCAGGACTAGCCCTCAATCATGCTGCAGGCACTAGATAATGTAAGCTAATTGCTTGAATCTGTTCACTCCTCCCTTGCTTCCTCAAGGACCTTAGCCATATCCCTGTTCCCAAACCTCTGAAGAAATTTCAACATTGCACGGTTCAATGTGGGATCAGTTGGTTCAAAACAGGCCATCACCGTCTTCCTGCAATTCCTGCATGGCCTTATTCCACAATCCATCCATTTCCTACACAACAGCAGGTGTTTTTTCCCCACGACAGACTTGCATGAACAGAGCCCATGGGACCTTCCCTTCTCTTCCATGGAGGGTAATGTCTTAAGACTTGTGGTATCCCCACCCTATATTTCAGAAATTGTTACTTCACATGATTACTGTAAGGTTCACTTAGATAACACTGTGATTTAGGCCTGGTATAACTGCAGAGCGTCATCCAACCATGGCAGCATTTTGACAAGCTGGCTTTATCCCCAACCACTGATAGTAACTGGGTGCTCAGTTTGGACATAAAGAAGTCCCAGGTGCTAGACAGTCCCAAGTGACTTATTTTCTGAGGAAGCATGGAAGGTAGTTTTGTAGTTTCAGGCCGTCTGTTGGAGCCCCTTTTTATGTCAAGTAAAATGTAGGCTGGTTTAATACAGCAAAATAGGTATGTGGGTTATGAGTAGTGCTACAAGTTTCGTGAACTAAAATGAATTTTATTCATTTTTGCGTGTCACTGTGAGATCCCTCCCTGGATATTTTAATCAGCCATGATCATCTGTGTTCTTTGCAAAGCCCTGCCCCCATTTTATGCAACTAAGAGGGTACTTTTACTTACTATTCTTTTTTTATTGTCTGACCTTCCAGACAGCTTTTGCTATTCTACAGTTTTCTCTCAAAAACATACATAATATGCGTATATAGAAGGAATTTTGATCTGTTAAACAATTATTCGCATTTTGCTTTTGCCCAACACAGAATACAGCCTGGCACAGTGAGAGAGACGACTTTTTCCTATTGGCTGTCATCAGTCTTCACAACCACTGGATAGATTGTTCACACTCACTGGATAGATTGTTCACACTCACTTAGAAGCAGTTTCTTTCTCTTCAGTAGCAGAGGTGGTTCAAAGTACGCTTTTTTATTTGTTGTATTTTTTTTAATAGTAGCTTTACATACCATCTATTTTTCCTGCACTCCTTTTTAACATTTATATTATAAAGTGTTTAAGTGATATTGTAGCTGCCTGCAATGTGAGAGGATGGTTAGGTGGGGATTTAGGTGGTCATTACAACCCTGGCGGACGGTGATAAAGCGGCGGTAAGACCGCCAACAGGCCGGCTGAAAAAATGTGCTATTGCGACCATGGCGGAAACCGCCAGCAAAGACAGCCACTTTAACACTCTGACCGCCAATGCGGTACAAACAAACAGCTTGGCGGTCACCGCCAACAGCCAGGCGGAGGACAATGTACCACCCACAGTATCACAACAGGCCAATCTGCCACGTTTTCCGGGGCGGATTCACCGTGGATAAAAACACGGCGGAAACAGGAATACCGAAGGAAAAACGCTCACCTCTACACATGAGGAACGAGGACGCCATGGATCCGGAACTCCAAATTCTACCTGCAATAGTCTTCCTGCTCCTCTACCAGGAGCACGAACGCCGGCGGCGAAGACCACAGTGAGTACTGCACCTACGACACAGGGGAAGGGGAGGGAAAAAACAGGGACATACACACGCAACACCCCCACCCACTACAACACACACTAATGCATATCAATACATCACAGTTACATCCCCCAAACCCCCCGGAAGAATGCAAAGACAATAGAAAATGAGTGTAACCATTGTAATATATTAAAAGCAAGCAGGCAGAAATATATATATACACCATGTACAAAATATATACCAAGCATAGTAGTCCAGGTAGTGCTCTAATAAAGTCCGTGGAACACGGACCACACCGTATGGGCGAGGCCCACACAAGATCCCCGACCATGACGGAGAGAACACTGCAGGGGCATCAGAGAGCAACTAAACAGGCACCTCAGGGGGAGGGAAAGGGGGGGCACCTCAGCCGCTTGAGTGCACAACACCAAATCCACGAGGGAGCCACATGCCCACTGTTCCATCCTGGGGAGTGCAAAGCCACAGTCTCTCAAGTCTCTACAGTGGGTGGGTTGCCCACTGTTCAATCCTTGGGAGTGCAAAGTCACAGTCTCACAAGTCTCTACAGTGGGTGGTTTGCCCACTGTTCAATCCTGGGGAGTGCAAAGCCACAGTCTCTCAAGTCTCTACAGTGGGTGGTTTGCCCACTGTTCAATCCTGGGGAGTGCAAAGCCACAGTCTCTCAAGTGGATGACAGTCTCCACTGGTTCTGGAGGGGGCATGGTACCCAGAGTGCTTCATCCTGCTAAGGACAGAGGTAGTGGATGCCTTTCTCCACTGGTTCTGGAGGGGGCATGCTGCCAGAGTGCTTCATCCTGCCAAGGAGAGAGGTAGTGGATGACAGTCTCCACTGATTCTGGAGGGGGCTTTGTGCCCAGAGTGCATCATTCACCCCGTGACGGACTCAGTTGCGCCAGTGCCCTTGCCGCTCATGGGCCAGCGGTGCTTGAGACGGCGGTGCCCTGTTCAGCGGTGCTTGAGATGGCGGTGCCCTGTTCAGCGGTGCTTGAGACAGCAGTACTCTGTTCAGCGGTGCTTGAGGCATCGGTCTCCATTGCAGGGACTCAGCTGCTGGCGGTCCTTCATGGCCCAGCGGGGCTTTTGCTGGCGGTCCTTCATGGCCCAGCGGGGCTTGTGCTGGTGGTCCTTCATGGCCCAGCGGGGCTTTTGCTGGCGGTCCTTCATGGCCCAGCGGGGATTTTGCTGGCGGTCCTTCATGGCCCAGCGGGCTTGTGCTGGCGGTCCTTCATGGCCCAACGGGGCTTGTGCTGGCGGTGGCCTCCTGGGCAGCTGGGCCCGTGCTGGCGGTGGCCTCCTGGGCAGGTGGGCTTGTGCTGGCGGTGGCCTCCTGGGCAGGTAGGCTTGTGCTGGCGGAGGCCTCCTGGGCAGGTGCTGGCGGTGGCCTCCTGGGCAGGTGGGCTGGTGCTGGCGGTCCTGTCCTGGGCAGGTGGGCTGGTGCTGGCGGGCCCCTCCTGGGCAGGTGGGCTTGTGCTGGCGGTGGCCTCCTGGGCAGGTGGGCTTGTGCTGGCGGTGGCCTCCTGGGCAGGTGGGCTGGTGCTGGCGGTCCTGTCCTGGGCAGCTGGGCTTGTGCTGGCGGTCCTGTCCTGGGCAGCTGGGCTTGTGCTGGCGGGCCTGTTCTGGGCATCTGGGCTGGTGCTGGCGGTGGCCTCCTGGGCAGCTGGGATGATGGCGGTCTTCTCCGCCGTGCTGCTCTTCCCAGATTTGCCGGGTTTCTTGGGGCCCCTCCCCACCTTGGAAGGTGTCACAGCTGACTCCACACTCCCACCGGGACCCCTGGGAGCAGCTTTGGTGGCTGGAGTCTTCCCCCTCTCCCGCCGGGCACTGGCCAATTTCTGATGCTTCACAGGTGGGGGACTGTCTGTGCTGTGGCTCCGTGCCACACTGGCTGCCCTGGTGGCCGGTGCACTCCAGATTCTGGTGATTACAGGCACTACTGGTCCCGGAGATGTTGTGGCTGAGGTGCTAGTTCGGGACCTATGAGACGGACGGGGTGGGGGAGGTGTGGGAAAGAGGTCAAGGTTGGATAGGAAAAGTTTTTTTGACACACTGGGACGGGTAGCTGGAGGGGGTTTGGGAGTGGAGGAAGAGGTGGTGGTTGTAGGAGGTGTTCGTTTGCTGACTTTGGGTGAAGGTGCATGCGCTGGAGGCTGTCGTGAGGTGGTTGGCTGTTGGGTGGGTGTGTGCCTGCGTTTGTGTATCGTGGGAGGTGGCGTCACAGACACACTGGGAGAGGACACAGGGGACGTGTGAATGGTAGTGGGGGTGGTGACTGCACGTGAGCGGGGTGTGTGGCGGTGGGTGTGCTGGAGAGGGACGTAGTGGCTGTAGAGGTTGTGCATGCAGGTGTGAGTGTAGACGAGACTGGGAGGGAGGAGGGAGACGAGGAGGAGGGGGACACAGTGGAGGCAGTGGATGTTGGTGTGTCTGCATGTGTGTGATACTTGCATGAGTGCCTGTGGGATGTGTGGTGCTTATGTTTGCCTGAGCTTCCCTTGTGTGTTGACGTGTGTGCATGCTGGTCTGTAGTTGTGCTTGGGATAGGCTGAGGTACAGGGGATTGGGTCGGGGTGGAGGAAGTTGGAGGGGGAGGCTAGACACAGGGACAATGTCTGCCATCAGTGCTGAGGCCAGAGTCTGAAAAGCTCGCTGAAGGGCCGCCTGACGGGAATGAATGCCCTCCAGGAATGCATTTGTTTGTTGCAACTGCCTTTCTACACCCTGGATGGCATTCAAAATGGTAGACTGCCCAACAGTGAGGGACCTGAGGAGGTCAATGTCCTCCTCACTGAGGGCAGCAGGGGTGACTGGGGCAGGGCCTGAGGTGCCTGGGGCGAAGGTGATGCCCACCCTTCCAGGTGAGCAGGCACAGGGCAAAGGCTGATCGGCTGCTGGGAGGGCGGTGCTGGAAGGGGGGGTGGCAGCTGTACCTGTTGATGGGGGTGGCACAGATGTTGCTGCCACCACAAGGGAGCTCCCATCAGAGGACGAGTCCGTGTCACTGGTCTCAGCTCCTGTCCCCTCCGTGGAGCTCCCGTCGCCCTCCGTCCCACTGGTGAAGTCCGAGACTGTAGTGTGGCACTCCATGGCCATGTGGGATGCAGCACCCTGGTGCTCCGGTACCACTGCTCCTCCGCCTGATGATGCTAATGCACACAAGAACTGGGAGACCACAAAAAGGGGGGGACGACAGAAGAAAGACATGTTGAGTGCATGCATTACCGCTACCGTTGGCAGACACAACAGACACAGAAGCCCCCTGTACTACGCCGCGCTCTTGGGCTCCACTGTTCAATTCCTGGGAAATGGCCTACAAGGCTATGGACGACATCTGCACACATAGATGACACAGGGGCATGACTAGGTGTACTTGGCACTCTACAGAGGTGGGGTGGGGTGCCACATGGCCTGCCTTACGGAGGGACCTTGCCTACGGAACTCGCCCTGGCCTAGGGAAACCCACAGCCCACCTTTCCCATCCAGACCCCTCCACTGCTCGCAAAGTCAGCAGAATGAGAGTGTACACACCCCCTTGTTGCTGCTGTGATGCCCTCAAGCGCCCATCCAACTCCGGATAGGCCACCGCCAGGATCCTGAACATCAGGGGGGTCATGGTGCGACGGGCACCCCTCCCACGTTGGGAAGCCATCGCCAGCTGAGCCTCCGCCATCTTCTTTCTCCAGCGGCGAATGTCCTCCCATCTTTTCCGGCAGTGGGTGCTCCGTCTGTGGTAGACCCCCAGGGTCCGGACGTCCTTGGCGATTGCACGCCAAATATGTTTTTTCTGGTGGGCGCTGACCTACATGAAATGTACAGGGGGAAGAGTAAGTTATTACCAACCGCACCGTCAAAGTGATTGGCCCCCATCCCTACCCTTGCCATGTGGCACATGCATTCACCGTTGTTTCATGCACGCCGCACTCTCCCCCCTTCCTTCTTACATCCAGCCCTCTCCACACTGGCGTAGCCCATACATCATGCTCCCTGTGTACTTACCTGTTTGTCTGGAGGACCGTAGAGTAGCGTGTACTGGGGGAGGACCCAATCCACGAGTTTCTCCAACCCCTCCGATGTGAAGGCAGGGGCCCTTTCCCCAGACACTCAAGCCATTGTCTCTTCCAGACCGAGGTCACAGCAGCACTTGCAGTGTAGGTCCTCTCCTGTCGAAGATCAGGTATCGAGTGATTCAACAGAAAGAAAATGGCGGTCACGTCCACGGCGGTGCGTACCGTCACCGCCGGCGTACATCATCATTGGCTCCTGGGACCCAGAGGGTCCAATGTTAACCAATACAGCATTGCGCCGCGGTCTTCGACCGCTTACCGCGACGGCGTACAACGCCAGCGCAGTTACCTCACATCCCATTGTCCCACTTTACAGGTCAGGCAGCCGCCATTTCAGGGGCCCACATGGCTTCATTTTCAACTGCGTCACACATACCTAGGCCTAGACTCAACACACATACAGGCCACCTTTTGTGTATGAATGGTGTTCTGTGTAAACTGTGGGTACGTACCTCTGAGTTGTTTGACTCTGTGCTCGCTGTTGTCCTTCATAGGCACCGTCCGCTGGGACATGTGAGGAGATGGTGGCATCCTCCGGTGTACCGACCGTTGGTGGACCTGTCGACAATGGAGGAAAGACATGTGATTATCACCTACAGGCTTGACCGTGCCACAATCCAGGAACTGTGTACCCAGTTGGAGCCAGACCTGATGTCAGCAATCCGCCACCCCACAGGAATCCCCCCTCAAGTGCAGGTGCTGCCAGTGCTCCTTTTCTTAGCAAGTGGGCCATTTCAAACAACAGTGGCCATAGCATCAGGGATGTCCCAGCCTATGTTTTCCAACGTGTTGTCCAGAGTGTTGTCTGCCCTTCTGAAACACATGCGGAGCTACATCGTTTTCCCTCAGGTGGAGGATTTGCCTACAGTGAAAGGTGATTTCTATGCCCTGGGACATATCCCCAACATCATTATTGCCATTGAAGGGACCCATGTGGCTTTGGTACCCCCCCACAGGAGTGAACAGGTGTACAGAAACCGGAAGAGTTATCATTCAATGATTGTACAGATGGTATGTTTGGCAGACCAGTACATCTCCCATGTGAATGCCATGTTCCCTGGCTCAGTGCATGACGCCTACATCCTGCGGAATAGCAGCATCCCTTATGTGATGGGTCAACTCCAGAGGCACCGTGTGTGGCTATTAGGTGAGCACCTGGAAGCAAGACAGTGGGAATGGTTGTCTGGGGATATCCCTAAAGGTTAGTGCGTGTCTAACAGTTGTCCCTCATCATTTGCAGGTGACTCTGGTTACCCCAACCTGTCATGGCTACTGACCCCAGTGAGGAATCCCAGGACAAGGGCAGAGGAACGCTTCAATGAGGCCCATGGGCGAACTAGGAGGGTGATCAAGCGGACCTTCGGCCTCCTGAAGGCCAGGTTCCGGTGCCTCCATATGACAGGTGGATCCCTATTCTACTCACCAAAGAAGGTGTGCCAGATCATCGTGGCCTGCTGTATGCTTCACAACTTGGCTTTGCGACAACAGGTGCCTTTTCTGCAGGAGGATGGTCCAGATGGCGGTGTTGTGGCAGCTGTGGAGCCTGTGGACAATGAAGACGAGGAAGCAGAGGAAGAAGACATGAACAACAGGGACTCAGTGATCCAGCAATATTTGCAGTGAGACACAGGTAAGAGTACAGACCTGCCTACTACATGTACTTATACACTACTGCCTCTCTACTGTCTGTCGTTTTCACTTTCCCTTACGATTTCACAGATGTGGGTCCCACTGTGTGACATCTGCTTAGATTCCTCATGGACTAAGCTGTGTGACATAGGTAGGTTGACATTACAATTGAAAGAGCATTTTGTCACTGTAATTGCTAATACACTATTTCGAAATCACAGACAGACTCCAGATTGTTTTGTGCTTTAAGTGTGTTTATTTAAGTGCTCAATATTGGAGGGGGTAGTAAAATGGTGAGGGGTGATGGCGGAGGAATGTCCATGGCAGAGTCCAGTCTATTAGTCTCACAGGTGCATTGCCCATATGGGCATAGGAAGTGGAGCTGGGGCAGTTTAAGTATGGACAGGGTGACAAAGTGGGACAGTAGGATGACAATCAGGGTGGTCTCATTTCTTGGTGGGGGTCTTGGCATCGTGCTCTGTCTTGTTCCTGGATCTCAGGGGCCGTTTGCGGGGTGGTTCTCCCTCTGCGGGGGTGTGGTGCTGGTCCTGTGGCGGGGCATCCTGTCCACTAGCGCCGGCGGAGGTGGTGGGCAGTTCATCGTCCATGCTAGTGTCAGGGACCCCTTGTAGTGCCACAGTGTCCCTCCTGGTGTTGAGTACTTCCTTCAGCACCCCTACGATAGTGCCCAGGGTGGAGCTGATGGTTCTGAGTTCCTCCCTGAAGCCCATATACTGTTCCTCCTGCAGGCACTGGGTCTCCTGAAACTTGGCCAGTACCGTTGCCATCGTCTCCTGGGAGTGGTGGTAGGCTCCCATGATGGAGGAGAGGGCCTCGTGGAGAGTGGGTTCCCTTGGCCTGTCCGCCCCCTGTCGCACAGCAGCCCTCCCAGTTCCCCTGTGTTCCTGGGCCTCCGTCCCCTGGACCGTGTGCCCACTGCCACTGCCCCCAGGTCCCTGTTATTGTTGGGGTGGTGGGTTAGCCTGGGTTCCCTGTAGTGGTGGACACACAGCTGATTGACGTGTCCTGGGGAAGGAGGTATTTGCCCGCTGGGTGGGTGCTGTGCTGGTGTTTCCAGAGGGGGGAAGCTCTGTAGTGGCCTGTGACTGTGTGATGGGAACCGACTGTCCCGAGATCCCCGATGGGCCGGGCTGGTCATCTAGATCCAGTTGGACAGAGCTGCTGTCATCACTGGGGCCTCTTCTGTTGGTGGTGTGGACATGTGTGGACCCTCCTGTCCAGTGACGTTGGGTAGGGGTCCTGCAGGGGTATAAAAGGATGTTTATTACATCTGTGTGTGGCATGGTGTGCAATGGGTGGGTGACCGTGTACCCCAGTGCTTGCATTCCTGTGTGGGACCTTGTGTGATGATGGTTTAGGGGGTTGTATGGGTATGTGCAGTGGGCATGCTTTAGTCATGGGTGTCCATGCTTTGTTGTTGCATGCAGGGCTTGGTGTTGGGATGGGTGGTTTGTGTTGTTGGGACATATGTGAGGAGTTGGAGTGCTGGGGGTGAGGGTGGGGTATGTGCTGGCATGCAGGTAGGATGGGGGATGTAATAGTTAAGATTTGTCTTACCAGAGTTCATTCCTCCACCTACTCCTGCGAGGCCCTCAGGATGGAGAATCGCCAAGACCTGCTCCTCCCATGTTGTTAGTTGTGGGCGAGGAGGTGGGGGTCCGCCGCCAGTCCGCTGAACCGCCAGGTGGTGTCTTGAGACCACGGAACGCACCTTCCCCTGTAGGTCGTTCCACCTCTTCCTGATGTCCTCCCGATTTCTTGGCTGTTGTCCCACTTCGTTGACCCTGTCCACTATTCTTCGCCATAGCTCCATCTTCCTTGCAATTGAGGTGTGCTGCACCTGTGATCTGAATAGCTGTGGCTCTACCCGGACGATTTTCTCCACCATGACCCTGAGCTCCTCCTCCGAGAACCTGGGGTGTCTTTGCCGTGCCATGGGGTGGTGTAGGTGAAGTGTGGGGTGGAGTGTGGGGTGATAAGTGTGCTGATATGTAGTGGGGTGTTGTGTGAGGTGCGTGGAAGTTCTTTGGGTGATGGTGTTGTGTGCCTGTGGATGCTGTTGTTCTTGCTGGTGCTGTCTCTCTCTGGCTTTCGTTCGTGATTTGTTGTCGTAAGAGTTTGTGGGTGAGTGGGTGATGTGGGTGTGTGTTTAATATTGTATTGGGTGTGTGGGAGTGATGTGTGTATGTGTATCAGGTGTGTGTATTTCGATTTGCCCAATGTGGCTGTGTTTTGTAAATGTGTGTGTATTTTGAGCGCAGCGGTGTGTACCGCAGTTGAAAGACCGCCGTGTGGATTCGTGGGTCGTGATAGTGTGGGCGTATTTCTGTTGGCGTGACGGTGGAGGTTTTGTTTTCGCCAGTTTATCACTGACCTTTGGTGTGGCGGACTTGTGTGGGTGTCTAGATTTTGGCGGATTCCGAACTGTGGGTCATAATAGCTGTGGCGGAATTCCGCGGCGGTGTGTTGGCGGTCTTCTGCACGGCGGTAAGCGGCTTTTACCATCAATGTTGTAATGAGGGCCTTAGTCTTCTTCCCTTAACACTTAATAAAAAAAGTACATGGCAGAACTGATTTTTTAAAAAGAAACCTCACCAGGAAAACAGGTGGCTGGGTGAATGTTTATTAAAATTATTCATTTTTTTGCAAATATAAAACCAGTCATGCTTAGGTGATAGCATAATTTAGTTTTTCATTTTTATTTTTGCAGCATATATTTTGCTTACAATGACAGATAGGCCATTTCACCAGCTTGTAAGGCCAAATCTATTGGCTTTGCCGGTGATTTTCTCTTTTGTCAAATTTTTTGGCTCCTCCTTTATTACACTGATGCATACAGCTGTGGAATACGGTTTCTTACACATTTTCATAACGTGCTAAACGGTAGAAGTCGTGTAGCATGGTCACACTAAGGCCCATATTTATACTCTTTTAGTGCCGCATTTGCGCCGCTTTTTAACGCAAAAGCGACGCAAACTTACAAAATACAATTGTATTTTGTAAGTTTGCACCACTTTTGCGTCGAAAAATTACGCAAATGCAGCGCTAAAAGATTATTAATATGGGCCTAAATATTCATGTATTGCGGAGTTTAAAATTGCGCCTTGTATTTTTTTCTATTTATTATGAAGTGCTTTCTCGAACAGCCATGTCTTGGCGTTGGGTGTAATATGAATGAGGCAGGTAATGCCCGCCTTTAGTAAATGTTCATTCCACTCCCTGCTCCTGTGATTTAGTCAAGGTTTTTCGTTCAATATAATTGGCGTTAGACCAAAACTTGTTAATTGATTGGGTGAGTGTTGTACAGACGTATTCCATTTTGTGTTCCAAGAAACTTAGGCCCCCATTACAACCCTGGCGGTAAATCCCGCTTACCGCCGTGCAGAAGACTGCCAACATACTGCTGCAGCCGTGGAATTCCGCTACAGGTATTACGACCCACAGCTCGGAATCCGCCACAATACAGACACCCACACAAGTCCGCCACACCAAAGGTCAGTGATAAACTGCCGATACCAAAACTGACACCGTCACGCCAACAAGAATACGTCCACACTATCACGACCCACGAATCAACGCGGCGGTCTTTCAACCACGGTAAACCATTGGCGGTACACACCTCCACGCTCAAAATACACACACACTTACAAAACACAACCACATTGGACAATTCAAAATACACACACCTCATACACATACCACTCCCACACACCCAATCCAATATAAAACACACACCCACATTACCCACAAACCCTTACTACCAGAAATTTGAAAGCAGGCCAGAGAGAGACACTACCAAAAACAACACCAGCATCCACAGACACACAACACCATCACATACACAACATCCACGCACCTCAAACAACACAGCAAAATATCCCCTCACACATCACAATAGACACCACCTCACACATCACCCACACCACATCATGGCACCTCAAAGACACCCCAGGTTCTCTGAGGAGGAGCTCAGGGTCATGGTGGAGGAAATCATCTGGGTAGAGCCACAGCTATTCGGATCACAGGTGCAGCAGACATCCATTTGCAAGGAAGATGGAGCCATGGCGAAGAATTGTCGACAGGGTAAATGCAGTGGGACAGCATCCAAGAACACGGGATGACATCAGGAAGAGTTGGAACGACCTACGGGGAAGGTGTGTTCCGTGGTATCCAGACACCAGATTGCTGGACAGAGGACTGGCGGTGGACCCTCCTCTTCCCCCACAACTAACAACATGGGAGGAGCAAGTCTTGGCAATTATGCATCCTGAGGGCCTCGCAGGAGTAGCAGGAGGACTGGACTCTGGTAAGGCAAATCTTTACTACCTTACCCCCCACCCCACCTGCATGCCACCACATACTCCCACCCTTACCCTCACACCCATCACCCCAACAACCCACAGATACCCCACCAACACAACCCACACATCCCAAAACCAAGCCCTGCATGTAACACCAATGCATGGACACCAATCACCGAAGCATGTCCAGTACAGAGACTCACTCAAGGACCCAAAATCACCAATCAGACAAGGACCAAGCCAATAATGTAAGCACTGGAGTAGAGGGTCACTCACCCATTGCACACAATGGCACACACAGATACAACAACACTGCATTTACATCCCCACAGGACCTCCACTCAACGTCACCGGAGAGGAGGTGCTACCAACATCCAGTCCCCCCCCCCAGAAGAGGCCCACAGTGATGACAGCAGCTCTGCACGCCTGGATCAGGATGATCAGCCCGGCCCGTCTGGGACCTCGGGACAGTCGGTTCCCCTGCCACTGTCACAAGCCACCACAGAGCCTCCCCCCTTAAGAAACACCAGCACAGCACCCACCCAGCAGGCCCATCCCTCTGTCCCCAGGACACGTCAATCAGCAGTGTGTCCACCACTACAGTGAACCCAGGCAACTCCACTAACACAGGATGATTGGGGACCTGGGGGCAGTGGCAGTGGGCACACGGTTCAGGGGCAGAGGCACAGGATAACAGGGAAACTGGGAGGACTGCTGTGCGACCGGGGGGGGGACAGGCCCAGGGAACCGACACTCCACGAGGCACTCTCCAACATCATGGGGGCTTATCATCATTCCCAGGAGGCCATGGCAACGGTTCTGGCCAAGTTTCAGGAGACCCAGCGGCTGCAGGAGGAACACTACCTGGGGATCAGGGAGGACCTGAAGTCCATTAACACCATCCTGGTCACCATTGCAGGGGTGCTGGCAGACCTTCTCAACACCAGATGGGACACAGTGGCACAACAAGGAGCCCCTGACACTAGCCTGGACGATGAACAGCCCTCCACCTCCGCGGTGCTAGTGGACAGGAGGCACCACCACAGGAACTACAGGACACCAGCACCCCACCCCCTGCAGATGGAGAACCACCCTGCAAACGGTCCCTGAGATCCAGGAACAAGACAGAGAAAATTGCCAAGACCCCCGCGAGGAAATGAGACCCCCCCTGAATGTCACTCTTCTGTCCCACTATGTCACCCTGTCCATCCTTAAATTGCCATTGCTCCACTTCCTATGCCCCTTTGGACAATGCACCTGCGAAACAAATAGACTGGACTCTGCCATGGACATTCCTCCACAATCACCCAGCCCATTTTACAACCCACCTCCACTTATTTGCACAGGAATAAACACACTTCAATCACAAAACAATCTGGAGTCAGTCTGTGCTTTCACAAATGTGTAATTGCAATAACTATGGAATATAGCAATGCCAATGTACTTATTCACATACCAATTGTAGGAGGCTGGACTGGCTTGTAGTGAGTACCAAGGGGTACTTGCACCTTGCACCAGGCCCAGTTATCCCTTATTAGTGTATAGGGTGTCTAGCAGCTTAGGCTGATAGATAATGGTAGCTTAGCAGAGCAGCTTAGGCTGAACTAGGAGACGTGTGAAGCTACTACAGTACCACTTAGTGTCATATGCACAATATCATAAGAAAACACAATACACAGTTATACTAAAAATAAAGGTACTTTATTTTTATGACAATATGCCAAAGTATCTTAGAGTGTACCCTCAGTGAGAGGATAGGAAATATACACAAGATATATATACACAATAGCAAAAATATGCAGTATAGTCTTAGAAAACAGTGCAAACAATGTATAGTTACAATAGGATGCAATGGGGAAACATAGGGATAGGGGCAACACAAACCATATACTCCAAAAGTGGAATGCGAACCACGAATGGACCCCAAACCTATGTGACCTTGTAGAGGGTCGCTGGGACTATTAGAAAATAGTGAGAGTTAGAAAAATAACCCTCCCCAAGACCCTGAAAAGTGAGTGCAAAGTGCACTAAAGTTCCCCTAAGGACAAAGAAGTCGTGTTAGAGGAATAATGCAGGAAAGACACAAACCAACAATGCAACAACTGTGGATTTCCAATCTAGGGTACCTGTGGAACAAGGGGACCAAGTCCAAAAGTCACAAGCAAGTCGGAGATGGGCATATGCCCAAGAAATGCCAGCTGTGGATGCAAAGAAGCTTCTACTGGACAGAAGAAGCTGAGGTTTCTGCAGGAACGAAAAGGGCTAGAGACTTCCCCTTTGGTGGACGGATCCCTCTCGCCGTGGAGAGTCGTGCAGAAGTGTTTTCCCGCCGAAAGAACGCCAACAAGCCTTGCTAGTTGCAAATCGTGCGGTTAGCGTTTTTGGACGCTGCTGTGGCCCTGGAGGGACCAGGAGGTCGCAAATTGGACCAGGAGAGAGAGGGGACGTCGAGCAAGACAAGGAGCCCTCTTAGCAGCAGGCAGCACCCGGAGAACTGCCAGAAACAGGCACTATGAGGATGCGTGAAACAGTGCTCACCCGAAGTCGCACAAAGGAGTCCCAAGTCGCCGGAGACCAACTTAGAACGTCGTGCAATGCAGGTTAGAGTGCCGTGGACCCAGGCTTGGCTGTGCACAAAGGATTTCCGCCGGAAGTGCACAGGGGCCGGAGTAGCTGCAAAAGTCGCGGTTCCCAGCAATGCAGCCCAGCGAGGTGAGGCAAGGACTTACCTCCACCAAACTTGGACTGAGGAGTCACTGGACTGTGGGGGTCACTTGGACAGAGTCGCTGGATTCGAGGGACCTCGCTCGTCGTGCTGAGAGGAGACCCAAGGGACCGGTAATGCAGCTTTTTGGTGCCTGCGATTGCAGGGGGAAGATTCAGTCGACCCACGGGAGATTTCTTCGAAGCTTCTGGTGCAGAGAGGAGGCAGACTACCCCCACAGCATGCACAAGCAGGAAAACAGTCGAGAAGGCGGCAGGATCAGCGTTACAGAGTTGCAGTAGTCGTCTTTGCTACTATGTTGCAGGTTTGCAGGCTTCCAGCGCGGTCAGCAGTCGATTCCTTGGCAGAAGATGAAGAGAGAGATGCAGAGGAACTCGGATGAGCTCTTGCATTCGTTATCTAAAGTTTCCCCAGAGACAGAGACCCTAAATAGCCAGAAAAGAGGGTTTGGCTACCTAGGAGAGAGGATAGGCTAGCAACACCTGAAGGAGCCTATCACAAGGAGTCTCTGACGTCACCTGGTGGCACTGGCCACTCAGAGCAGTCCAGTGTGCCAGCAGCACCTCTGTTTCCAAGATGGCAGAGGTCTGGAGCAGGTCAGGGGAGTGGTCACTCCCCTTTCCTTTGTCCAGTTTCGCGCCAGAGCAGGGCTAAGGGGTCCCCTGAACCGGTGTAGACTGGCTTATGCAGAATTGGGCACATCTGTGCCCAAGAAAGCATTTCCAGAGGCTGGGGGAGGCTACTCCTCCCCTGCCTTCACACCATTTTCCAAAGGGAGAGGGTGTCACACCCTCTCTCAGAGGAAGTTCTTTGTTCTGCCATCCTGGGCCAGGCCTGGCTGGACCCCAGGAGGGCAGATGCCTGTCTGAGGGGTTGGCAGCAGCAGCAGCTGCAGTGAAACCCCAGGAAGGGCAGTTTGGCAGTACCAGGGTCTGTGCTACAGACCGCTGGGATCATGGGATTGTGCCAACTATGCCAGGATGGCATAGAGGGGGCAATTCCATGATCATAGACATGTTACATGGCCATATTCGGAGTTACAATTGTGAAGCTACATATAGGTAGTGACCTATATGTAGTGCACGCGTGTAATGGTGTCCCCGCACTCACAAAGTTCAGGGAATTGGCTCTGAACAATGTGGGGGCACCTTGGCTAGTGCCAGGGTGCCCTCACACTAAGTAACTTTGCACCTAACCTTTACCAGGTAAAGGTTAGACATATAGGTGACTTATAAGTTACTTAAGTGCAGTGTAAAATGGCTGTGAAATAACGTGGACGTTATTTCACTCAGGCTGCAGTGGCAGGCCTGTGTAAGAATTGTCAGAGCTCCCTATGGGTGGCAAAAGAAATGCTGCAGCCCATAGGGATCTTCAGGAACCCCAATACCCTGGGTACCTCAGTACCATATACTAGGGAATTATAAGGGTGTTCCAGTAAGCCAATGTAAATTGGTAAAATGGTCACTAGCCTGTTAGTGACAATTTGGAAAGAAATGAGAGAGCATAACCACTGAGGTTCTGATTAGCAGAGCCTCAGTGAGACAGTTAGTCACTACACAGGTAACACATTCAGGCACACTTATGAGCACTGGGGCCCTGGGTTACCAGGGTCCCAGTGACACATACAACTAAAACAACATCTATACAGTGAAAAATGGGGGTAACATGCCAGGCAAGATGGTACTTTCCTACACCAATGTAACACAGCTGTAGGCCAGGAGTAAACAGAGCAGAGGGCACAAAGTGGGACCCACATCCGTGAAATGGAAAGTCAAAGTGACAAGTCAGGGTCCATACACTGAGTGAAAATGACAGACTTATGCTAGCTCAAACAACAGTATGAGATGTGGGAAGCAGTTACATCTTCTTACCTGTGTCTCACTGGAAGTATTGCATGATGATGTTGTTTTGGTTGTCGATATCCTCGTCTTCTGCCTCCTCTTCACTGTCTACAGGCTCCACAGCTGCCACAAGACCACCATCTGACCCATCCTCCTGCAGAAAAGGCACCTGCCGCCGCAAATCCAGGTTGTGCAGCATACAGCAGGCCACGATTATCTGGCACACCTTCTTCGGTGAGTAGTATAGGGAGCCACCTGTCAGATGGAGGCACCGTAATCTGGCCTTCAGGAGGCCGAAGGTGCGTTCGATCACCCTCCTAGTTTGCCCATGTGCCTCATTGTAGCGTTCCTCTGCCCTTGTCCTGGGATTCCTCACTGGGGTCAGTAGCCATGACAGGTTGGGGTAACCAGAGTCACCTGCAAATGTCGAGGGATATCTGTTAGACACACACTAAGCCTTAGTGACATCCCCATACCCAGACACCTTTGTCAACTGTATTGGGACCTTGGCCTCACCTATTAGCCACACACGGTGCCTCTGGAGTTGCCTCATCACATAAGGGATGCTGCTATTTCTCAAAATTTAAACGTCATGCACAGAGCCAGGATACTTGGCATTGACATGGGAGATGTACTGGTCTGCCAAACACACCATCTGCACATTCATCGAATGGTAGCTCTTCCGGTTTCTATACACCTGTTCATTCCTGCGGGGGGTACAAATGCCACATGTGTCCCATCAATGGCACCAATGATGGGGATATGTCCCAGGGCATAGAAGTCACCTTTCACTGTGGGCAAGTCCTCCACCTGAGTGAAAACGATGTAGCTGCACATGTGTTTCAGCAGGGCAGATAACACTCTGGACAACACCCAGAACATTGGCTGGGGCATCCCTGATGCCTTGGCCACTGTTGTTTGAAAAGATCCACTGGCCAGGAAATGGAGTACAACAGAACCTGCACTAGAGGGGGGATTCCTGTGGGATGACGGATAGCTGAAATCAGGCCTGGCTCCAACTGGGCACACAGTTACAGGATTGTTGCACGATCAAGCCTGTTTGTGACTAGGATGTGTCTCTCTTCCATTGTCGACAGGTCCACCAGGGGTCTGTACACCGGAGGATGCCGCCATCTCATCACCTGCCCCAGCAGACGTGCCCCGTGGAGGAGAACAGTGAGAAGAGAGTCATCCAACACTGAGGTATCACAATTTATTATTTGCAGAAACTTTATTAATCCGCAATGTGCCGGTATCTGTCTATATTCCTGACCCAGATAGGTGGGACGCAGTTAACATTCATCCCCTTCTGAAATGGCGGCTGCCTGACCTGTAAGGTCGGACAAGGGGATATGAGGTAACTGCGCTGGCGTTGTACACCGTTGCGGTGGGCGGTTGAAGACCGCGGCCAAATTCTGCATTGGTTAACATTGGGCCCTATGGGTCCCAGGAGCCAATGACGATGTACGCCGGTGGTGACGGTACGCACCGCCGCGGACGTGACCGCCATTTTCTGTCTGTTCCCTCACTTGATACCTGACCTTCAACAGGAGAGGACCTACACTGCAAGTGCTGCTGTGACCTGTGTCTGTAAGCGACGATGGCTACAGTGTCTGGGGAAAGGGCCCCTGCCTTCACTTCGGAGGAGTTGGAGAAACTAGTGGATGGGGTCCTCCCCAGTACACGCAACTGTACGGTCCTCCAGACAAACAGGTGAGTACACTGTGAGCATGCTGCATGGGCAATGTCTGTTTTGAGTGGTGTGGATGGAAGATACATGGGGGGGGGCTGAGGCCTGCATGTGCGGATGTTGAGTGTATGTGCGCCAGGGCATGGGTGGGAACTGGTGGGCAATGAGTATGACGGTCCGGACGGGGGTGAGTACAATCTCATTCAGCTGACTCTGCGCGCATTACGAGGTGTCTGGGTGGGGGAGGTGGGCAGTGGGTTCCCCTAGGCCAGGGCGAACTTGGTAGGCAAGGTCCCTTGTGAGGCAGGCTATGTGGCATCCCAACCCCACCAGTGGTAAGAGCCATCTGCACCTAGTCAGGCTCCTGTGACTTCCAGGTGTGCAGCAATTGGTCTTAGGCCTCGTACCCCATGGTCAGCTAACATTTCTAGGAGCTGTCAGTGCATGGCGTAGTGCAGAGGGCTGCTCCATGTGTGTTGTGTCCGCCAACAGTAGTGGTGTGGCATGCACTGAACATGTCTTTCTTCTGTCTCCCCCCACCCCCTTTTTGTGGTCTCCCTGTTCTTGTGTGCAATAGCATCATCAGGCAGAGGAGCATTGGCACCAGAGCAGGAGGGAGCTGCAACCCACTTGGCACTGGAGGGTGAAGCAATGGAGTCTGAAGCCACAAGTGGGACGGAGGGCGAGGGGAGCTCCACGGCGGGGACAGGAGCAGACAGCAGTGACAGCGACTCCTCCTCTGATGGGAGCTCCCTTGCGGTGGCGGGCACCTCTGTGCCCACTGCATCAACAGGTACAGTCGCCATCCCCCCTACCAGCACCACGCTCCCAGCAGCCCCTCAGTGTGTGTCCAGTGCCCGCCAACCCAGGAGGGTGGGCATCTCCTTCGCCCCAGGCACCTCAGGCTCTGTCCCAGTTAGCCCTGCTGCCCTCAGTGAGGAGGCTATTGACCTCCTGAGATCCCTCACTGTTGGGCAATCTACCATTGTGAATGCCATCCAGGGTGTAGAGGGGCACTTGCAACAAACAAATGCATACCTGGAGGGCATTCATTCTGGCCAGGCAGCCCAACAGAGAGCATTTCAGGCTCTGGCCTCAGCACTGATGGCAGCCATCATCCCCGTGTCCAGCCTCCCCCTCCAACTTCCTCCAGCCAGACCCAATCCCCTGTACCTAATTGTAGGAAAGTACCATCTTGCCTGGCATGTTACCCCCATATTTCACTGTATATATGTTGTTTTAGCGTATGTGTCACTGGGACCCTGCCAGCCAGGGCCCCAGTGCTCATAAGTGTGCCCTGTATGTGTTACCTGTGTGATGACTAACTGTCTCACTGAGGCTCTGCTGACCAGAACCTCAGTGGTTATGCTCTCTCTGCTTTCTAAATTGTCACTAACAGGCTAGTGACCAATTTCACCAATTCACATTAGCATACTGGAACACCCTTATAATTCCCTAGTATATGGTACTGAGGTACCCAGGGTATTGGGGTTCCAGGAGATCCCTATGGGCTGCAGCATTTCTTTTGCCACCCATAGGGAGCTCTGACAATTCTTACACAGGCCTGCCACTGCAGCCTGAGTGAAATAACGTCCACGTTATTTCACAGCAATTTACCACTGCACTTAAGTAACTTATAAGTCACCTATATGTCTAACCTTTACCTGGTAAAGGTTGGGTGCTAAGTTACTTAGTGTGTGGGCACCCTGGCACTAGCCAAGGTGCCCCCACATCGTTCAGGGCAAATTCCCCGGACTTTGTGAGTGTGGGGACACCATTTAACGCGTGCACTATACATAGGTCACTACCTATGTATAGGGTCACAATGGTAACTCCGAACATGGCCATGTAACATGTCTAAGATCATGGCATTGCCATGTCAGTCTCTAGCACAGACCCGGGTACTGCCAAACTGCCTTTCCCGGGGTTTCACTGCAGCTGCTGCCAACCCCTCAGACAGGTTTCTGCCCTCCTGGAGTCCAGCCAGGCTTGGCCCAGGAAGAGCAGAACAAAGGACTTCCTCAGAGAGAGGGTGTTACACCCTCTCCCTTTGGAAAAAGGTGTCAGGGCTGGGGAGGAGTAGCCTCCCCCAGCCTCTGGAAATGTTTTGATGGGCACAGATGGTGCCCATCTCTGCATAAGCCAGTCTACACCGGTTCACGGATCCCCCAGCCCTGCTCTGGTGCGAAACTGGACAAAGGAAAGGGGAGTGACCACTTCCCTAACCTGCACCTCCCAGGGGAGGTGCCCAGAGCTCCTCCAGTGTGCTTCAGACCTCTGCCATCTTGGAAACAGAGGTGCTGCTGGCACACTGGACTGCTCTGAGTGGCCAGTGCCAGCAGGTGACGTCAGAGACTCCTGCTGATAGGCTCTTACCTGTGTTGCTAGCCTATCCTCCTTCCTAAGTAGCCAAACCTCCTTTTCTGGCTATTTAGGGTCTCTGCTTTGGGGAATTCTTTAGATAACGAATGCAAGTGCTCATCAGAGTTCCTCTGCATCTCTCTCTTCACCTTCTGCCAAAGGATCGACCGCTGACTGCTCAGGACGCCTGCAAAACCGCAACAAAGTAGCAAAGACGACTACTGCAACCTTGTATCGCTGATCCTGCCGCCTTCTCGACTGTTTCCTGGTGGTGCATGCTCTGGGGGTAGCCTGCCTTGTCTCTGCACTAGGAGCTCTGAAGAAATCTCCCGTGGGTCGACAGAATCTTCCCCCGCAACCGCAGGCAGCAAAAGACTGCATCACCGGTCTTCTGGGTCCCCTCTCGGCATGATGAGCGTGGTCCCTGAATCTCAGCAACTCTGTCCAAGTGACTCCCACAGTCCAGTGACTCTTCAGTCCAAGTTTGGTGGAGGTAAGTCCTTGCCTCCCCACGCTAGACTGCATTGCTGGGTACCGCGTGATTTGCAGCTGCTCCGGCTCTTGTGCACTCTTCCAGGATTTCCTTTGTGCACAGCCAAGCCTAGGTCCCCGACACTCTAACCTGCAGTGCACAGCTTCCTGAGTTGTCCTCCGGCGTCGTGGGACTCCCTTTTGTGTCTTCGGGTGAGCTCCGGTTCACTCCTCTTCGTAGTGCCTGTTCCGGCACTTCTGCAGGTGCTGCCTGCTTCTGTGAGGGCTCCCTGACTTGCTGGGTGCCCCCTCTGTCTCCTCATCCAAGTGGCGACATCCTGGTCCCTCCTGGGCCACAGCAGCATCCAAAAACCCTAACAGCGACCCTTGCCGCTAGCAAGGCTTGTTTGCGGTCTTTCTGCGTGGGAACACCTCTGCAAGCTTCTTCACGACGTGGGACATCCATCCTCCAAAGGGGAAGTTTCTAGCCCTCTTCGTTCTTGCAGAATCCACAGCTTCTACCATCCGGTGGCAGCTCCTTTGCACCCTCAGCTGGCATTTCGTGGGCATCTGCCCACTCTCGACTTTGTCGTAACTCTTGGACTTGGTCCCCTTGTTCCACAGGTACTCTCGTCCAGAAATCCACTTTGGTTGCATTGCTGGTGTTGGTCTTCCTTGCAGAATTCCCCTATCACGACTTCTGTGCTCTCTGGGGAATATAGGTGCACTTTACACCTACTTTTCAGGGTCTTGGGGTGGGCTTTTTTTCTAACCCTCACTGTTTTCTTACAGTCCCAGCGACCCTCTACGAGCTCACATAGGTTTGGGGTCCATACGTTATTCGCATTCCACTTTTGGAGTATATGGTTTGTGTTGCCCCTATACCTATGTGCTCCTATTGCAATCTATTGTAACTATACACTGCTTGCATTACTTCTTTTTGCTATTACTGCATATTTTTGGTATTGTGTACATATATCTTGTGTATATTTGGCATCCTCATACTGAGGGTACTCACTGAGATACTTTTGGCATATTGTCATAAAAATAAAGTACCTTTATTTTTAGTATATCTGTGTATTGTGTTTTCTTATGATATTGTGCATATGACACCAGTGGTATAGTAGGAGCTTTGCATGTCTCCTAGTTCAGCCTAAGCTGCTCTGCTATAGCTACCTTCTATCAGCCTAAGCTGCTAGAAACACCTCTTCTACACTAATAAGGGATAACTGGACCTGGTACAGAGTGTAAGTACCCCTTGGTACCCACTACAAGCCAGGCCAGCCTCCTACACTAATCCTATCCCAAGCACATCATCAGACCAGCATGCACACACATTAACACACAAGAGTGGACATGGCAAACATAAGTACCACACATCCCACAGGCACTCACACAAGCACCATCCCCATGCAGACACAGCAACATCCACTGCGTCCCCCTCCTCCATGTCCTCCTCCTCCCTCCCTGTCTCGTCTCCACTCACACCTGCATGCACTACGTCCTCAGCCACTACCTCCATCACCAGCATGCCCATCTCCACACACCGCTCACGTGCACTCACCACCCCCACTACCATTCACACATCCCCAGTGTCCTCTCCCAGTGTGTCAGTGAGCCCTCCTCCCAAAGTACACAAACGCAGGCACACACCCACCCAACAGCATTCCACCCCACAACAGCCTCCGGCCCATGCACCTTCACCCAAATCCAGCAGACTTACATCTCCTACAACCACTACCTCTAACTCCACTCCCAAACCCCCTCCATCTTCCCGTCCCAGTGTGTCAAAAAAACCTTTCCTGGCAAGCTTTGACCTCTTCCCTTCACCTCCTACCCCACTGTCCTTCCCCTAGGGCCAGGCTTTCCAGGTCCCAGCCCAGCACCTCAGCCACCAAATCCCCAGGCACAGTGGTGCCAGCAACTGTGGGGTCATCGAGTGCGCCACCCATCAGGGCTGCCAGTGTGCCACGTAGCGAGGGCAAGGACATTCTGCCACCTGCCAAGGTGAAAAAGGTGTCCACATCCCAGAGGGAAAAGACGAAACTACCAGCCACCAAGGGCTCAGCAAAAATAAAAAGGGATAGTGGCAAGACAACTGCAGCACCATCAAAGGTGGGGAAGGGCCAGAAGCAGAAGAGCAGGTCAGGAGAGGGCATGGTGGCACCGACTGAGGGACCAGTGTCACACCTTCTGTCCAAGACCACGCCAACCTGTACAGCGGCGAACACCGCTAGCTGCCCCGCTACCATAACCACCACCTGCACCGCCCCCGGCACATCTACAGCCTCAGCGACAGTCCCCAGCCTCTTCCCCAGTGGGCAGCCGTCCGAGGCTGCAGGAGATGTCCTGCTTTGTCCCTCAGCAGGTGCTGACCCATGCACTGCCGCCAGCACCGCCGCCACAGACACCGCCGCCACAGACACCGCCACAAGCACAGCCACCGGCCCCGTGGCGTCCTCGGACACTGGCACCACCGCTGACATGGCTACCATCCCCAGTGGTCAGTCGTCTGAGGTTGGAGGTGAGTTCGTGGACCCTGGGCAACTTCCATGAGGCATGACTTCCATCACTGTTTGCACCTGCAGGTGGAATGCGAAGCCGCAGCAGTGTGGGGTATGTCGCTGCCTCCATGGCGTATCATGCTACCTGAACCTTGCCAATCTCATGGCACGCACACCCAGGTGAGGGAATTGTACCAGCCACACTGCACATGTAGTACTCTGGGCTCCAGAACCAGTGGAATATCACATCCACTACCTCAGTCCTTGGCAAGATGAAGCACTCTGGGGACCAGGCCCCCTCCAGAACCAGTGGAGTATCACATCCACTACCTCAGTCCTTGGCAGGATGAAGCACTCTGGGCACCAGGCCCCCTCCAGAACCAGTGGAGACTGTTATCCACTTGAGAGACTGTGGCTTTGCACTCCCCAGGATTAAGCAGTGGGCAAACTACCCACTGGAGAGACTTGAGAGACTGTGGCTTTGCACTCCCCAGGAAACAGCAGTGGGGAAACCACCCACTGGAGAGACTTGAGAGACTGTGGTTTTGCACTCCCCAGGATAAAGCAGTGGGCAAACCACCCACTGGAGAGACTTGACAGACTGTGGCTTTGCACTCCCCAGGATACAGCAGTGGGTAAACCACCCACTGGAGAGACTCATGAGACTGTGGCTTTGCACTCCCCAGGATAAAGCAGTGGGCAAACCACCCACTGGAGAGACGTGAGAGACTGTGGCTTTGCACTCCCCAGGATAAGGCAAACCACCCACTGGAGAGACTTGAGAGACTGTGGCTTTTCACTCCCCAGGATACAGCAGTGGGGAAACCACCCACTGGAGAGACTTGAGAGACTGTGGTTTTGCACTCCCCAGGATACAGCAGTGGGCAAACCGCCCACTGGAGAGACTTGAGAGACTGTGGCTTTCCACTCCCCAGGATACAGCAGTGGGCAAACCACCCACTGGAGAGACTTATGAGACTGTGCCTGTGCACTTCCCAGGTTACAGCAGTGGGCAAAATACCCATTGGAGAGACTTGAGAGACTGTGGCTTTGCCCTCCCCAGGATAAAGCAGTGGGGAAACCACCCACTGGAGAGACTTGAGAGACTGTGGCTTTGCACTCCCCACGGAGCCCCCTCGTGCAGCAGTGGCGTTGTGCGTTCATCAGGCTGAGGTGCCCCCCTCCCCCCCTCCTGAGGTGCCTGTGTATTTTCAATCTGATGCCCCAGCAGTGTTCTCTCCGTTTCCAGTCAGGTATCATGTGTGAGCTTCGCCCATGCATTTTGGGCCCAGTGGTCCACGGACAATGATTGGTGCACTATCTGGACTTGTGTAGTTGGTGTACATATGTGTATATACTGAATTTTTACTTTTGACTAATGGATTTTTAATGATTACAATTGTTACAATAATTTGCTACTAGTTATATTGGACATAGTTTCCCTATATTCTAATATCACCCATTAATGGGGGATTACGTGCAATGAGAAACATTTTAAATAGGAGACCTGCAAACTTTATGGAGCCCACAGAAATGCTTCTGGATATGACAACATTGGTCCTGGAGTGTAATATATTCTTGCATAGTGATGTCTGGTATCTACAGGTGCAAGATACTGTGTTGACTCCAGATTTGCACCCTCATACGCAAAAAATGTTATGTTTTTTTTTGAGGGGTCAGCGAAACTGGGGCCCTAGCAGGATCCAATGGTGTGTTGACAGGGAACAAACTTGTTGACTTTTTTTCCTACTTGAATGGAAATTACAATATTATGAGTTTCGCTTTGACATAGATTAAGAAGACAATCATTGTGTTTGGAAATACAATTGTAGGTAAAAAATCATAAACTATAAAGTAGGATGCACTGCAAAGAACATCTTGAAAAGGCTGTCCCACATGCTGCTAGCTCACGTCGCCAATCGCAAATTAGAGCCATCCCATTGTGGAAAATAACCAGGGAAGGAAGATCTATAGCATGGATAAAGGGTTTTGTGAAATTATCATCGACATTGAACACAGATTTTACGTCAGAAGGTATGATTGGAAATGACTGAAAACAGCAGGTTGTAAGGTTTTGAAATTGAAACGAGAGACCATATTAATGGGGGATTTTGGTTAGCATACTACAAAAAGAAATAGAATGACTACACATGGGAAGGACATTGATAGATTTAGAGGTATATTGAATAAACATTGGCATGTACTGACTCGAACAGGAACTACATTACCCCACATCCTAGCAGAAGGTTTTGCAGAGGAAGGACGATAAAGACCATAGGAAGCTGTAGCTACCCCTTGTCCCACCTCTAATATGACCCCTTGGTGCTCCCTGCCATCTGGCTTTTATAAATGTGGGAGATGTATGGTTTGCAAACTAGCTGTGGGCAGAAACAGATCTAACTGCTACAGTGAGAGCAAAGAGTATACAATGTTGTCTAATATTACATGGAGTTTGAAGTATGTGTTTTATATTTTGCTGTGTGCCTTTGGTAAAGTGTATGCAGGTAGCATGATCAGAACAGTATGTGAGAGAACCTCAGACCACGTGAGCTCTGAAATCGGGGGCTTTGAAAAATTATTTTGCAGTGCATCATGTTAGAACAGGATCCCACATTCTGATTTCATTCATGGAAATGATTTTGTGGGTGCTAAAGCCATGGATGGCAATCAAGACCTGCTCCTACATTGTGTTGATGCACTGTGGATAATGAAACTGAAATCTGTGGAGAAGGGACTTAACACAGAGTTACAGTGCTTTCTGGGAGATGAATGATAATATGCCTAGGGGGTTGGAATATGTCATCATTTAAATGTGCCAGGACAAGTTCATGTTAGGGGAAGTGCCTGTCACCTGCGAGGTAAGCTGGCTGTAGCGTGATGCTCACTTTGATTCATGGTTGGAATATTTTGGGGAGTCTGTTATGTGTCACTATGGTATATCATTACCGTAACTGGGACAGTGAGGCCATGTATGGGAATTTAGAGATATTAGATTTGTATCTAGTATGATGTGCGCTGTTTTGTTTGTTGTGCTCCCTTAGTATATTTTGATGTGAATACGTTATATTAGTATGGGGAACAGGACAGGTAAGTCGCTTATATATACTTAACAATGTGTTATTGGTAGATAGTATGACGTGCGCTGTCTTTGTGTATTTTGTTACCTTGCTTTCTCTTATCTGGACTATTAGGGTACGAAGAGAATGATGTATATGTACTAGATTGCAGTGTGGTTTGTATAGAAGTACTAGTTAATATGCTTTAAGGTGAGTTTTCTCGTTGAGACATGCAGGCTCCAATGTAACAACTTTGCTTTGAGTTTGAAACGGTAACGCATCACTCCTTCACCCAAGATGGCGTTTACGTTTAATGCCAAAGGGACAAGGCATTATGGGAATAACGCCTATAGATAGTCCGTTTTCTAGTTTCGAACCAAAATCTCTGTTCTAAGGTGGTGCCCACTTGCAACGCCACATACACTCATCTCTACATGGGGACTCCGACATCTGTATTTATAGGAGTAATGTCCTTTGGCAGTCTGTTTTCTAATCCTGGGCTTAAATCTCAGACCTAAGGTGGTGCCCACATAAAACACCACATACATGTGTAATCCTATATGTGGTCACCTATCTTTATGGAATAGCGGTTGATTTGAGATGGCACTGATTAATCTGACAAGCCTTTGATTACCCAAGTAACTATTAAGATTATATTGGAAGCTATAGGTATGAAAAATCCAAATTAAGGTTCAGAGGATGAATTTTGATTGACCTGCTATATATCTGTATGTCAAGATATTATTCATATTCAGTCTGTGCTTACACTGTGATTTCTTTTTCGTCTACAAACTGGGTTGTATTTTCACAAATAAGGTGAGTCGGATGTTATGCCAGTGATGATGAGACCACATGCACATAAATGAAGCAAAAATGACTAACATCTTCTCATACCTGTGACTGCATTTCAATTGCTTGGGACACTGGCGACAGCATAGTAAGCTTAGGAACACTTGGGACACTGGGACAGCATGGGAAACTTAGGAACACTTGGGACACTGGCGACAGCATAGTAAGCTTAGGAACACTTGGGACACTGGGACAGCATGGGAAACTTAGGAACATAGGAAGCTTCTATATGAGAATTCGGTTGCTGGCATTTTTAGGGGCGGGCGGAAATCGCTTCGTCCTCTGTAGTGACCTCTCTTTGGGCTCCCAACCACGCCCATGTCATGTCAGTCACTTTAATTGGTTTGTGGGCTTGCATTTTAAATCCTCTTGCTTTCATTTGTGAAAGACATGCATACGTCATGCCTTTTCCGGTGTTTAGCCCACCTACACAGCGCCAGTAAACTACTGAAACCATTCGAGGCTCGGTGTTTTCAGCCTGGTTTCCGGACTACTTTATCTGTTTATTTTCCACGCAGCGCGATCGTGCTGGGGTTTACATAGCGCAACTGCGCTCGGTTTTTCAGTTTTTAATTTCAGCGCTATCGCGCTGCATTTTACATAGCGCAATCGCGCTGCGCTTTTTTTAGGGTTGAGCCTGCGTCGCATGCCCCTGCGCATGCGTTTCACTAAGCTAGACGCTTTAGGAATTAAAAAGGGCTCGGAGCCATGTCCACGTCACGTCAGTTTCTTTCATTGGCTCGTGGGCTTGTCTGTTAGGATCTGCTTGATTTCATTAGAGGAAGGCATGCATAGGTCATGCCTTTTCCGGTGGATAGCCTTCCTCGAGTGCATCGACCAAGTACAGAAAACATGCGAGGCTCGCTGTTTTCCGTCCGGCTTTTCTCTATTTTCCCAGCACGATCTCGCTTGTTTATTTAAGTAGTTCATTCATTCGAAATGGGAACCACTGTTTTTTTTAATTACAGCAAATAGTTCTTGTGATGTCATGTTCAAGGGCAGTGTTTTTATGTAGCTTTGGGAAGTTGAATAGGCAGTTTAAAACAATGCATGGGCAACATTTTAATTACGCTAAAAAAATTGTAATTTGTTTACATTGAGTTAGTTGAAATTCGTGCAATTGCTAGATATCTCGCACCAGGCAATTTCGTGCAGTGTTTTGCTTGTGGTGGGCTTGTTCGTGTAGAAAATGTTTCACTACGAGGCATATTCTGCATCAACCAGTCGTCTGCAGTATCTTAAAAGATTTTTTCCATACAAAGAGTGCGCTCACGAGAAGAGAGTCACTCGCTATAACAGCAAGCCACAGTTCACTAGAGAAATGTAATTCACAAACGTTTTATGGAATTTAGCAAAGTATAAAATGTTATAAAAATTAATTAAAATGTTCGCACAAATCTATATTTAATACATATTTGACTTTGTTTTAATACATTCCTTTATGTGACTGGAAAAAACATAAAGAAATCTGGTGCTGGGACAGGAGGTCGGGAGAATGTATTTATTTCAGGATTTGGTCGGAGATCCTGATTGAGTTCAGAATATGTACCCGGGCTACTTGTGCTTTCGTACTGGTTCCACAGATCGTGGAGTTTTTACAATAATTGCCAGTAGTTAAACACTGTTTACGGGCTGCAGAGCAATTTACACCTCTTCTGTAATATAATCTCAATGAATTCAGGCTCCAAATTAATGGCGTTCTATGGACTCCGGCTGCTCAAGGGGTGGGACCTTTGGCCCCTTTAAACTTGTTTCGCGCGCCCGCATAGCGGGACGCGCACTGGACTCCAGCTGCTCGAGGGGCAGGACCTGTGGCCCCTTTAAACCTGATTAGCGCGCCCGCATAGCGGGACGTGCCCGGGCAAAGCCTGGGCCAAGGGCGGGCCCGTCCTGCGCCCGTCATCGACCGTTAGAGGCCGGGCTGGGCCACCCCCCTTTCATCTTGCCGGGGATGGTGAGTTTCTTTTTTCCTTTTTGGTGACTACTTATTGTATTAGTCGCTGGAGACTTTTTTTTTGCCTGAAGCCCTTGTTTTATACTGTGTTACCTGCTGCTGCTGCTGCCCTCGGTGAGGAGCTATTGTTTGTTAAATGGGGCAGAAAAAGGGCCAACTATCTGGAGCCATGAATGGTGGAGGTGGCAGGCAGGGCAATGTAAATACTACTTTGGACTCCTTTCTTGCGAGAGCGGTGGGGGTCGTGACCAAGAAAATTGACTTGGCGGAGAGGAAGCTATCTATGGAGATGGAGGATTGGGGTCATGTCTCATTAGCCAGTGATCCCTCAGTGGCTTTGGAGGAGGAGGAGGGGGTGGTGGTCCACCATGGAGGAGAGCTGTGTGCTGTATCAGAGCATGACCATGCAGAGAAATTAGGAGACTCTGGCGACCCAGGGCCTTCGAGAAGAAGCAAAAGGCTTTTGCTGTCTTTCCTGTGGCCTGTTCTATGGATAAGTGCAGTCCCCCGCTAGGGAAGAAAAAGACACTGATGAAATCTGTCCCTAAAACGAAAGCTTCGCTTGTGGATAGTTCCAAGGAGCTATATGGCAGTATAAAATCCAGCGAGCTAATGGGCTGTGATGCAACCATTCTTTTGCTAAAGATGAAGGAGAGGATTGAGGGTATTTTGACACCTGTGATGGCAAAATTATCGGTGATAGAAAAAGCAGTTACTCGGCTAGGTGAACTAAGAAGCCAAGGGAGCCATCCTATGGGGGGGTGTAAGGCCCTGTGTTGTGTATCTCGTCCTAGTATGGATGAGAATCTACAGGAGGAAAATGCTGGGCCCCTGGGAAGTCTGCCTCAGCATCTAGATAACTTGTCGAGTTCTGGGGGACAAGGTGCCTGCATTCAATCTGTGCTGGCCCCAACTACCGCCCCACCAATGAGCAGCGGGCCCTGAATGGTCTTAGCCTCGGAAAACAGCCTGACCGTGGTTCTGTGGTGATTGGGGGGTCCTGCCCATTGCCGGTTGGGAAGTCCAATCAGAATCTGTTGAGTAAAAAGTCATCATTGGCCCGTTTGGATCTCCCTCCAGCATGTGCCCCATATGTGGTAGTACTGACAAATGTTCCTGCTCTGGCCCGTGGGGCAACAGAATCTACGGCTCAACTAAAAAATAAAACTGGCCACTGGCTGAGCAAAAACTGCAATTTTTTATGTAAGGATCTTGATGATGTCTTGTTTGTTCGAAGAATTGACTGGATTGGGCCAAGGGAAAAAGAAGGGGTCGAGGATTGTGCTATTATAAATGTCAGATACCCGGGCCTGGCTCAACGGCTTCTCTTCTCATATAGTCAGGCCTTTTTAAGGGCAGATTCAATTGGTATGGCCCCCCTGGGATACTTTTACAATCAAATGCGTCCGGGTGCTGATCTCTCTCCTGACCCTGGTAGGATCCCCGCCCTAGGCCAGAATGCCCCGCGGAAAATTTGCAGGAGAACAGATTACAATATGAACTCGGACTTGGCAGGGGTGGAATGACAATGCACCAAGACTGTGATTGGGTTGGAGGGGGTGGGCTCATAGTGCAACTTTATTTCTTGGAATATTGCGGGGTATGATGCCAAGTTATCTGATCAGGTTTGGGTTAGGCGTGTGGCTGAATATGATATTATTATGCTGCAGGAAACATGGTCTGAGGGGCTGGCTGCTTGTGATGGTTATGATAGATTCGCCATCCTAGCAGCTCAGTCCCTTGGAGGTCGCTCGAAAGGGGGCCTGGTTACCTGAATACGTTTCTCCAAGATAGTGGCTGCCTTCCAAATTAATTGTAACCACTAGGGTATATTGCCTGTTTGGGTAATTTTTTCTAATAATCTTAATGTTCTGTTGGTTAATTTTTATAATGCTGTATGGGACGGGGGGTGTCAAATTGGGATTCTTTTCTCCACTCTCCAGGTGTTGAAATATAGAATAGAGAAGGTGGGGTTGGAATTCTGTGCCATTGTATCAGGAGATTTTAATGCTAAGCTGGGCAGCCTCAGTACAATGATAAATCCCTTTGACTACGACTGTTGGGACTACTTGGTGGATGACATTCAGGACATGAGAGGCAGGGCTCTGACCAAGGAACTTAGGAAGTTGGGCCTTTTGAACTTCCGGGATATTGAAGCAGTAGGTTTTCACCAGCTCCCAACATTTGTGGGTAGAGGGTATGGCACCACAATTGACTACATTTTTGTATCTCCGTCACTGAAAAATGTGATTACTGGTGGAGAGGTGCTTGATGAATGTATGAGTGATCATAATACCCTCACAGTGTGCTTTAAACTTCCAGGGGCTCTAAGTAAATGAGGGCAGTCCTTATGGCCCGCACCATGAACAGGCTTCGAAAAGCTGTTAGAGCCTATGCATCTTATATGTCGGGCTTGGGCCTAGAGATAAATTATAAGAAATTGCATTTTATGGTATGTGGTAAACCTTTAAGCAGGGTTGGGGAGCTTAAGGTCGATGATCAAACTATTAGCAGGGTCAATGAATTCCCATATTTAGGGGTAATCTTTGATGATAAAGGCTCATGGAAACCTTCTATTGCTAGGAGTATGCTCTTCCATGCCTCAGTTGGTGCTACTTTTGATTTTGCTGTAAGAGTAGGAAGCAAACCCATTAAGCCCCTGCTTGAAATCTATAGGCGAAAATGTCCTGTTGTATGGTGCAGCACTCTGGGGTTATATGGACACGCGAGTGCCCATTATTGAAGAAAATCATTTTTGTAGAAGACTATTGGGCGTTGGTCAAAATACCTCTGGTTTCTGCCTGCATCTAGAATTAGATCTTGAGTGTGTGCAAGATACTATTCAGCTGGCTCCCCATTTGTTATGGATTTCGATTTGGAGAAACGATTTTGCTATTTTTAATAGAGAGATTTTAAGGGATTGTTTGGCCTGCGATAATGTAAAATGCATCCCCTGACTGATGTACATAAGAAAAGTAGCACAGGAGTTGGGGCGGCCGGATTTGTTTTACTCTCCCGAGGGTCTGACTAGCCAGGATAAGAATTGGGTGAAGGAGAATTTCCTAAGAATGCAGAGGGTTGAAAGAGAGGGAAAGGAACTAGGGAAACAATCAGTTAGAGATTGTATTATGTTAAAGATGGGGGTGGGTCCTGAGCCCTACCTCCTAGTAATAAATGACCTGAGGGAAAGGACTCTTATTACTCGATTTCGTTTGGGGGTCATTAGGAATAATCTCTGCTTCCTGCTAGGTCAGTATGGTGTAAAATCTATCAGACCGTGTCCCTGTGACGGGCTGTCCCTGCAGACCTTCTCTCATTTTACATTATTCTGTGTTTTTTACGCACCTTTTAGAAGACGTTTTTTACTACCCCTGCTGAGGCCAAAGGGATTTGTGCAGTTTCGCCCTGCTTTTATGTGGCGGCACATGGCCTCAGATGCATTGGTATGGAGGGGTTTAGGATTGTTTTTTAGGGGAGCCATTACCTGGCGTAATAACCTAGAGTTTTTTTAAGGGTCATTTTAGATTATTATTCTTGAAAATTATGTTTGATCTGTTTTTAAATTATGATTATACTGATTTTACTGTTTTATTGATTTTATGGTTATTTATTGTTGTTTATGTAACTTAAGGGTTGAATTATTTCATACCGAATAAAGTTTCTTCTCCGGCGTTGTAATTTGAGGGGTGTGTCAGTTTCACGGGTTGAACGCCAGGGTCCACTAAAAGACTTTAAAAAAAATTGATTTTTCTTTTGGCAGAGCACGTGCAGAAGTATTATGCGATTACTTTTCCTTGGTTACAATGGGGCATCAAGTGTTCAGGCAGTCAGCACCCAAAACAGCACTATTTAAGCTTTCTATTAATTTCAGTTGTGAAGAGTTCATGTTTCGCTTGGTTACAGTTCTGCACTTGACAAAAATATGCTGTTGCCGCCCTGAGCTACGGATGAGCCTTGGAGCTTAACAGATGTACGAAGAACCAGTGCTTAATTTGTGCTTGTTGTTTCCAGTGCGGAGCACAATTTTTGAGGGCCAGCGCTTATTTTTCTGCTTGAAGCATTTACTGTGAGCAACAGACATATATGGGAAAGACGGAGGAAGAGAAAAACTAAACAGTGTCACAGCTGGAGAAAGGAGAAAGCAGAAAGCTGCAAGAGAGATCTTAGGGGTCAGGGAGTGTCTTTAAATGGATTGAAGAGGCCCGAGGTGGCATCAGGATTACGCTGCACCAGTATTCCGTGTTAACACATTTAATTGCTGCAGCTGCATGTTTAACCCCTTCGCTGCCAGGCCTTTTCCCCCTCTTGTGCCGAGCCTTTTTTTGGATATTTGGGGCAGTTTGCGCTTAGGCCCTCATAACCTTTTGTTCACATAAGCTACCCACGCCAAATTTGCGTCCTTTTTTTCCAACATCCTAGGGATTCTAGAGGTACCCAGACTTTGTGGGTTCCACAGAAGGAGGCCAAGAAATTAGCAAAAATACAGTGAAAAAAAACGTTTTTTAAAAACAAAATGGGAAAAAGGGCTGCAGAAGAAGGCTTGTGTTTTTTTCCCTGAAAATGGCATCAACAAAGGGTTTGCAGTGCTAAAATCACCAGCTTCCCAGCTTCCAGGAACAGGCAGACTTGAATCAGAAAACCCAATTTTTCAACACAATTTTGGCATCTTACTGGGACATACCCCATTTTTACGATTTTTTGTGCTTTCAGCCTCCTTCCAGTCAGTGACAGAAATGGGCATGAAACCAATGCTGGATCCCAGAAACCGCAACATTTCTGAAAAGTAGACAACATTCTGAATTCAGCAAGGGGTCATTTGTGTAGATCCTACAAGGGTTTCCTACAGAAAATAACAACTGAAAAAGAAAAATATTGAAATTGAGGTGAAAAAAACATAAATTGTTCTCTACATTTTACTCTGTAACTTTTTCCTGCAATGTCAGATTTTCGAAAGCAATATACCGTTACGTCTGCTGGACTCCTCTGGTTGCGGGGATATATAGGGCTTGTAGGTTCATCAAGAACCCTAGGTACCCAGAGCCAATAAATGAGCTGCACCCTGCAGTGCGTTTTCATTCTATACCGGGTATACAGCAATTCATTTGCTGAAATATAAAGAGTGAAAAATAGCTATCAAGAAAACCTTTGTATTTCCAAAAAGGGCACAAGATAAGGTATTGAGGAGCAGTGGATATTTGCACATCTCTGAATTCCGGGATGCCCATACTAGCATGTGAATTACAGGGCATTTCTCAAATAGATGTCTTTTTTACACACTCTCTTATATTTGGAAGGAAAAAATGTAGAGAAAGACAAGGGGCAATAACAATTGTTTTGCTA
The DNA here is from genome assembly GCF_031143425.1 of Pleurodeles waltl. NCBI lineage: Eukaryota > Metazoa > Chordata > Amphibia > Caudata > Salamandridae > Pleurodeles > Pleurodeles waltl. The sequence continues at coordinate 37,124,456 of NC_090442.1, forward strand.
ATCTATGTTCCCCCAAGTCTCCTGATAAAAATGATACCTCACTTGTGTGGGTAAGCCTAGCGCCCGTGACATGAAATGCCCCAAAACACAATGTGGACACATCACATTTTTTTTAAAGAAAACAGAGGTGTTTTTTGCAAAGTGCCTACCTGTAGCTCAGCCGGCACCTTGGGAAACCTACCAAACCTGTGCATTTTTTTAAACTAGAGACCTAGGGGAATCCAAGATGGGGTGACTTGTGGGGCTCTGACCAGGTTTTGTTACTCAGAATCCTTTGCAAACCTCAAAATTTGGCTAAAAAAACACGTTTTCCTCACATTTCGGTGACAGAAAGCTCTGGAATCTGAGAGGAGCCACAAATTTCCTTCCACCCAGTGTTACCCCAAGTCTCCAGATAAAAATGATACCTCACTTGTGTGGGTAGGCCTAGCGCCCGCGAAAGGAAATGGCCCAAAACACAACGTGGACACATCACATTTTTTCATAGAAAACAGTGTCTACCTGTGGATTTTGGCCTCTAGCTCAGCCGGCACCTGGGGAAATCTAGCAAACCAGCACATTTTTGAAAACTAGAAACCCAAGGGAATCCAAGATGGGGTGACTTGTGGGGCTCTGACCAGGTTCTGTTACCCAGAATCCTGTGCAAACCTCAAAATTTGGCTAAAAAAACATGTTTTCCTCATATTTCGGTGACAGAAAGTTCTGGAATCTGAGAGGAGCCACAAATTGCCTTCCACCCAACATTCCCCCAAGTCTCCCGATAAAAATGATACCTCACTTGTGTGGGTAGGCCTAGCGCCTGCTACAGGAAATGACCCAAAACACAACGTGGACACATCACATTTTTTCATAGAAAACAGTGCCTACCTGTGGAATTTGGCCTCTAGCTCAGCCGGCCCCAGGGGGGGCAGAAATGGCCTAAAATAAATTTGTCCCCCACCTCCCCAACCCTTCCCCCACCAGGGAAAGACCCTTGCCTACGGGGTCGCTCCCCCTGCGTGACATTGGCGGCAAAAAAAAAAATCCCCTGTGCCTAGTGGTTTCTGCCCCTTTGGGGGCAGATTGACCTAAAATCGACCAATCTGCCCCCAAGGGGGGCAGAAATGGTCTAAATACAATTTGCCCCCCAGGGGAGCAACCCTTGCCTAATGGGTCGCTCCCCATCTCTAAAAAAACAAACAAACCAAAAAAAAAACACAAAAAAACTATTTGCCCTGGCGTCTAGAGGTTTCTGCCCCCCCTGGAGGCAGATCGGCCTAATAACAATAGGCCGATCTGCCCCGGGGGGGGGCAGAATTGGCCTAAAATAAATTTGCCCCCTCACCCCCCCGGGGAGCGACCCTTGCCTACAAGGTTGCTCCCCTTGCGTGACGGCACAAAAAAAAAGATCCCTGGTGCCTAGTGGTTTCTGCCCCCCTTGGGGAAAGATTGACCTAAAATCGGTCGACCTGCCCCCAAAGCAGGCAGAAATGGCCTAGACACAATTTGCCCCTCCAGGGGAGCGACCCTTGCCGAAGGGGTCGCTCCCCATCCCTAAAAAAACAAAAGAAATAATTAAAAAAAATTGCCCTGGCCCCTAGTGGTTTCTGCCCCCCGTGGGGGCAGATCAGCCTAATTAAAATAGGCTGATCTGCCCCCATGGGGGGCAGAAATGGCCTAAAATAAATTTGCCCCCCAGGGGAACGTGAAAAACAAACAAAAAAAACCTCCCTGGTGTCTAGTGGTTTCTGGCCTCATAAAAATAGGCCAATCTGCCCCCAAGGGGGGCAGAAATGGCCTAAATATAATTTGCCCCCTAGGGGAGCGACCCTTGCCTAAGGAGTCACTCCCCACCTCAAAAAACAAAAACTAAACAAAAAAAACAAAAAATTACCCCTTGTGCCTAGAGGTTTCTGCCCCCCCGGTGGGCGTTATGACAGCCGGATTGCTTTACAATTCGGCTGCCAAAACGCAGAGAGAGACTTCAGAGGGAAAGAAATACATTTCCTTCCCTTTGAAGCCTCTCTGCCTCCTCCCCGTGATCGGAAGAGAAATGCAAAGCTCAGCTTCCAGCGCGAAGGAGGAGGCATTGTGATTGTCAGCGAGCACTCGCGCGCTGACGTCACGGGGGGGTGGGGGAGGTTGGGGGTGGAAGGGCTTCCCCTTCCATCCCTGACTTTAACCCCACAGAGGGAGCGCTAGAGCTCCATCTGGGCTGGGTCGAACAACAGCACTGTGCCGCAGGACGTAACCATTACGTCCTCAGCACAGAACCGGTTAAGAGGAGGGCTTTGAGCACGGCAAGTTTTTATTTACAAATTAAGCACTGCGAAGAACTATATAAATGTGATGTAACCCGGAAATCCAAGAGGCTTAGCCCTGTCCTAAGGGGAGTGCAAGGGTGTTCTGACGTCAAACGTGCACAGTGTAATCTCTCAAAAAGAACAGGAAGCAGTGTGTAGTAAGTACTCTGAGTGCGCCACAGACAGGTTGAAGTGCAAGCAAGACGTCACAGATGTGGATGTGTGGTCAGGATAACCAGCCATGGTGGAACATAGGTTAGAGATAAGCTGCAGAGAATATGCACTTATCTCTCATAGAACTAGATTGTTGAGCTATCAAGTCACAGTTTGAATATTTCCTCCAACATTAGCACAATAAAAATGCATTTTTGTGTTATTTTTTGCCTGAATTTCTTCTTGCATTTCTGCAAACCCATTGTCCTTTGATTCTATTTTGTATTCTGCTCTGCACAATACGCATCAGAGCTGGATCCAGGAGCCAACAGGGCAGTGTGATCATGGGACCAGTCAATGATATGTAACACAAATGATCAGAGTTGTTATAAGCACATCTGTCACAGCTCTCTACCATGTTTCCATTGACACGACAAGGGTATACACTGGGTATAGGCTGAAGTCGAAGAACTTTAGTAATGACTCTTGATTGGTAACCTTCACATGCTGGTTATGGTTGCACACACTTGCTGTGCAAAAACTATGCAATAACAGTCCAGATCGAACTATTTACAGAAAGTGGCAATGGAAAGGCAACATTCTCTGCAGGCAGAGCACGCAATTCCACACACAATACCATGTCCCACACACTTAGATGCATCACAACACTTCATGTTTCCTCTAGCCAGCTACCAATGACTGTCAATGTGCAGAGGCTGGGCTCATAGAGTGTTATTAGCTGGCATCAGTACAACATTACCACAATGCCAGTTGTGTGCACAGATGTATGTGCAGATACAGAAAGGGCACAACTATGGTGAGAAACCAGTGAGAAGCATGCAACAACACCTCCTTCTGTCATGTTGGAAAATAGGACCATACATCAAGCACAGAAGATGGGATTTACATGGTGATGGCTGTCATGACACCTCAGCTAACCATATGTAACAATCACAGGTGGGTCAGGAAACAGTCATTGCACACTCTCCACAATGTCTCAGGGCTCTGAGCGCGTCACTTCACATGGGTACATGCCTATGAACTAAACCATATAGGCACACTTATAGCACATATTACCCATAATCCTAGGCTAACTAAATCAGAGGTCAGTAGAGCTACAGAAACATATGTGCACATGTTAATCTTACCTGCTCCTCTGGTGCACAATAGAGCTGTCCATACAGGGGTAGGGCCTCCTCCACAAGATTCTGGTGAGAAAGCAGGAGCCCTATCACCTGTAGGACGTGGCATGATTGCTCCCTGAGGCAGTACACAGCAGCTCAGGTTGTGGAGGTCTTGCTGGCAGCAGTGTAAAGAGTCAAGTGAGATTCATCAGGAGATGGCAGTCATGTCCTTCCCGTACACGACCGTCACCACCGGCAAACACTGCCATTGACCTGAGACCACCAGAGGCAGCAATGTAATACAATGGCAGTGTCTGCTGCGGTAGCATCCGCCTTCCACCATGACGACTTCCGATGGCGGTCGTTGGCAATTGTCCAGTGGAATAGGTAAGGTAGTCGCCATTTTAAAGCCTTTCGTTGGTCGGAAAAGTTAATTTTTGATGCGTCACAATTTGCTAAACATTGCTACTGCATTATCCTAAGTGCTGTCACTGTCCAAAGATGTATATCTGTCCAGATTTAGGGCACATGTTGTCATATTAAGTTCCAGAAATCTTTGGTGGCACAGTCACCACCCTCTCGGCCATGTGCAAAAAATTAGTTTTGTGGGGGTTTTTGATGACAGACATTTTTTGATGTAAGTATAACTTATTCTCACTGATGCATCTGCTTATGTGTACATATCTTAATAGAGGCAAGAGGATGACGTGACTTATGTGCCACTTTTGCCATTGGTATGTGGTGTGTATCATGTTTTTACTTTATCATGTAGCATGTCAAATTTTTCATGTGACATATGAAGTGTCACTGACAGGGGACCCAGAAACTGATGTACATACCTTCTTCATTTCTCTCACGTAGTTACCCTGGAATGAGAAGGGTCAGACAATCTACTGTGTACCGTCTACTAGCAGACTTGCAAACCATGAAGAATAGACATGTTATACAAATATACTGCCAGGACTGGCAGACAATCGAGGATCTCTCTCGTCGGTTGGAGCCAGATCTGATACCTGCCATCAGTCATCCAAACAACATACCACCCATTGTTCAGGTCATATCAGTGCTGAACTACCTGGCCACAGGCTCTTTCCAAAATACAGTGGCCCTAACTACAGGGATGTTTCAGCCTATGTTCAGTCTGGTCTTGAAGGATGTACTTTCTGCACCTGGAAACACCTGGACAGCTACATCCGATTTCCGCAACGTGAGGATTTGACCGATGTGAAGGCAGAGTTCTGTGGTTTGGCACATATCCCACATGTAGTGGGAGCCATTGATGGTACCCATATAGCCTTGGTCCCCCCACATGGCAATGAACAGGTCTATCAGAAGAGGAAGAACTTCCACTCTATAAATGTGTAAATAGTCTGTTTGGCAGACCTCTACATTTCCCAAGTATGTGCACGGTACCCAGGTTCAGTCCATGATGCCTTCATCATGCGGGACAGCGCTATCCCACAGCTGGTTCACTAAACCTTCTCATAGTATTGACAATGACCCTGTTTGACTTGTATGTAGCTGTCATTGTGTTCCTTCATTGCAGTCCACTGTGCATGTGAGTCAACACTGACATACGTGAATGACATGCTTACAGATGCCTAACCATTGTAAGTGGAAGGTGGACTAGGGACTGTTGTACTGTTCTATGTCTGCTTGATGGGGTATGTTGATTCGGGAGGCATGGTATCGGTGTGTGATAAGGGTTGAGCTGATGTTGAGTTCCACAAATATGGTAGGCTATCCTGAGGGACACAGTCTTGCATTCCCTTACTTCAGCGGTCAGGGGGAAGTTACTTACTCACACCTAGGCATTAACAAAAAGATATGTTTGGGCATACTTGACTATGACAGTCCTGATATTTGGCCAGCCTATGTGCTGCACAATGTAATAAATGGATATTGGTGATTGTCCACTTGTGTCATTGTGTTTGTATTGATCCCCAGGATAACACTACATGAGACCTGGCCCTCCTCACATTTCCTTTTTATGATTTAACCATGAGCAGGAAACAGATTCCATATTAACTTACATGGATGAAAAAAGACTATCAGACTTAATAGTGTATTAGTTGTGTTTATTTTCATATGCACAGAAGATTGTGTTTAATGTGAGCAAAAGAATAATGTTCAAACAGTGAAGGGCTCAGTCATGGTGGATGTTATCATTTGAGTAGGTGCCACAAAATGTGATGTCCTAAGTCCAGTGTCCAACTAACCAGGTAAATTGGAAAGTGGTTGTAGACTAGTCAACAGGGGGCATCTGAAGCACAAATAAGGAATCCATCAGTTGGGGGTTACTTTCGGGAAGGGGTTGTTGCCTTGCCATATGCTTCTCCTGGTTGTTTGGCTGGATGTTCACATTTGCTGGGGGGGGTGGAGTTATCAGCTACAAAGGCAGTAGTGTCTGAGGCATGTCCTTCCCCTGGCAGAGCCACCCTTCCACTGGCCACAGATGTTGAAGGGGCTGGTGTAACTTGGCCAAAGGAAGGGGTCTGGTGTTGTGGACGTTCCCTGCTCAGGGTGGTGTAGATGTCTCTCTGCACCCGTTAGGGAGACCATGTGGGTATTGTGGGCCTCCAACTGTTGCATGACTTCCTGGTGGTTGTCCCTCAGCAGCTGCTTTATCTCCCCCATCATGGCAAGTACCTGGCCCACCACGCCTTGGGATTGTTGGTAGGTTCCCAAGAATTGGGAGATAGGGTCCTGGTCCGAAGTGTCCTTAGCAGCTTCACGCTGCTGGCCCATAGCATCGCTCCCACGCACCCTACCCCCATGTACCTATGCCTATGGCACAGTTTGCCCACTGCCACTTGTGCCAGGTCCATCATTGTCAGGGTTTGCGAGTTGTGATACTGGTACCTGGACAGGGGGGCACACGATGGTGGTTACTGTCCTCGGGACACACGTTTGTGGGAGACTGGTTGCCTGTGATGTAAATGCATCAGGGCTGGGAGGAGTCGATGTGGGCAGGGTGAGGCTGATAGTTGGCCTCACTGAGGGCTTCATCTAGGAGGGAAGTAACTGTCTCAGGAGTGCTTTGCATGGTCCCGGTGGCAGGTAGACCTGTTAAAGAAGTGAAACAGACAGTTACAAGTCATAATGTGACAGGTAGCACCAATTCTGATGGATAGATATGCTTTGGGCCAGATACAGGTTGGCTTTGCTTGATCCCCTTACGGGACAGTGACACCTGCAATTAATTATGAAAACCTGACATTTGGGGTACCGACAATTCCTTTTTAAGTTATCTTGCTAAAGGATGTCAAATATCTAAAATGCAGAAATCACAGATGAGAAGTATCCTTTTATGGACCAACTGCAGGCAAACCTAGAGACAACAGGGAGTTCCTATTTAATATGAAGGAGAAAACAAGTAGAGAAACAATATTACAATGGACATCTCTGTATTTTTGTAATTGTTTATTGAGTGTGTCATCAAAACACTACTCAAGAATTGAGATAAACTGAGCATGCACCAAGTATCACAATCTGCCCCCCACTCCGAACCACAGTGGGTGGATTTCTAACCCTCGTTCCCCTTGGGTACAGGGACTTATTTCAGTGCATCAACACAAATTAGAAATCCGGTTAGACTGTGGCCCTTACAAAATTCTCTAATAAATACAGTGTAGGTGGTGTTTTCTGGTCATGAGTAGTCCCCTTTGATGAGTTCAGGGACACTGTGGAACTCCAAACCCTCTTTCATTAATGAATACCACACTCAAAATAGCACTCAGAAACATGGATTGAAACTTTAAAATGTTTATTTATAAAACCCAAGCCTAGTGCATAAAATATGAACAGTAACCACACATAATACAAAATAAATACAGCAAAGTATGACATGGGCAGTAAAAATAATGTAAGTGTTTGTAACGTGGATAGCCAGTTCCTAGCATCCTAACACTCTATTACTACTTATGAGCGCAATGCTAATATTGAGCAGAAAGACGAAGTGACAAACCTATACATTGAGTTTCTAAAGATGGATCACAAGCATACCTTTTCTCAGTAAGAAGTAGCTGTTTAGCTACTCTCTATCACAGGCCTTGCCCAGGTGTGATAAACAGTGGGGCTGGTTTGGTGCAGCAAACAGCCTTAACCTTTGGCGCGATCATTCCATCACAAAGCCGCTCCAAATAATGGTCAGATACGTGAGTTTTTATAATATCTGATCCCCAGTTTTATTTAATGTTTATAATTTGAGGCGACACTATACAGGGAGTGCAGAATTATTAGGCAAATGAGTATTTTGACCACATCATCCTCTTTATGCATGTTGTCTTACTCCAAGCTGTATAGGCTCAAAAGCCTACTACCAATTAAGCTTATTAGGTGATGTGCATCTCTGTAATGAGAAGGGGTGTGGTCTAATGACATCAACACCCCATATCAGGTGTGCATAATTATTAGGCAACTTCCTTTCCTTTGGCAAAATGGGTCAAAAGAAGGACTTGACAGGCTCAGAAAAGTCAAAAATAGTGAGATATCTTGCAGAGGGATGCAGCACTCTTAAAATTGCAAAGCTTCTGAAGCGTGATCATCGAACAATCAAGCGTTTCATTCAAAATAGTCAACAGGGTCGCAAGAAGCGTGTGGAAAAACCAAGGCGCAAAATAACTGCCCATGAACTGAGAAAAGTCAAGCGTGCAGCTGCCACGATGCCACTTGTCACCAGTTTGGCCATATTTCAGAGCTGCAACATCACTGGAGTGCCCAAAAGCACAAGGTGTGCAATACTCAGAGACATGGCCAAGGTAAGAAAGGCTGAAAGACGACCACCACTGAACAAGACACACAAGCTGAAACGTCAAGACTGGGCCAAGAAATATCTCAAGACTGATTTTTCTAAGGTTTTATGGACTGATGAAATGAGAGTGAGTCTTGATGGGCCAGATGGATGGGCCCGTGGCTGGATTGGTAAAGGGCAGAGAGCTCCAGTCCGACTCAGACGCCAGCAAGGTGGAGGTGGAGTACTGGTTTTGGCTGGTATCATCAAAGATGAGCTTGTGGGGCCTTTTCGGGTTGAGGATGGAGTCAAGCTCAACTCCCAGTCCTACTGCCAGTTCCTGGAAGACACCTTCTTCAAGCAGTGGTACAGGAAGAAGTCTGCATCCTTCAAGAAAAACATGATTTTCATGCAGGACAATGCTCCATCACACGCGTCCAAGTACACCACAGCGTGGCTGGCAAGAAAGGGTATAAAAGAAGGAAATCTAATGACATGGCCTCCTTGTTCACCTGATCTGAACCCCATTGAGAACCTGTGGTCCATCATCAAATGTGAGATTTACAAGGAGGGAAAACAGTACACCTCTCTGAACAGTGTCTGGGAGGCTGTCGTTGCTGCTGCACGCAATGTTGATGGTGAACAGATCAAAACACTGACAGAATCCATGGATGGCAGGCTTTTGAGTGTCCTTGCAAAGAAAGGTGGCTATATTGGTCACTGATTTTTTTTTGTTTTGTTTTTGAATGTCAGAAATGTATATTTGTGAATGTTGAGATGTTATATTGGTTTCACTGGTAATAATAAATAATTGAAATGGGTATATATTTTTTTTTGTTGAGTTGCCTAATAATTATGCACAGTAATAGTCACCTGCACACACAGATATCCCCCTAACATAGCTAAAACTAAAAACAAACTAAAAACTACTTCCAAAAATATTCAGCTTTGATATTAATGAGTTTTTTGGGTTCATTGAGAACATGGTTTTTGTTCAATAATAAAATTAATCCTCAAAAATACAACTTGCCTAATAATTCTGCACTCCCTGTAGTCTCAAACAGATAAAATAAGCATGGTGTAAAATGCATTATCTCAGTTCACTAGTAGATATTTTAGCATTCACTGTAAGCGTCCATGTTAACATGGAAGCAACCTAAACCATCGTTCAGTATGGGGGGCCTGTTGTAATTCAGTCCGGGCACCCCTCCCTCTCTATAAGCTCTTGCTGTATGTCATTTAGATAAAAATCTGAGTTCCTGTGAAGACACAACATTTAAACTTGTAATGTGTTCTTGAGTGAAAGCAAGTGTGGCAGGGTAGGGATTGATTCCATAACTGTGTTATAGGGACTTTAAACTGTTCTTACTGGGGGGTGCAGGCGGCAAGATGGCAGACCGGCAGCACTAGAGGAGTGCTCCCAGCCCCGGATCCAGCATCCTACACGATCCTGCCACCCTGGGCCTCGCAGGCCTGTCAGACGGGTCCTGGAGGCCCCTGGAGAGGAGGGGAGGACAAGAGGAGCACCAAAAACCGGTGGCAGGCTGCACGATCGCGCCACGGGGGAGCGCATGTGAAGAGCGCCTGACTCCAAGATGGTGGCCGCGATCGCGGGCGCGTTACGAAAATCAGTCAAAGTCGACTGATTGAAGCAGTGGTGAGGTGCAACCTAGGAGGAGCGACCCTATCGGGGGGCCTTCATGGTATGGACCCAGTTGTGCTTTGGCGCCGCACCCCCCTTTGCGCCCCCCTCACCCCCTGCATGGAGCTGGAGGTGGGCCTTCCCACAGGCCTGGAGGCCCATCACGGTGAATTGGACACTGCAGGATGTCGTTTGGCGGCCAGCTGAGGAGGGCGCTCGGGTTGCCGGAGACGTACGGAGCTGCACTGAACATACAAAGGTAGCTGGGAACTGTTGCTGAGCTAGTTCTGGGGGTGCACCCCTCCTACGGCGGTGTTCTGATTGGGTGGCCCTGTGTCACACGGCTCCTGGAGTGCAGGACTGGCTGGTTGTGAGACGGCCACATTGAGCCGAGAACGACGCCTGCGCTGCTACTGCCTGTGCCAGTGTTCGCCCTGAAGTGGTCTGGTGAGGGTGAGGCAGTTAGGGACCAAGCAGTGTTGTGTGGTGAGGACAAAGAGTTCAACCACTTGCACTGCGCCTGGTAGTGTGTTGCACGGCATTAGGAGAATTCGCTTGTAGCAGGCGCTTCATCAAGTGTGCACCATAGGCAAAGACAGAGCGAATAAGGGAAAGCATCAAACATGGATGGATCAATACACAGCGCAGAGTTCAGGAGTGAGTCTGCAAAAAGATCCCCCTGGCCCCTTGGAGAAGGAAGCGGAGCCCACCGGGGCGCAAATCTTGGCTGCTATTGAGTTGTCTAGTCGGGCAATGCAAACTCAGATTGCGGCCATGGCGGTAGATGTCAACCTGCTGAAAGCCGATTTGAGGGGCGGAACGATCGGTGGCCACTGAGCAACAAGTGAAATGCATGCCGTCTTAGGTGGACACGCTGAAGGCCTCGGTGGCCATCCTCGAAGCTAAAATGCACAAACTGGAAGCGTGTGTTGAGGATGCAGAGGGTATGGTGAGACATTGTAACCTCCGTATAGTGGGCTTCCCCGAAGAAATCGAGGGGGCGAATGTTGAGGCCTTCCTAGAGAACTGGATCCGTAAATTGTTGCCTGATGCCCCCTTGACGGCTGTGTTTGTGGGGGAGCGTGCACACAGGGCCTTACCGCCGCCGCCACCGCCGGGAGCCCCTCCACGAATGATCATAGCCAAGGTCCTTAACTATAGGGACCGCGACGCAATTTTGCAGGAGGTGCGCGAACATTGAGACCCTACATTTGACTATCACACTATCTGCTTTTTTCCTGACTACACCAGGGCGGTGCAGATCCAGCGACAGTCATATACTGGTGTTAAACTCTCTTGAAGCAGCGTGGGACTGGTTGGAGAGGAATGATTGAGAATGGCGGGAGACTCCGAGGTACAGCGGAAGTGCATACTGCAGCGCGCAGAAGAACCAGACGCCATTGTGCTGACCATGGAAGCCGAGTGATTATGCGCTCGGACGTTACTCTGAGTATTGAGCGTAGGAGACAGGAGCGTGAGGAGGCTAAACTGTTGGTACAAACTGTCACATCGGAGGCGTCCTTGCGCTCCGGACCCCCCTGTGTCACAGGTAGTTTGTCTCCAGAATGGGAAACTGAGGTCACCTGAATGATTCATTGAACCTTCCGTTGTGGTTGAAGTCAAGTACTTTGGTTCTGGGTCGATGCTCGGGGTCTTCCCACTGTTGGCTCTCCTCTTGCCCTCTGGCCCTTTTTCTCTCTTGTCTACTGCTGCATTTAGGTGCTGGGAGTACGGGGGTCCGGGTTGGCGGTCGGTCTGGGGCCATGGCGGAGTGATGGGCCTGTGATACCCCCCTCCCTGTTGTTAGTTCACTTTTTGGTAACAGTGTGTGTTCGGACCGGACAATTGGTGTGTGTTAGGAGTGTTGCAGTGTAGTCTGGCTATCGAGCGGGAGCGGCGATTGTTCCCCACTTCTGGGCACTAGAAGTGATAGCGGGGTACACACACGATTGGGCAGATACTAGTTGTGGGAGGTGTTTACCTGTGGTGGATGGGGGAGTGTTATGTGGGTTCTAGTTGGAATTGGCATTCTGTTTTTGACACTGTGAGCACTGTGAGCATTCTCCTATTGAGAAGGCATTGGATCATCGGGTTGCGCATGTGCCGTGCCGGGGGGCGGTATGTGGTGGGGGAGGGGCCGGTCGAGTACTGTAGTGGACCAGGTGGAGTGGAACAGATTATGGTGGGTACCCTGACGCACATAGTTATATGGAATGTTAGAGGATTGAATTCCTTTGTGAAGCGCTATAGAGTACATACATATCTTAAGTGGCTTGGCTTATATATTGCTCTCCTACAAGGGATTAATTTGGTAGAAAATGAAGCGCAAAAAGTGCAGAAAAAGTGGAGGGGCAGTTTTATTCGGCGACCTATTCCTCCTACGCTAGAGGGGTCTCTGTTTGGATTGCTCCCGGGACTCCATTTACATTAAGAAGTCTAAAAGCGGATGTGCAAGACCGATACATATTCTTACACAGGGTATTATTTAGCCGGGAGCTCTGTCTTTTGAATATTTATGCCCCTAACACTGATGATGCAGGGTTCTATCATTAGCTCCAACAGGAATTAATATCTTACACTGGGATGCCCATTTTGTGGGCTGGTGATTTTAATTGTGTCCTAGACGGAGTACTAGATAGGGACCCGCCAAAGATGAACACTAAGTCGCACATGACTGCCAAATTGCGGAGTGTTATGAGGAATTTACACTTTGTAGAGGTGTGGAGAGAGATGTACCCCACCTCTAAAATATATTTGTGTTACATCCCCACCCATGGGGCTTACAGCCACCTGGATAGATTTCTCCTTGCCAATGACGGATCACTTGACGTCCGCCTGTTTATCAAGATCCGGTTCTTATCGGACCATGCCCCTCTCCTTTTGGAATGCGAAATACACATACCCAAACCTGCGATCCCCCTGTGGCGTCTGCGGCCTGACCTACTAGGTGATCCTCAATATAAAAAAAACTTTCAAAGTGTGCTGAATGGTTATTTTAGTACAAATTGGGGTACGGCTACGGCCCGAGGCATCGAATGGGAGGCATTGAAAGTAGTTATCAGAGGGGAAAGCCACAGTAAAACATATGGTATCAGGAAGCGCTTGTACCAGGAGCTCACGCAACAGGAAGACGTATTGGCAGCCTTAGAGAGCCAAGTAGATAATGGCGACGTGTCGGATTGTCTTGAGGTGCGTGGCAGAATTGTAAACCTCTGGGATAGACTGAATAATTATGTCTGCCGGAATTATAGGCAGTGGCTGTTTCGGGAGGGGGACCGCTCAGGCGTATGTTGGCCTGGCTCCTCTGGCGGGAGCGTCCCATTCCCATCATCCAGATGCTCTGCGGTCCTTCTGGTGAAAAGATTTATGGGGCAGCTGCGGGTGAATTCGCACCTGCGGAATATTTATGCCACACCATGTGGTGTAGGTGTGACCAGGTTATGGGAGTACTTGGATGGTCTCCGGATGCCTCGCCTTATGGAGGTCCAGTCAGAGGAATTTGAGGGGAAGGTGTCTTTGGGCGACCTGGTGGAGGCATTGGGAGGTATGGCGTCTGGGAAAGCGACTGGTCCTGACAGGCTACTAGTCAAATTTTACCAAACCTATCCCGCTGTGATTCTGCCGTGACTGTTGGAAATGCTTCATGAGGCGCGTAGTGGGGGCCTTCTCCCGGAGAATATGCGGGAAGCATTGATAGTCATGCTACCGAAACCTGGGAAAGTGGCTGACGACCCGGGCTCCTACAGTCCGTTATGCATGCTAAATGTTGATTTTAAATTATTAACTAAAGTTTTGGAGTTGAGTGGTGACACATCTAGTACAGGCAGATCAGTGCGGATTTATACCGGGGAGGGGGACTCATATGAATGTACGGCGCTTAACACATATACTACACAAGACCCGTGACTCCACATTTCCCGCAGCCCTGGTGGCTCTTGATATAGAGAAAGTGTTTGACACCTTATCCTGGGAATACTTATAGGAGGTGATGCGCAGGATGGGCATAGGCCCCGTCTTTCTGTTCTGGGTGTGTCTTTTGTATACAATGCCTCGGGCAAGAGTGCGTATGGGGGCAATAGTGTCAGAGTCCTTTACTATTGAATGCAGCACACGGCAGGGGTGCCCCTTGTCGCCACTGCTCTTCGCGTGTGCGATGGAGCCTCTGGCCATACAACTATGGTCTCGGCTGGATAGGTGGGGCATCCGTGTGGGGACAAGAGCGCATATAATATCACTGTATGCAGATGATGCCCTGGTGTACATCACAGGCCCGGAGCGAGCGGTCCACCTCTTGTTGGGTATGATGGACATTTTTGGGCAGGTGTTGGGCCTCCGAGTCAGTCGGCACAAAACTGTATTATTCCCGATGGCAGGTCTGTCGACCATGGCGGCGCCAGAGTTACCCCATTTGGGTCTGTCGTGGGAGACTGAGTCCTTTTCATATTTAGACATTCAAGTGACACACTCCCCTCTATTGCAATTTACTTTAAACATGGGAAGAGTACTGGAGGGCCTCTGTTCAATTCTGGACCTCTCTCCCATTATCGGTTATGGGTAGAATCGCACTTAGTAAAATGATTGTTCTTCCCCGGTGCCTGTATGTTATGCAGAATTCACTCTGTGAGCTTCCTCTTTCATTATTCCGGCAGCTGGATAAATTGCTATTATCTCTAGTCTGGGCTGGCAAAAGATGTAGAGTCCGCATGGAACTCTTGAAATTGGACCTGGTTAGTGGGAGTCTGGGACTGCCAGACCTCTGCCTATATTACCTAGCGGGGTTACTACAGTATTCAGTCCGATGGTGTGAGGATACTTCCAGTTGGGAAAAGGATTTGTTAGCTGGCTCTTTCTGTGCGGAGAGTCTCCCGCATATACTAATGGGTGGCTCTAGGGTTCCGCAGGGTTCCCCCCATTTGGTGGAACAGGTATCGAGAGCTTGGGAGAGTGCGGTTGTGCGGGTTCTACGCTGGGCCCTGTACGCACACCTACTTCCACTATGGTGGATCCAACCCTTTGTCAAGGCCGCTGAGGTGATGGAGTTTGCAAAGTGGCGCGCAGGCGGTTGTAATAATGCTTTTGATGTGGGGATCATCATGAGTGGACCTCCTCCTCATCTTCGTCCCTGACTTGTATATGGACTGTTTTCCAGTCCCCCGACCCGGGCATGCCCCCCTTGGCCACGTGTATGTGATGCCTTTGATGTCATATGGGCATTTGTTGCACTATTTTCTGTTCTGTCAGTACTCACAGTCAGTATAATCACAGTGTTCTGTTTGTTTGATAGTTAATGTATTGAAATGTACTGCACTGAATTTGTAGTGGTTTGTGCCGCTAATCAATGTACTTAGTGAGTATGCGGTGGTTGGGTTCAACCTAGTTTAGTACCATAAGGCCCGTATTTATACTCCGTTTGCGGCGAATTAGCGTCGTTTTTTTCGACGCAAATTCGGCGCAAAACTAACGCCATATTTATACTTTGGCGTTAGACGCGTCTAGCGCCAAAGTATGGCCAAATAGCGTCATTTTTTTGCGTGAACGCCTTCCTTGCGTTAATGAGATGCAAGGAAGGCGTTCCCGTCTAAAAAAATTACGGCGACGCAAATGCGTCGTATTTATACTCCCGGGCAAAAATCACGCCCGGGAGGTGGCGGGTCAAAAAACCCCGCATTTGCGCCACTATTTAACGCCTGGGTCAGGGTAGGCGTTAAGGGGCCTGTGGGCTCAAAATGAGCCCACAGGTGCCCTCCCCTGCCCCCAGGGACCCCCCCTGCCACCCCTGCCCACCCCAGGAGGACACCCAAGGATGGAGGGACCCACCCCAGGGACATTCAGGTAAGTTCAGGTAAGTATAATTTTTTATATTTTTTAATTTATTTTGGGTGGCATAGGGGGGCCTTATTTGTGCCCCCCTACATGCCACTATGCCCAATGACCATGCCCAGGGGACACAAGTCCCCTGGGCATGGCCATTGGGCAAGGGGGCATGACTCCTGTCTTTACTAAGACAGGAGTCATGAAATGGCGTCTGGGCGTCGTAAAAAAATGGCGCAAATCGGGTTGAGGCGATTCTTTTGCCTCAACCTGACTTGCCCCATTTTAAGACGCCCTAACGTCATTTTTTCCCAACGCCGGCGCTGCCTGGTCTACGTGGTTTTTTTCCACGCACACCAGGCAGTGCCGGTCTGCTAGCGCCGGCTAACGCCATTCCATAAATACGGCGCCCGCATGGCGCTTCAGAATGGCGTTAGACGGCGCTAAATTTTTTGACGCTAAACTGCGTTAGCGCAGTTTAGCGTCAAAAAGTATAAATATGGGCCTAAATGTTTTATTTCTCTATGCTTACTAGGTCAGAGCACAATGTGTGGTCTCGGGTTGGGAACTCAAACTGGTACTGCCATTGGCCGGTCGGCTGACTGTAATTTCCCTTAAATGTAAACTGCTCTAATGTAGTGCATAGTTATATGTGTTCTTTCTATGCATAAATAAACAATAAAAAAAAAAAAGATGTTCTCACTAATTTGCAGTTGTGTGTGTATTGCTCATAGTACATCTGCCTACGTGCTAATTCGGATGACCGTGACCTTGAATACTTCCCACAGCTTGTTCTCCCCTTACACAGGATCAGTATTCTTTTCAAAGTAGTAAATAGCTGAGTGTAGTCCATCCCGGAATATCCTGTAATAGAGGGTTCAGGAGAGCCATCACCTGGAATCTCCACACAAATTGTATGGGAGTATGGGTGGGGATTGAGATTACTAGTTTCAGGGGGCCATGATCAAATAGCTTCTTGGGCAGGTGTGTTACCTCTGTTGCTCAGGCACATATCTCTTGAGTTACTAACTAAAAATCTAGTTGAGACCATAATCCAGGTACATATGAGGTGAGCGTGCCCTGCTGTCGGGAGGGGTTTCGGAGTCTCCATATGTCCACAGTCCCATATTCCTCCATTCCATCCCGTATTATCTTAGTAGAGTGCTTTCCGGGACAGTCTGTCATTGCCGACCGGTCAAGCATGGAGAATGCATTTAGATCCTCACCCCAGATGATGGCTGTCGGTGGAAAGGTGTGTATGTGGCGCCAAAGTATCAGATAAAAACCCGGATCATATATATTAGGCCCATACTGATTTACCAGAGTGATAGGTGTGCCGCCGAGGCTACCCTGCAATATCACATATCGGCTGTATTCATCCACTATGGAATGTGTAGCTGTGAAGGCGCCTTTTTATAATCAAAATCATGACACCTCCGGAGTAGATCAAGTAGGAAGAGGCTAGCCTATTTACCGCCCAGCGCCCCCCCAATAGCATGCTCTGTGTGTCATGATAAGTGCATCTCTTGTAAGAACGCAACCTGCACATTGTGCCTCTCTAGGTATGAGTACATGAAGAGTTTTCCAAGAGTTATAAAGCCCTCGTATGTTCCAAGTCAGGAGAGCTATGTGTCCACGGGATGGGGCCATAGTCACATTATAGCAATAGTGACTGTCCTGTAGATAACAGTGGGTAGTGTACAGTGCATAGCAACAGCATGGCACTGAGCAACACCTTGATGGCAATAGAAGCAGTAAACAATCAACTCCCTCCTTCACCCACTTCAGCATCCTAATCATGCCAAAGAAATGCCCACAACCTGAAAAGAAAGAAAGCATATACCAAGATGTAACATTATACATCATATCAGTCAACATTTTTACCATAAATTGAAATCTTGCGGGTACTCCCTCAAGGGGACTGCTAGAGTCCCAACACTCCTCCAGCTGTCAGGAGATGGCCTGGAGGAGCAGTCATATTCTGATTAGTGTGGTCAATCCAAGATTCAAGGTCAACTCACACTGCAAGAAACAAGACCTTCATCTGCCCGATTAGAGTCCCGCACAGCATGAGCAGAGAAGGGCCATTGGGTGAGGTGACCAAGCCATCCATGCAAAGTCAGTTGCTGTCTTCCTCTTTATAGTCTGTAGGCTGGTCTTGTCATTCAAGGCGTAGGTTCTCATTATGCTAATGAGGCGACCGGATTTGGGTGGCAGAATCGCATGGATTGTGGGTTACTAAGTACAGTTCCATACCATGTGACACCTGTCAGCCTAATCTGGGTTTACCAGCTAACAAGCAGTGTCTCATCTCTAACCAAGAGGAGGGATGATTGTGGCAACCGGGAACATGACAAGTAAGACTCCTCAGGGGAATCGTGGTCGTTCAGATCTCATCCTTTTCTCTCAACTACATTGGTCTCACACAGGCAAAGACAACAGAGGCAGGATATGGTTCAATAGGAGTTTATTGAAGTAACAACATCTTAGATAAAATGGCATGTATTGCAATAACTAGGATGATAAAACCCAACTAGGGACAATGCCAGCATTTTCCTGGCGGTCTCACTGCCACGAAAATGCTGGCAGAAAGCTATCACGACGACAGGAACTTACATTCCTGTTGCTGGGATACCCCCAAACACCTCCGCACACATTCACGAATGCACCCAAACAGTGACACACAGCCACGCCTCCACTCACACACGCACTCACAACATTCACCCCGTAGACAAGCATACATACACATCACACACGCACACATACACTCTCCATACCCCCACCCCTTCCCTTCAACTACATACATACACAACCCCCACCACTTCACTCATCTTCACACAACCACACCCCACAATCATACCTCACTGCACGCACACACACACCATATATACATACACACATCTGCACGCACGGACTCACACACACCCTTTCCCCTTACTCATTCACCCATGCACACCCCCGTCCACATGCATACACACACACTTCACCACATTTACACACAGACACACGTATTCACTCACAATCACTCCCCCTCACATTCATGACAAGCATATACACACTCACACACCCCCACCCCCTCCCCTTGCAAGCACTTACCTCATCTGACAAGGTGCTCCTCCGTAGGGGGACAGAATCCGGCACTTCCATCGCCGTCACCACCACGTCAGAAAAATACCGCCACACACAATTACCGGTCATAATTCTGGCGTGGCGGTGCCGGCAGTGGAACTGCCTGAGCGCCCTATTGAATGCTGCCTGATATCCATCCAATGGCGGTGCGGATTTCCTGTAGCAGTAATAATACGACGGTTTTCTGGCAGCCGAGTCTGCAGCAGTCTTCGGAAAAGCCCGCCGCAGTCGCAATGAGGGCTATAGTCTTCCTACCTATGCTATGTTCGAGTACAGCATGAGAAGCTTAATCCGGCCACAGGTTTCCTCCGGGAATACATCATCTCTCATACCTGAGTAAAGAAGTCTGTAGTCTAGAATCACACCATCCCCATGTAGGTCAGGGGTTCGGCCGTCTAAGCAAGCAGCTGTAGCGAACCAGTCAGCATGCAGTCGTGATCATCTGGCAGGAATCTCCCTCTAATGTGTATGGGACAAAGGAGTATTTTTATAATAAAACTGTTGGCATTCTAAGAAGTGGTCCCCACGTGTAAGTGTGTATGTTTCTGTGAATGTTAGAGATTCAGTGTACCACTTTTGCCGGAAACCTATCTGATGGTAGCCTTGAAGAAAGCACAAAGTGAAATGAATGTCCTACTAAGAACGTATTGCTTTCCAAGTAAAAGTAAAAATTAGATAGAGAAAAATAAAACAATACCGCAAATATGGTTATTGCTAGAAAAATTAAGCGATGCTGAATAAAATGGAACTGGGCTAAAGTGCACAACGGCAGGCCTAGTTTGCTAAAGTAACATGTCTCAAATATGGCTGAAATAGCTATACAACAAAAGTGACAGTCTTAAGAAATTCCACTGCTGCCCTGGGGTTCGCAAATGTTTTCTGAGTTCCACAGTAGTCTATACGTAGGTGTGCCAGGTAGAACATGGCATAAGTGAGTTTGCCCTTTTTTTTCTTGATAGTTAAAAATTCCTCGCGGGCTGCTTCTGCTGCCACTGTGAAATCTGGGAAGAAGGCTATTTGGTTGCCCTGGTATGAAATCTATTTTTTCTAAACATCTTTTTATTAAATCATGGCTCAGCACAGTACAACATTGACGAATATGATCAACAAATACACCTTGGTCAAAGGTATCATTTTCCATTACAACAATCATGTCTACTCAGTAATTCACTGCAGTTATCAATCCTGCTAATCGTAATATGCCCTACAGCCCTGTATGTAGCGACTATCCTTCTGCAGTGGTCCCCTCCCTCTCCTGCTTCCCTCATCCTCCTGGGCCCTCCTCCTACAGTCCTCTATATCCACCCCACAGTGGCCATATCTTATCAAATTTCCGGGGGCAAACCCTGCCCTGGTAAATCACACATTCCGTGTGGTGGCACCAGTCCATGTTTCTCTCCCAACTTTGGACTTCCGGCGGCTCCGAGGCCCCCCCATGATCAGGCAATATCCTGTTTGGCTACCCCCACCGCTAGCATCAGCCAAGTCTTTAAATGTCTCCGCCAGTTCTCCTCACCTGAGATCTGGAGTATTACCCACCTGGGGTCCCAAGGAACCGTGAGTCCCGTAACCCGGGTCATAATGTGCACCACTCTCCCCCAAAACGGTTGTATTACCGGACACCCCCATAATATATGAAAGAATGTCCCTAGCTCACCACATCCCCTTCTGCACGTCTGACTCCCCTTTTCCCATATGGAGTAGGAGGGTTCTAGAATAATATGACCTGTGAAGGATTCGTAGTTGTACGAGGCAGAATCTTGCCGGGATTGCCACCTCTTTTGGGCTCTGAAGGGCGTCTTGCCAGTCATCATCCTCAATTCGCCCTATATCTCGCTCGCATGCCTCTCGAAGGGGTTGCCCCATGTCAGGTGAGTTATTCATCATTTTTTTTATAGATTAGAGAAATTGCTTTCTCCAGCATGGGATCCATCAATAGGCGATCCTCCAACGGGGAGAAATCAGGTATTTTCTCCCCCATACGGAGATGTCTCCCAAGTGCGTGGCCCAGTTGGAGATATTTAAAACTCTCAAAGGGTCGCAAGTCATATTCAGTTTGTAGGTCTGTCAGCATGATTAAGGTGCCCCCTCTCCAGACGTCTCCGAGCTTATCAATGTCTAGCAATCCCCAGGCTCAGAAGCCCTTTAGTGTACGCAGTTCGCGTAGCTGCCCACTACACCAAAGGATTGGTTGCAGGCCAGCCCTTGTGTTGAACTCCCCTGTATGCATGGCGGAGCTTGAGGTTAGTTGCATGTGGGGGGTTTGCTGCAGGGCCTGGTATATCAGCGAACTTCCTGCCGCACACTGAAGAAACTGAAGGTGAAAGTAAGGTACAGTTATGTGTGAGAAAAAAACTGTTTTTATTTTATTTTTAAACGTAGAAATTCACTGAATTGCCAAAGGTTAAAGTAACATAACAGTTAGGTAAATGTGTCAGTGACAACATAAACATTTTGAAATAAATAAAAAAACACATAAATTAACTAGTTCTAGGTATGCGAGGTCATAAGCAGTGCATGGTGAGGGCACAAGTTATAGTTACTTTGGGCTGTTCACAAAATCTGAGTGTAAAGTTACTCAGTAGTGTAGACTTGCATATCTCCAGGACCTGGAACAGGGGGTGTAGCTACTCTGCCAAGTACAAACAGTAGTAAGTCCAACGGATGGCCAAACCACTGGTACTTTAACACTCTCCTACAGAACATAATGGCGGTAGGGGCTTCAAATAAAATCTCATAGGAAATAATGTTAAAGTCAAAGTATTTAAAACAGAGAAAAATATGAATAAATATAATTGAATGTTAAAACAAATATCTAAAGATAAAATATAACTATTATTTAGTTATTTAATATTTGTTACCATGTTTACATTTATAAATTAGTGAAATGTGTATTAAAGTATAATTACATTATTTTAATTCAATACATCATTTTTAATAATTATTAAAGCGTAACAAAACATTTAATTGTTTTACTTTAGGTGGATATTTATTTTGTAATTTTCCGTTTGAAAAAATATTTTTTATATTTAAATAGTTAAAAATGTAATTAAACATTACGTTTTTTTTTTTTAACTTTATTGGATTTTCTGCATGTCGCATAGTGATAACATCACTGGTCGTAAGATACAAAGAGCATTGCGTCCTGTAAGAAAGCATAAAGTGTTATACATCTTTCCAGACAGTGGGTGAAATCATCACAATCATGCCCAGAGAAAGGCGAGTCATTAGACTGAGCCTGTAGTGAGTTCTGCATATACCCTATAGAAAATATGACAGAATGTTTTGCTTCATGGAACATTTTCTGCGTCCATTCTCAGGAGAAGAGCATTAGGATCAAGACTCGGGACAGTCTGTGGCTATAGACGTGTTACAAAACAAATCCCAAAAACATAACATATAAACTCCACACCCCCTAACCCCTCTTTGGTCTGTGTATGTGATGTCTATTAGATTGCTGTTGTTCTGGTGGATTCGAGGGAAGAGCGGATAGTCATTGTCTGGTCACTACAAGTATAGTTAGACTTGTGTACTCTGTCTGAGTCTCCCTCATACTTCTCACACAGTATTATGCCACTTCATCACCGGAAACAGGGGGATCCTGTGATTCCTGTAATTCAGATATCATAGTCGACCAAGCTCACAGATCATCTTCCAAGCTGTCGTCTGTGAGAACATGGCACATTTATACCTCCTCAGCACTCGCCCATTAAACCACATCTTGTATGTAGGCATTGTGGGTAGGGGCACTGGTCAGAGCCATGCCATAGCTATGCGTCTTTTCACTAGAGCAAGTCCAATAAGAATAAACTTCTTGGTAGGTGACCAGAGTAGGATCAGCAGTATCATTCGAATGTCTGGTTCTATTTCCCACCCTGAGGCACTATTAATAGTATGTACCATGGTGTTCTAGTATAAGGATAAGGAGGGGCAGGACCATAACACGTGCAGGAAACCCGCTGTCGGTGCTCTACACCGGGGCAACCGGCTGCCAGATTGGGATGAATTGCATTGAGTGTTTGCAGGGCAAGATATGTCTGATGGATGGTATTATATTACAGGAGTTCGAAGCGGTTATTGGAGCTAACGCTAGGTACTCCCTTGTGCATCTTTTGCAGTCTGTGGTTTGTAGTGTCTCTCCAATTATTATCTCCCATTTGGTCTGTATGAGAAGCATCGTCACTGGGAGATCAGTGCATAGTGCTCCATATAAGTGGGAGATCAGCTAGCGTCCACCTGCCATGTTTAGCATGACTGACAACGCACTGGAGCTAGTCGGCACACCAGGGAAGGAGGGCCACACCTCTTGTGCTGTGTTTGAGATTTTCATATATTGAAGGTACTGTCCTTCCCCTAAGGAGAACAAGGCCATAGCTACTCTCTGGTGATGAAGCACTGTTCAGTGTAGACCTTCCCTCATAGTTTCTCTTCCTCCATCTTTCCTTCTCTGGTCAGCATTAAGTTAATAGTGTTGGAGCATTTTTTGTTCTACATTTAAATATACAAACCCAGGACCTGATTTATATTTCAGCGGACAGGTTACTCTTTCTCAAGAGTGATTGATATCCTGTCCACCAAAATATGCATTCCATTATATCCCGTGGGATTTATACTTCAGCGGACGGCATATCTGTCACCGCTGTGATGGAGTAACTTGCCTGCCAAAATGTAAATCAGGCCCATATTTTATATTAATATTCAATATTAACATATTTGTGCTCATTTATTATGAAGTTTGACAAATATCTTTTTAATTTTTCCTATACTTTACTGTAGGGAGAGATCCACTTTTACTTGTGAAGTCTCCTTGTGGTAAAGTATTGGGGAAAACGAAAAACTTAATTAAAAAAAAAAGTAAAAATATTTTTATGTAAAACAGTTCAGACAGGCATGCTACATGTTCTGAGACTTCCAGAAATCCTGTGCCTTTAGCTTCAGAGTACCCTTGTCCTTTGAGATACTGTGTCAGCGAATGCCAAAACTTGCCTTTATTGTTACAAACATATCAGTGCAGAATCAGAATGTGATTAAACCTGATAAAACTGAGCAAAACAGCATTGAGACCTAATTGGTGTAAACGAAGAAAATGCACTTTAACCGGACATAGCAAAATGTTTCAAACACAGTAGTACTATGTCAGTGTATATATGTGATTCAGAATGTAGATTAATAGACCGGACATTATTATTAATGCACAATTTTGATTAATACACAAAAATGTACGCAAGTGTGAAATAAGTTACCTTTGTTATATACTTCATGAAGATTTACAGTTGGTGTATACCTCCTAAAGAGTTCCCCTTATTCACTTCCTGAAACGTAAGTGTCAGCAGCACATCCTGCCCCATCCTTTTTTCCACAATCTATTCTTTTTTTATATGAAATCCTGACCATGTGCAACTACTTAAAGCTGTACCTGTAGCATGTGCGTGCTCCGTGAATGCCTTTCCTTTACTAAGTTACTCTGTGAACGCTGGTAAATCACCTCCTTTTTTGAAGTAATAAGATGTGACATATTCAATAGACCTTTTAGTTAATATATGCGTGTGATCAAATATTCCAATGCTAAGTTTCAAAGATGGTTAAGAACAGATGTCTTTTACAGCCAGTTAAGTATTGTGTTTTCACATTCCATTGTGTTGACATTTTGTAATTTTAAATCTGTTTACATCCAACAGAAAACAAATCTTGAATGCACAAAATGAATATGAAACATGAAAAGAATACTGAAATCTGCAAAACACTGACAGAACAAATTGAGCTCCAGTACTGAGGAAAACTGAACGATCCTGGAGGGAGCAATCAAGGGCAATTCAGTGAATGTGAGAGTCTGAGCTGTGCACCTGCACTGACAAACCTCCTGCTGTATAAAGAGGTGTCCATACCAGCTTTGATTAAAGGGATTGGTGTTATGCAGCTAGAGCAGGAGTCTGTTCTCTAATATAACGGACCATCATTCAGTGCTCTAGGTGTCTTGTAAACTCTTTCACATCAAACCACAGCAACCAGAGAAAAGCACAACGGAGTGGAGCCGGACACTGAAGGATAAAGGAAAGAGGGATTCTACTGTCTAAACACAGAGTGCTGTCCTAATGTGCACCAACCAGGAGGACGAAAAATCATTACCCTCAAGCATGCAAAACCTTTATCCAATCTAAAGACACAATCACCTAGAAAACAAATCTTACACATATTAAGAGGTTGACAAGTATTTAGTGACCATTGCACTTCATTTTTCATGTACATGAAGCAAATGTTAAAATAATACAAGTGCTTTAGAAACTATGTTGCTCTTCAGGAAGAACAGTCATGTAATGTAGGCAAATATATACCTGACAAAGTAACACTGACCAAGAAAGAAACATAATTCACATTGAGTGACAGCTCAAGTTTGTCATCACTACTAAAGCACCACCAGCAAAAGCACACAGGAGAAAACATACATTTCATTTGTACTAAATGTGTGAAGAGCTTTAGTCAATCAGCACTCCTAAAAGATCATCAACAAACAAAGACAGCAAAAATGTCATTCAGGTGCAGTGAATGTGTGATGAGCTTTCATCACTTATCAAGACTGAGAAGTCATAAGCGAACCCACACGGGGGAAAAACCATTCAAATGCACTGAATGTGTGAAGAACTTTAGTCAATTATCAAACCTACAAAGACACCAGCAAACACACAGAGGTGACAAACCATACCATTGCATTGTATGTGTGAAGAGCTTTAGTCAATTATCACACCTAAAAGTACATCAGCGAACACACACGGGGGAAAAACCATTCAAATGCACTGAATGCGTGAAGAGATTTAGTCAATTATCAAACCTACAAAGACACCAGCAAACACACAGAGGTGAAAAACCATACCATTGCAATTATTGTGGAAGTAGTTTTAGTAATTCTTCAGCATTAATAAATCATCAGCGAAAACACACAGGGGAAAAGCCATTCCAGTGCAATCAGTGTATGAAGAGCTTTAGTCAATTATCAAACCTACAAAGACATCAGCGAACATGCACAGGGGAAAAACCATACCATTGTGATTATTGTGGCAGTAGTTTTAGGGTTTCCTCAGCATTAATAAATCATCAGCAAATACACACAGGGGGAAAGCCTCTCATATGCACTGAATGTATGAAGAGCTTTAGACGGTTATCAGATCTCCGAAGGCATCAGCGAACACACTTGGGTGAAAAGCCTTTCAAGTGCAATGAATGTGAGAAGTGCTTTAGTAAGTTATCCGATCTCCAAAGACATCACCGAATACACACAGGGGAAAAGTTATTCCAGTGCAATGAGTGTATGAAAAGCTTTAGTCAATTATCAAACCTACAAACACATCAACGAACACACACAGGGGAAAAACCATACCATTGTAATTATTGTGGAATGTGTTTTAGGGTTTCCTCAGCATTAATAAATCATCAGCGAACACATACAGGGGAAAAACCTTTCATATGCACTGAATGTATGAAGAGCTTTGGTCGATTACCAGATCTCCAAAGGCATCAGCGAACACACACAGGGGAAAAACCATATCATTGTGGGGAATGTATGAAGAGCTTTTGTGAATCATCAGATCTCCTAAGACATCAGCTGATACACACAGGGGAAAAACCATACAACTGCAGTGAATGTGTGAAGAGCTTTCGTCAGTTATCACATCTCCAAAGCCATCAGCGAATACACAAGGAAAAGATGATACTATTGCATTGAATGCAGAAGTATTTTTAGTGAATCTACAGCATTAAGGAATCACCAGGGAGCATACACAATGCAAAAATCATTCCAATGCAGTGAATGCATGAAAAGGTGTTGTTGAGTATCAAACTTAAAGAGACATCAGCAGACACACAACATCATTGACTGAATATGTAAAGAAATAATTATTCAAATGCAGCAAATATGGCAGAAACCGAAGTACATGAACAATAATACTGGCCCATCTGTAGTCATTCACAGAAGCAAACAAATTACGTTATTGTGAGATGAACGAATTACAGATAATGATACCATTATATTTATGTGTGACTTTTAAATACCAGATAATGAAAAGTAGATGATAGAAGACGCAACTAGCAGGAAAGAAGAAAATAAGGATATTTGTAGAAATTGTCTCTTCCTTGTCATTGCTAATTTCAGTAAATATAAGAAAAAAACATGAAATGCAAAGAAACGTTTTGAGAGACTATCACAGTGTGGAATAAAGGAAAAGAAACATTATTGTTTTTTATTCCATGATGTAGAGTTATAAAGAAAATCTAGGCACACCAGATCATGCTACCTGTAAAAGCAACATTATGAACAATGCTTGGACTAAGAAGGGTATTTTCAGCTAATTGAATATTAGGGACTAGTGGAAAAACCTATAAACCCAACACACTCAAACCAATTTAACAAGAAAACACTGGAGAATATTCAAAGCTGGTCGTGATGTTTGGTCACTATATGCTACATTGATGGTTCTGTGACAGCGGCGAGAGAAAAGGGTCCAAAAGCATGAGAAGTGAAAGAAGGAAAATGTGGGCTGTAACTCTCCGGGTTAATGCTTGCAGTGCACAACATTTACCTCTGAAGACCTGATGCAGGAGAAGTGATGCTCATTTCCTTCATCACGTGCATCTGTAAATGCATCCACCATAGTGGTCGGGAGACTTGATGGCGCATCGCTTACTATATAAATGATTCATGGTTAGGTTAATTGTATCTAAGTATATTTTATGAGTTTCTTATTTACAGACCATCATTCAACCAAATTCTGAGTGGTGGAAGAACAGAATCATCAGTGCATATAGGCAAAATTATTGACAACTGAAAGAGCTGTTGAAACATTTAGGCCCATATTTATACTTTTTGACGCTAAACTGCGCTAACGCAGTTTAGCGTCAAAAAATTTAGCGCCGTCTAACGCCATTCTGAAGCGCCATGCGGGCGCCGTATTTATGGAATGGCGTTAGCCGGCGCTAGCAGACCGGCGCTGCCTGGTGTGCGTGGAAAAAAACCACGTAGACCAGGCAGCGCCGGCGTAGGGGGGAAATGGCGTTAGGGCGTCTTAAAATGGGGCAAGTCAGGTTGAGGCAAAAAAATCGCCTCAACTCGATTTGCGCCATTTTTTTCGACGCCCAGACGCCATTTAAATGACTCCTGTCTTAGTAAAGACAGGAGTCATGCCCCCTTGCCCAATGGCCATGCCCAGGGGACTTATGTCCCCTGGGCATGGTCATTGGGCATAGTGGCATGTAGGGGGGCACAAATAAGGCCCCCCTATGCCACCAAAAAAAATTAAAAATATAAAAGATTATACTTACCTGAACTTACCTGAATGTCCCTGGGGTGGGTCCCTCCATCCTTGGGTGTCCTCCTGGGGTGGGCAGGGGTGGCAGGGGGGGTCCCTGGGGGCAGGGGAGGGCACCTGTGGGCTCATTTTGAGCCCTCAGGCCCCTTAACGCCTACCCTGACCCAGGCGTTAAATAGTGGCGCAAATGCGGGGTTTTTTGACCCGCCAACTCCCGGGCGTGATTTTTGCCCGGGAGTATAAATACGACGCATTTGCGTCGCCGTCATTTTTTTAGACGGGAACGCCTTCCTTGCATCTCATTAACGCAAGGAAGGCGTTCACGCAAAAAAATGACGCTATTTGCCCATACTTTGGCGCTAGACGCGTCTAACGCCAAAGTATAAATATGGCGTTAGTTTTGCGCCGAATTTGCGTAAAAAAAAACGACGCTAATTCGGCGCAAACGGAGTATAAATACGGGCCTTAATATGTTTCTGAAAGCTTGATGAGTTGGGGGAAATCGATTCCTGCGGAGTAAGGAATTCCTGCTCCTAGGAGCTAGAATGCAGACCTCCTGACTATCTGTTATACATTTCTGCAACTTTGGCAATGGAAAATAAATCTGGATTGAGAAAAAAAGGAACACAAATGATATTTAGTCTTGACACAAATGATATTCAGGTTTGTGTTTACAACAAAAAGGAACCCTCAATTTACAAATTGCACCAGGGAATGCAAGAACTTAGAAAGTATATGCTGCCTTGTGAACAAACAGTGAAAATTTGGGATGCAGTTTAGACTTCCTCAGACCACAAATAAGATAGATCACAGCATTCTGAATCATCTGAAATGTGTTTTTGTGTTGCTACAGCTCCTGTGTACATAGTGTTCTTATAATCAAGTCTTATGTAGATGAAGGAGTTCTCCAATAAAATATTAATCTGAGAAACAAGAAAAAGAAGCATCTTGAATAACCAAATATGGTAGAATCAAATGCATTACAATGAGGTATTTTTCACAAAGTCCCAACCCCAGTAATTTCTTCCTGTGGCCGACCACCATCACAGCCACCCAGCCAGTGAGGGGCAGCAACGAGATTGCTCTTCAGCGCACCCCTATTTATACATAACGCACAACAGAGGTCTTTGCCAGGATAAAACTCATTTTACTTTCATGTTAACAGGAACCATTTCTTAACTACACGTTATAGTTCAGAATATATGGTTTGTATGGCCATTTGTGGCATAATACATGTTAAACCTGACATGTTATACATCTCTATTAATGATACACAACTAAACATCTAAAGACCGCCCATGTATGGACATCCCAGAGCCTTTAAAACAACACACTGCAGAGGCATGTACCAGGATCAAACTCACTTCACTTTCACATTAACAGGAACCACTTCTAAATTATACACTGTATACTTTGGAATATGTGGTTCTTACGACCATTACTGGTATAATTAATTTGAAATCTGACACTTTATAAATCTCTACCAGTGATACACACCCAGGCATATTGTCAGCCTGTTTATGGAAATTCAAGAGCCTTTCAAGCAAGTATTGTAGTAGATCTGGCTACTGAATAAAAACATCTTTTGGCCCATTGATGGTTTACACCACTCAATAAGCCGCCATACATGGATTCTGTCACTCATCTTTGCATTCATGCATCCATCAGTTAATCTATTTACTTACTCATTTTTGCATTCTCTCTCTGACCCGCATAAAAAAACCACAAACTAATAACTTGTACAAGATAAATTGAAAGAATACAAGTAGAAAAAAAGAAAGCATGCTGCTGTCCAAACACGCTGGGCATATGCTTACAACAACTGAACTAAACATTGCAGTTGGTGTTCACCTTGCAAGGGTATTGTGAATTGTCTACATTGCTTTAAAGTTCCAGTATGGTTGACACATTTAGAACCAGTGTGTTGGCCTTTTGTGAATGGTAAAACAATGATACACTGTGGACAACAGCTTTCCAGAAAGGGCTTCTAATTCAGAGGAAGTGGCCGCGTGGGTTGCGGCACAAGGTAGATTAAATAAGTGCCAAGCAGGCCACCTGTTAGCATCACCTGGAGGCTGCTGTATCTTCTTAAGAACCAATAAAACGTAACATGATGAACAAAGAAACGAAAGAGGAACGATAAAAGGAGAACATTCCTGACACTAAAGCCCACTCATTTTCAGGTGGATGTACACATCATCAGAAAATGCTGTCATTTACTGGGCAAGAGAGACAATGGTTGATGTGCACTGAAGCATTACCACACTGCAGTACATTGTTATGGATAGAACCAGAGTGTCAAGGTATGCAAAACAGAACAATGGCAGAACAGAACAAAGGTCCTCTATGTAACTATATGGATATATATTTATATATATATGAATATATGTATTATTTAATGACTTTTTTTATTACAATGTCCTGTTAAACAGCTAAGAAGAGCTTCTAGCAAGAATTATTGCAGTGCAAATATTCCACCTCTGGAAATGTTAACCAGCGCCAAAATTATTTCCTACCAAAGTAATTTGTGACATTTAATGGAACAAAATACTTATGTGTAGACTTTAACACAGAGACATAACAATACACCCTTAAATGTCTCTATCTGTAGCTTAAACACAGAAACGTAACAATCCACCCGTAAATGCCCTTTGACTTTACCATATACTTTCTCAATAAATCCTTCAGGCCTCGTGCCTTTATTATAACATTTCATATTATACAGCTCAGGCCTACAGCTGTGATCCTTGACTTGCCACCATAACCACTCAGTCTTGCTTTACCACAGGCCCAAGAGCTCAAACACAAAATAATACACTAAGACCTACATTTGATGATGGAAGGGGAGGGTACTAGGATTTCCCTCCTCCCATCTCTGCCACTGCCAGAGAAAAAACAAACACCATAACTTAAATAGTTATCTAAGACACTTTAGCAGCATTAGTGTTGTGTGTGTTCTCCTGAAAGTTCAGCCTCAGGCAATCAGAGAAACAAGGTAATCACAGCTGTGTGGATGGTGAATCACTTTTTTTTGTGGAAGGATACAACATCAGTGCTTTGGTGCAGTAGTGAAGGTAGTAGAGTCTTTACAGATGCTAACAATAAAGCACAGAGTAAATCCAAATTGAGCAGGGCGTGGGTGCCAACAGTATATGCATAGCACTGAAAGACGCACATCGGATCAGGAGTGAAAATGTCTGTGATCGGCCGTCAAGGCAGTGATAGGAGCAATTAATTGCCGCCCCAGTGATGCCTGTCGAGGCACGGCAGAGGGCCAATGTGGCATGTTAAATAGTTGGGAAAGTACTAGAGAGCATACTGTGCAGATGTATTTTAACACCACGTTTTTTGTGTGTAAAATGTACACATTTTTAATAAGCATGTTTACAGTTTGAGCCAAACAGAAGTAAATCAGTTTGCGAATAATCATTTGATTTTGGGCTAGTTATCTGGAATGGGGTAAAAGGTCTTTAGTCTGCAGGGTCAGAAACTACGATTCTAGATGACATATTAATTTCGTAGCATACCATCAAGAACTTTATCCTAATGTGTTGTCTTACCTTATTCTAATATAATATGCGTTGCCTTTACACAGGCTCA
Source organism: Pleurodeles waltl (assembly GCF_031143425.1). Taxonomy (NCBI): domain Eukaryota; kingdom Metazoa; phylum Chordata; class Amphibia; order Caudata; family Salamandridae; genus Pleurodeles; species Pleurodeles waltl. Next base: position 37,156,225 of record NC_090442.1, read on the forward strand.
AAATCAGGGTTGTTTGTATTGTAAATTGTTGATGTACATATTTTTCCATGTTGATATGTGTATTTGGTCTCGGTGATTCATTGTAAATAAATTGGAAAGGTGTAATATTAGAACAGCAAAATAAAAGCAAATTCAGTTGCACTAGTAAGTATCTTGTATTCGAATAGTGAGTAGCATCACTATCACTACTGTAGAGTCAGCTTCAGGTACTTTTGATTGATCCCTTCCCTTTGCTTTTCATGTTTCGCCCAGGTTCATACTGGGTTATTCACCGCCCTTCCTTGCTTTGTTTGGGTCTGATCACAAATTCATGAAGCTGGACACACTGAGTACAAGACTTCTATTCAGCAAAGGGCAGGATCGTTAATGGAAGTCACTGACCCACACACTGTGTGATAACCAGGCCCAGGACAAGGCTTCTCTGCAGAAGAGTGAGCGATCATGAGTGGAAGCCACTGACTCCCACACTGTGTGATATAACCAGGCCTAGGGCAAGGCTTCTCTTCAGGAGAGTGAGCGGTCATTAATGGAAGCCACTGACTCCCACACACTGGCCCGTATTTATACTCCGTTTGCGCCGAATTAGTGTCGTTTTTTTCGACGCAAATTCGGCGCAAAACTAACGCCATATTTATACTTTGGCGTTAGACGCGTCTAGCGCCAAAGTATGGGCAAATAGCGTCATTTTTTTGCGTGAACGCCTTCCTTGTGTTAATGAGATGCAAGGAAGGCGTTCCCGTCTAAAAAAATGACGGCGACGCAAATGCGTCGTATTTATACTCCTGGGCAAAAATCACGCCCGGGAGTGGTCGGGTCAAAAAACCCCGCATTTGCGCCACTTTTTAACGCCTGGGTCAGGGTAGGCGTTAAGGGGCCTGTGGGCTCAAAATGAGCCCACAGGTGCCCTCCCCTGCCCCCAGGGACCCCCCCTGCCACCCTTGCCCACCCCAGGAGGACACCCAAGGATGGAGGGACCCCCCCCAGGGACATTCAGGTAAGTTCAGGTAAGTATAATTTTTTATATTTTTAATTTTTTTTGGTGGCATAGGGGGGCCTTATTTGTGCCCCCCTACATGCCACTATGCCCAATGACCATGCCCAGGGGACATAAGTCCCCTGGGCATGGCCATTGGGCAAGGGGGCATGACTCCTGTCTTTACTAAGACAGGAGTCATTTAAATGGCGTCTGGGCGTCGGAAAAAATGGCGCAAATCGGGTTGAGGCGATTTTTTTGCCTCAACCTGACTTGCCCCATTTTAAGACGCCCTAACGCCATTTTCCCCCCACGCCGGCGCTGCCTGGTCTACGTGTTTTTTTTTCCACGCACACCAGGCAGCGCCGGTCTGCTAGCGCCGGCTAACGCCATTCCATAAATACAGCGCCCGCATGGCGCTTCAGAATGGCGTTAGACGGCGCTAAATTTTTTGACGCTAAACTGCGTTAGCGCAGTTTAGCGTCAAAAAGTATAAATATGGGCCACTGTGTGATAACCAGGCCTAGTGCAAGGTTTTTCTCCATAAGAGTGAGGGGTCATTAATAGAAACCACTGACTCCCGCACTGTGTGAAAACCAGGCCTAGGGCTAGGCTTCTCTTCAGGAGAGTGAGGGGTCACTAATGGAAGTTAACGACCCCCTACACACTGTGTGATAACCAGGCATAGGACAAGGCTTCTCTTCAGAAGCGTGCGGGATCATTATTGGAAGTTACTGACCCACACACTAGTTGATAACCAGGCCTAGGGAAAGGCTTCTCTTCAGAAGAGTGAGGGATCATTAATGGGAGCTCTTGACCCCCACACTGTGTGATAACCAGGTCTAGGACAAGATTTCTTTTCTCCGGCAAAGATCATATCCAGAATGTTGCTCTACCTATTTTCCTGAACAAACTGAGCATTTTAACCTTTTTTTCGTTATGTGGGAGGCTGTTCCTCAAAGCCCCTAAAAGAACATAAGGCCAGATGTGTCAACATTAGTAACTGCTTTTTCCAAATTATGGTTAATACTGAATCTCAATTTGGAAATCACAACTACTAATGTATGAAACCTTTAAGTTTAAAATAGTGAAATCAATCTACCTCATAATATTAATGAGATAGGTCACAATTTGAGACCCATTAGGAATCAACACCGTCAGAGGGATGGGGGTGTCACGCCTCCCAACCCCAGGCTTCTGATCTAGTGGGGGTGCGATGTTTCTGAGTAAATCTCAGTACTCCGGCTTTTGGTGAATCTCCTTGTAACGTATGTAAGAGTGCAGGATATGGTTTGGTTTATATATCTAAGCCCCCTCTGCACTTGCTGCACTGCATGATGGACAAGACATTGTTTGCATATATATATTACCTACTGGCATCGCCAGTAGCAGTTATAGTTAGGAAAATATTTTTTTGTTTTGCCAATACCTTTAGCGCCTTTTGACCCATCTTCATAAAATTTTTAAAACTAGTACAACAGTCAGTTCAGCTGCTGTGTTGAAAGTTTTGTGGTGATTTGTCAAGCGGGACTGAGAAAAAAGTGGGTTCCCAAATGCTTTTTCCCATGCATGGATTTTTAGACCTGACTGTAGCCCGAACCTCTGGACAGAACTATACCAAGTTTGCCATAAAGGTAGCTCTTGGTCTAGAAACCGCCATTTTTGTGATTTGTGGCAAACCTGTTCACTAGTTTTTTGATATATTAAGGGAAAAAGAAATATAGATATCTAGGGACCCAGATCCTACCGTCTCTGTGCTGATAGCTGATTGGCTGCCAACGCTTCAACCAGGAAGTGTTTGCAGCAATTTTGGGACTTGGACTCAGCCAAGTCTAAAAAAACTAGCGACAAGGAGGCAGGGTAGGAATACCCTGAGCCCCTAGGCCTGGTGCTCAGGTCCCCCATGGTCCCCACTTGGGCCAAAAAACGTTTTTTTAAATTGTCAGGGTGAAATTCACAGATGATCTGCAAATCTTGATGAAAATTGCAAAAAAAACACAAGCGCAGCTTCCTGCACTTGTTTAAACGTAAGTCCCAAGGTAGGCCAGGTCCCAGGGGCATGCAGCTTATAACAAAATGAAGAGGGGCCACACGGGTTGCCCTCTTCATGGCTTCTAAGAGCCCTGGCAAATACCACCACCCCAGGGTTTTAATACTAAATAGGAAGGGGGCTGTGTGGACCTCCTGCTTAAAGCTCTAAAGAGCAGTGGGGAGCGCCACCTCCCTGGGGCCAGAATTAGAAAGTAAAGGGCATTGAGGGGTCACGTGGCCCCAATCCCTGGACATTTTTGGCCTCAGGTACCACCACCTCCCTGGGGCTGCCCTTAAAGAACAAAAGGGGGGGCGGGCGCGAGGCCCCCTTCAGGAACCACTAATGGCCCTGGAGGCTGCCACCCACAGGGCTGACTTCCTGTATCCAGAGGTGTCCACCCTCAGGAGGTAGCAGTTTGTTGTTGCTTGGCGGGAGCTATGAGATTTCCCGTCAAGCGAGAGCAACTTGTATTCCCCCTCCAAGCGGCAGGAGGAGGAAGAAAACTGCTCACGTTTGCTGGGAATGGACTTAACATCTGTTTTCCTGCTCACTGTCAAGATGATAAGTTCACTCCCAGTGAGCCGCTGTCAAGCAGGGAAACAGATGAAAGGATTGCCCCCGCATGCAGGGAGCAGCATATTCAGCTGCTTCCTGTTTGCGGAAGCAATTCTGGCTCCCACTGGCGGCAGAGAGCAGACAGAGACCGCTGGGACCTTGAGGCTTCCCCTGCAGTTCCTAAATATTCAAAATCATTGTTCTCCCTTTTAACCAGTGCAGTATGCAAAATAACTTAGAAGTCTGTCCGTCTGGCCCTGCCACATATACTTTAGTGGTATGCAGCTTCTTCATGCCTTTTTTCAGGATGATGGACAGCTTACCAAAAGACCCCCTCAGCATGTGTTCCACTGATTTTGGAAATGCATTCTCAGTGCAAAGGCCCCACGAGCACTTGTACACCAAACAAAGGAGCACCTACTACATATAAATAAGTGAGTATCTTTGCTGAAGATTCAACTCTTTGTAGTCTTGTCATCTTCTCTACATGAGGATTCATTTAATTGCAGATTTCTGTATGAAGGCAAACATCAATTAGGGGGGTGATTACTGAGTAATAGGCGCTCTACTCTAAATCTGTACAGTTGAACCTCAATATAATGCACAGTTCAAAAGACTGGGGTCACACCCTCTATATCCCCCAAAACGACAACATGACGTTATCTAAATTACAAATTTACACAATTGCACACGTGAATAGTAACAGAACAAATCTAATTTCTTAGAGTATTCGAAATATATTATATTTATACAGAGTATTAACAAACATAAATTAAAATAGTGTGGTTAACTCTCAAAACAAATTCCTCTTTGTACAGAGTATTTCCCGGAATTAGAAAGTATCCCCGGAAATGGGGATAGTATTTGGTGTAGTCCATTTTCTCTTTCTACCACAAAGAGAAACGCTAAAATAGTCGGAGGTTACAGAGCCTCGGCTTTGATAAACTGCAGCGTACTCGCTTGTGTGAACGAAACCAGCCGGTAAGCATGTAATTATGGGAAACTGTTACATTTAGAGCTTCTTATCGTGAGGATGATTCGATGTCAGGATTAAAGAATCCTGAATACTATATTTTACAGGGTCACATAGAATACTAAAATAACATTTGGAGGTTAGTGGAGGATACAGACGTATTGGGTGAGTGGAACACACGTTTATACTACAATCAGAATAGTTTAAGATAGTCTTTGGGATGGTATCAAATATTTGCGATATTTTACTTGTGTTTCAGCAGGATATAACAATAAGAATGGGCATTTATAGACAATACTATGGAGCGTATTTAGCGATCAAGTATATGTTGGAGGTATGATTAGCTTGATTACAGATTACATATTTTGGATTTGTTTGGTTAGTGTCTTTTGTAAACACATTAGGAGCACGGTGGTTTGCACAGGGGATGTGCATGTTTATTAGTAGGAACCAGTCACGTATATCACTTGTAATAGTCTGATTTGGAATTCCGGATTGTCAGTTTCGATTTGTCACAATTATTGATAATAGGTTTTATGGGTTCCCACTACCAAGTATCTCACTATGTCATAACACAACAAATGTGTAAATGTTGTTAATACGTAATATTTATACTATGTAACACCATTTATGGAAATGTTATTATAGGAGGTCCTGATGAAATCCAGGGGTACTCCCCGGATGAAACACGTGCTGACGAAGAGGCTGGACTGAATTGGTAACTTTGGGATCAATCACATAGGATATGCATATTGGATTTGTGGATATTACTTTCGGACTGTGGATGAGAATATAGAATGAACATTGAATTGTGGAACAATTGGACTGAATCTATTGGAACCTATATTTTAGTAGGAATTTGATTGAAGAGTGAACCACACGATGTAATTTATGTTTGTTAATACTCTGTATAAAGAGGAATTTGTTTTGAGAGTGAACCACACTATTTTAATTTATGTTTGTTAATACTCTGTATAAATATAATATACGTAGGATATGCATATTGGATTTGTGGATATTACTTTCGGACTGTGGAGGAGAATATAGACTGAACATTGAATTGTGGAACAATTGGACTGAATCTATTGGAACCTATATTTTAGGAGGAATTTGATTAAGAGTGAACCACATTCTGTATGGAGGCAGTCAAGGAATAATCACATTGCTAAAATTACAGACACACAAGGTCTCTAGAGACATTAGCTCAGGGTCCTGTATGCAGCTGCAGTGTGGAATATACACTATACATTTACCCAACGAGGTAGCAATTACTAATTAGCCAGTAGAAAGTACTGCAGTTGGGTAGACATTTTGCGCAAAGCTGTGGCCTCTTCTTGGATGAATAAGAGGAAAGGCTCCACATGTAGCAGGAGGCACACAATCTGGTAGCCCAGCACCAACGACAAATAACATTACAAAGACGCAGGAGAAGAGGAAGGATACAAACCCCAAAACTGCTTGTTGTTCCTAACGTACTTTGCACTGTCATTCAGGCTTCTCTGACCAACATCTTTAAATATTGAATGCTCATCAGTGGTGTAATTCTTAATTGGTTCACTTTCTACTTGACAAATCAACTGCTGCTGTTCAGAGTCCTTTAGGGTTTCACAATGCCCCTTGCTCATTGCAGAGAAATTAAACCTCAACACGTCCTAGGGTTCCTGGGCAGGGTTGGCCACAGGGTCTGGATGCAGACCAGGCCCTGCAGCCAACCTTTGCCGCACACAGGGGAAGGCTGTGCATATCGCAGGTTTGGATGCCTACGGGTGGTTGACCGCAGGCCAGGACCTGTCGCCAAACCCTGTTGTGCACCGCCAAAGGCTGTGTGTGTGTGGGTTGAAGAACACCTCTGCCACCTTGTAGATGCTGGTCAACCAGGTCCTGGCTGGGTGAAGGACTTCAGTGCCATCTATTTGGACAACATTGCTGTCTTAAGCTCTAGCTGGGAGGATCACTTGATCAACCTCCAGGAAGTGCTGAGGGCCCTGCAGAGTGCAAGCCTCACTATCAAGGCCAGTAAGTGCCAGATAGGGCAGGGGTCTGTGGTGTACATGGGACACCTGGTAGAGAGCGGCCAGGTGGCGCCCCTACAAGCTAAAATTGATAGCATTCTGGCTTGGGTACCCTCCAAGATCCAGACAGAGATGAGAGCCTTTCTAGGTATCACTGGATACTACAGGAAATCCGTCAAGTGGTATAGCATTTGTGCCCCTTTGAAAGAGCTGACTTCCAGGAAGCAGCCTTATCAGGTGATCTGGACTGAAGCGTACTAGACTGCTGTTGACAAACTGAAGGAGGCCACGTGCACTGTACCCATGCTCAAGGCTCCTGACTTTTCCAAGGAATTTGTGGTGCAGATAGATAGGTGTGGGAGGTGTACTTTCACAGTTAAACAAAGGGAGCCTAGGCCAACCTGTAGCCTTCATCAGTAGGAGATTACTTGCCCAGGAACAGAGGTGGAGCACAATGGAAAGGGAGGCTTTTGCTGTGGTCTGGGCACTAAAAAGGCTAAGATCCTACTTGTTTGGGACTCACTTTCGGGTTCAGACAGACTACAGGCCCCCCAGATGGAAGATGCAGATGAGCGGTGGAAATCCCTGTTGAGGTGGTCCATCTCCCTACAGAGAATGGACTTTACAGTGGAACACCGCCCTGGAACAGAACACTCCAACGCTGATGGTCTGTCAAGGTTCTTCTGCCTTAGTAATGAGAACTCCCAAGAGGTTGGGTAGTTCTCCTGACCTTCAGCTGGGGGGAGGAGGCACGTGTTAGACCTTTCTGCTCTTGGTGTGGTTTCCCCCAGTACTTTTTGCTTCTGAGCTTCTGTTTTTGATCATATGCTGAATTTCGCTTTTGCTTGCTGTAGGACTCTGGGCACTTTACCACTGCTGACCAGTGCTAAAGTGCAAGTGCTCTCTGTCTAAGTTGGATTGGTGATTGATTTTTCCATGATTGATATACTTGATTTGCTAGTAAGTCCCTAGTAAAATGCACTGTGTGTGTCCAGGGCCTAAAAATCAAATCCTACTAGTGGGCCTGCAGCACTGATTGTGCCACCCACATAAGTAGCCCCAGGAACATGTCTCAGGCCTGCCACTGCAGCGTCTATGTGTGCAGTTTTGAACTGCCAGTTCATCCTGGCAAAGTGTACCCACTTGCCAGACTCAAACCTTCCCTTTTTCTACATGTAAGTCAACCCTAGGATAGGCCCAAAGCAACCTGATGGGCAGGGTACAGTGTATGTCAAATGTAGGAAATGTACTGCTGTGTTTTACATGTCCTAATAGTGAAATAATGCTGGATCAGTTTTTCACTATTTCAAGACCTATCTCTCCCATAGGGTAACAGGGGTATTGCCTTAAAATATCTTTTGCATGTAATTCCCCATTGGGAGCAGATAGAGATATGGAGTTTGTGGTCTCAGAACTCACAACTTAAAAATACATAATTTGGTGAAGTTGTTTTTTAAATTGTAAGTTTGAAAACGGCACTTTTAGAAAGTGGGCATTTTCTTGCTTAACCATTCTCTTGCCTCTGCCTGGCTGCTGAACCCACATCTGGGTCAGAGTGATAGATGGACTGTTTGTGAATTCACTATAGACAGTCACTCAAAAGGAGCTAAGGTATGTCCTGCATATGCTGATGGGTCTTCCTGGGCTAGAGATGACACCTGCACCTGAATAGGGCTGTGCCTACCTCACACAAACCAGTCTCCAACCCCCTAGAGTGTGTCTGGGGCCAGGATAGGGAGAGGCTGGGTCTTGTGCACTACAAAGACTTTCCTGTGATGTTTGCCTACTTCAAAAGCAGAAATGGGTGTAAGTACCGGACTGCTGACCCCACAATTTCACAACACTTCTGGACGGAAGACATTCTGACAGGGAGAAGAGGTGGATGCTAGAGGAGGACCTTCCACTCTGCCTGTTGCTTTGCTGTGCTGGCCTGCTGCTGCTACGTCTGCCCTGGGAGTGAAAGGACTGGACTTTGCTTTCCCTATCCTGCTCCCCAAGGTTCTACAAGGGCTTGAACTGAGCTTTCCTTCTGTTGTGAAGTCTCAGGGACATCAAAGACCTCATCTGCCAGTGCCTGGTCTCTTTTGCTGAGAGTCCTGACTTGTCAATTGGTGCCAAATCCAGTTTTTGGGCCCTTGGAAGTGGAAGCTGGTGATCTGAAGTAAAATCCATGTACTGAGGCCGTTGCAGCAGAAAAATTGACACAGCCCCTGCACCGCTGTTGCCAGACCAATGCAGCGTCTGTCTCCCGGCTGTGAAATCAATGCATTGCCTTCTTCAGCGCAGATCTATCATTGCCGTGCGCCTGGATTTTCCACACATCATGCCTGGGCGTCATTTTCTTCATCAACACTGCACCACAGTAAGGAGTCAATGCATTGCCAGGCCGGCAGGAAAAGAATACACGCATCGCCAGACCAGCAGGAGAAAAGAATCAATGCATAGCCAGCACAGTGGGAAAAGAATCCAAGCATCACTCATCGGGTGGGAAAAGAATTGACGCATTACCAACACAATGGGAAAATAATCCACGCATCGCCCGTCCAGCGGGTAAATAATCAGCGCATCACTTGCTTTTCCGACATATCACCTCCTTTGCGGCTCGCATCATCTTTGTTTTTGATGCATTCAAGGTACTGTGGGTTATAAGGATGATATCTCTACTTATGTGTGCTGGATTTTTGTTGTTTTGGTCTTGTTTAACTTAGATAAATATTAGGTATTTTTCTAAACTGGTGTGGAGTCCTTTTGTGGGTTTTCACTGTGTGTGTGTGGGGGGGGTGTATAAATACTTAACACATTGCATCTGACATAAGCTTATCTCAGGTATGTGACTCCCTTACCCTGACTGTAGTGAAGATCCTTCCTTGGACATGGTGTAAACTGACTGCCAACTAAAGACCCCATTTCTAACAATTGACAGTAGGAATGAATGAGGAAAGGAAGGAAACCAAACCAAACGTCTTCATGAGCAGTGGATAATCAACTTTGCCATGATTTGTACAGAAGAAAAGAAGAAAGGATAAACACTGATGACGGCTGATTTTTATATTTTTTTTAATCAGTTAAAAACACTGAAAAACTCACTAAACTTCACAGCAAATACAAGCCCGTCTGTGCCCGGCTGGACCTAACACTGAGATCGCTGGATCTCCCTTCTCCCAACATGACCCTACCGCAGTTGCACTACACCACACTACACGAGCACACATTGCTTACTACCTCTGCACCAACACCTATCTCTCTCATACCCACACTCACCAGCCACAAATTGCACAGCACTCCACACTCATGCTTCTCAACACCCTCTCTCTCAACAAACATGACATGGAGATTTGGGACCTGATGTACAACCAAGCACCAGATCTGCTGTTCCTCACAGAGACCAGGCTGACCCGACAGCATCACCCCAGCCATGCCCCCTGGATACAAGATCACCTTGCGAGACAGACAACACAAGCCGGGATCGGTATCCCCATCATCTTCGAGGGTGCCACCAGTTGCATCACCTCCTCAGGCACAACCCCCGGCAACATGTAGCACGTGTCCTTCAGAGTCCACATTTCAGTCAAGTTCATGCTGAGCGGTAATCTCATTTACAGACTGTAGGAAGCTGGCCTGGTGTGGTGGGTACCTAAGGTATTTAACCTTATACCAGGTCCAGGTATCCCGTATTAGTGTAGTGTAGGCAGTGTCTAGAAGTCTAGAAGCTTTCTAGATGTAGTTGTGACATACAAAGCTCATACTATACCACTGTAGTCACACAGCACATACACACATGAAAGAATACATGATGCACGAGGATGCACAACCAGGGAAATGTTGCAGAAGCTGGAAGGAGCCGGAGAAACAATGTTGCAGGTGAAGTCTTCGTCTTTGTTGCAGATTGCCGGGTCCTGTAGAGTCCAGATGCAGTTTCTTTGGTCAGAAGTTGAAGTAAGGGATGCAGAGGATTCCTGCTTGAATCTTGCAAACCGAATCTGAGGAACCACCCAAAAGAGAGACCCGAAATAGCCTTGAAAAGGGGATTGGTCACCTAGCTGGGTGACCACACATCAGGCGGGGGCTCTGACGTCACCTCCCTGGCCTGGCCACTCAGATGTTCCCAGAGTTCCCTGCCAACCTTGGATTCAAGATGGCAGAATCCAGGGGCCCTCTGGAGGAGCTTTGGGTACCACCCCTGGGGTGGCGATGAACAAGGGAGTGGACAATCCCCTTTCCATTGTCAAGTTTTGCGCCAGAGCAGGGACTGGAGGTCCCTTAACCAGTGTACACTGGTTTGTGCATGGAGGCTACGCTTCGCAAGCCATGTAACCTATTTCCAAAGAGAGAGGGTGCAACACCCCTCTCCCAAAGGAAATCCTTTGTTCTGCCTTCCTGGGCTTGAGCTGCTCAAGCAATAGGAATGCAGAAAACCTGTCTGTGAGGTGGCAGCAGCTTGGGCTGCTTCGAAAACCTCAGAAGGCTGTAGTAGTAATACTGGGGGTCCTCTAAGGAGGCCCCATAGTGCATGAAATCATGCAACCAATACTTACAAAAGTATTGGGGTATGATTCCAACATGTTTGATACCAAACATACCTAGTTTCAGAGTTACCATTATGTAGCTGGACATGGGTAGTGACCCATGTCCAGTACACACGTAAAATGGTTCCCCACACTCACAAAGTCCAGTAAAGAGGATCTGGAGTTTGTGGGGGCCCCTCTGTTAGTGCAGGGGTGCCCTCACAAACAGGTACCTGCACCCTGCCCTCTGGGATGAGACGGCCTACCATAGGGGTGACTTTTAGTGCCCTGGTGTAGTGACCTATAGTGAAATCGGGTGCCTGCACCTGGTTCACGCAGTCTGCAATGGCAGCCCTGCAGAACCCTTTGCATGGGCACCCTATGGGTGACAGAATAACTGCTGCAGCCCATTGGGGTCCCCTGGAACCCTAATGCACTGGGGACCTAGGTACCATATACTAGGGGCTTACACAGGGCACCAGTATGCCAATTTGTGGGATGAAATACAGAGTTTTGGGCAAGAGAGCATAATCACTGGGGTCATGGTTAGCAGGATACCAGTGAACACAGTCAAACACACTAACATCAGGCAGAAAAGGGGGTAACCATGCCAAGAAAGAGGGTACTTTCCTACACAATAACCCCCAAACGTGTGGCAAGAAGATCAACCTTGCGCAGTTGAGTCATCCTTGGCTACATGGAAATATCTGGAAAGTCCATCTGCATTGGAGTGGTTACTTCCAGATCTATGGTCCACTGTAATGTCCATTCCCTGTAGGGAAGTGGATCACCTCAACAATTTGGGGTTTTCTTCTTTCATCTGCTTGGGCCATAATAGAGGTATATGGTCTGCCTAAACAATGAAGTTAGTACCAAAGAGGTATGGTCTCAACTCCTTCAAGGCCCAGACCTCAGTAAAGGCCTCCCTCTCTATGGCTGACAAATGCTTTTTTTCTGAGGTTCAACCATCTGCTAATAAAAGCTACTGGTTGATCATGGCCCCCTGTATTGAGTTGTGAGAGAACTGCCCCAACCCCTACCTCTGTAGCATCAGTCTGAACTTCTTGGAGTAGTTTGGGCTAGAACAGGTGCAGAGCACATGGCCTGTTTGAGTTCCTCAAAACCTTTTTGACAGCTGGCTGTCCATAATCATTCTTAGGCATTTTCTAGGAGGTGAGGTCATTAAGAGGGACAACAATGGAGCCATAGTTCTTAATGAACTTCCTGTAATACCCAGTGAGACCTAGGAAGGCTGAGACCTGGGTTTACGTGGTAGGGGGAATCTAATCCAAACTGGTTTGGATCTTCGCCTGTAGTGGCTGAATCTGTTCCCCACCTACTAGGTGTCCCAGATAAGCCACCTTCCACTGCCCTATCTGGCACTTTGAAGCCTTGATAGTAAGGCCTGCTTTCTGCAGAGCCTCTAAAACCTTCCAGAGGTGGACCAGGTGGTCATCCAGGTGGAGACTGCTATATCATCTAGATATGCTGCGCTAAAGGCTTCTAGACCTTGGAGGACTGTATTCACCAACCTCTGAAAAGTGTCAGGAGCATTCTTCAGACCAAAGGGCATTACTGTAAATTGGTAGTGCCCTCCAATGGTTAAAAATGCAGTCTTTGGTTTAGCATCTTCTGACAACTTAATCTGCCAATAGCCTGCAGTAAGGTCAAAAGTGCTAAGATACTTGGCAGACACCAGTGTATCTATGAGCTCATCTGTCCTGGGGATTGGATTAGCATCTGTTTTGGTTACTATATTGAGCCCTCAATAGTCAACACAAAACCTCATCTCTCTTTTTCCATTCTGAGAGTGTGGGTTTGGGACCACCACCACTGGGCTTGCCCAGGAGGTATCTCAGTGCTCAATGACTCCCAGGCCAAGCATTTTTTGCACCTCTGCTTTGATGCAATCCCTTACATGATCAGGTGACCTGTAGAATTTACTCTTGGCAGGCAGACTGTCCCTTGTATCAATGGTGTGTTCACACCATGTGGTTTGACCAGGTGTAAGGGAAAACAGTTTTGAGAACTGTCCCAGGAGATTTCTGCAGTCTTCCTTTTGTGACTGAGAAAGGCAATCTGCTAAGACTACCCCCTCAACTGAACCATCAGCTGCAGAATTTGAAAAGAGATCAGGGAGAGGGTTACTCTCTTCCTCCTGTCCCTCATTAGTGGCCAGGAGAAGGGTTAAGTCAGCCCTGTCATATTAGCACTTTAGGCGGTCCACATGAAGTACTCTGAGAGGACTTCTTGGAGTGCCAAGGTCTACGAAATAAGTGACCTCACACTTTTTCCAGTATTATGTGTGTTCCACTCCACCTGTCTTGGAGTGCTCTTGGTACACATTCAGGGCAGCCTTCTGGTCAGGCCATTGCTTCTGCAATTCTTGGCTTGCCTGAAGGTTTTTACTGGCCTTCTTCATGTACTCAGGCTTCCTTGATCTGAGGCCAAGTACTCAATCCACTATATCTTGTTTAGGGGGCTTTAGGGGTTGTTCCTAACCCTCCTTCACAAGTGCAATTGGAACCAAAGAGGAGTTCAAAGGGGCTGTAGCCCACTCCTTTTTGGGGTACCTCCCTATAGGCAAAGAGGAGGCATGGTAACAGGAAATCCCATCTTCTCATCAGTTTTTCAAAGAGTTCCATTATCATTCCTTTGAGTGTTTTAATAAAACGTTCAACCAACCCATTTTTTGGGTATGGTAAAGTGTGGTGAATTTATATGTTACACTACACTCTTTCCACATTGCTTTTAAGTATGCAGACATGAAGTTGCAACCTCTGTCTGACACAACCTCTTTTGGGAAACCCAACCTGGAAAAGATTCCCAGGAGGGCTTTTGCCACTGCAGGAGCTGTAGTAGTCCTAAGAGGTATGGCTTCTGGATACCTGGTGGCATGGTCTACCACCACCAGAATAAACCTGTTTCCAGTAGGTATGGGAGGGTCAAGGGGGCCAACAATGTCAACCCCTACCCTTTCAAAGGGTACCCCAACCACTCGCAGTGGGATTAAGGGGGCCTTTGGGGCACCACCTGTCTTTCCACTGGCTTGTCAGGTGACACAGAAGTGACAAAACTCCATTGTATCTTCAAACATGTGAGGCCAGTGAAAATGAAGGACCAGTCTGTCCCATGTTTTACTTTGCCCAGATGTCTAGCAAGGGGAATGTCATGGGCTAAGGTCAGCAAAGATTATCTGTATTGCAGAGGGATGATCAATCTTCTGGTGGCACCAGACTTGGGTTCCCTTGGCTCTGAATACATGAGGTTGTTCTCCCAGTACACCCTTCAGTGCCACTGACATACCCTGCATCTTCTTTGACAGCTTGCTGTCTCAAACCCTCAAGTGTGGGGCAGGTTTGTTGAGCCATACCAAACCCCTCCCTAGCAGCCCCCTGCATCTAAGAGTTCAGCTGTATCAACTTAAAGCTCTTTAGGTATAGGTTCTGTCCAAGGAGTTGATTCCTCCTCCTCAAAGGAGGAATCTACAATGGAGGGAGGGATAGGAGATAATTTCTTACCCTTCCTAGCCCTGTTTTGGGGAAGTTCTTGGTCCATAGTTTCAGGATCCAAGTTTCCCTGTTCTCTCTGCTGTTTGGCCTGAGACCTTGTTAAAGCAAAGATATGCCCAGGAATGCTAAGCAATCTCCAAGTCGTTCCCTAGTAGACACTCTAGAGGTAGGTCTGTGGACACTACAACCTTTTTAGGACCAGTAAACCCCCCTCCCAGTTGAGATCAACAAAAGCCATGGGGTGGCTCACAGTATTGTTGTGGGAGTCAGTCATTTGGTACTGGTGACCAAGTAGGTGTTGCTCAGGTGCCACCAGTTTTTCAGTCACCATGGTGACTCCGGCACCTGTGTCCCTGTGTGGCTCAACCTAAACACCATTTATTAGGGGTTGTTGCCTGTACTTATCCATATTAAGGGGAAAAGCAACAAGGGTGGCAAAGTCAGTGCCACCTTCGGAGACTAAAACAGCCTCAGAGGTTTCCCTAACTAAACCAGCCCTCACTTCACATCCCAGAGTTAGCCCTGCTACACCCTTGAATTGACTGTTGCTACTATAAGTTTTCCCACCACCACTGCTATTGCTAGGGGCTCTAGTTGTAGCAGTGGGGGTAGTGGTGGTGGGAGGGTTGGTGCTTTTCTTAGGGCAAGAGTTGTCTCCTGCCCTATGGCCTTTGTTTCTATAAATATAGTACCAAGGCTGTTTTTTCTGCTTGTGATGAGAAGAGGATTTAGACCCACCCCCAGAAGAGTTCTGTGGGCCTGATGAAGACTCTTTACTTTTATCTTTTTCCCCAGCTTTGTCACTAGACTTACCACCCTTCTTCTTGTCCTTGTCACCCCCTGTATAAGCTTTTCTGCTCACCCTTGTTCTGACCCATTTGTCTGCCTTCTTTCCCAATTCTTGGGGAGAGGTCAGATCTGAGTCTACCAAGTACTGGTGCAACACGTCAGACACAAAATTATTCAAAATATGTTCTCTCAGTAACAGATTATACAATCCGTTATAGTTAGACACTTTGCTGCCATGTAACTAGCCTTCTAAATCTGTAACAGAACAGTCCACAAAGTCAACCAAATCATGTGAGGCCTCTTTTCTGGTCTCCCTGATCTTGATTCTATATTGCTCAGTGGTGAGACCAAAACCATCTAAGAGTGCTGTTTTGAGTATGTTGTAGTTGTCTACATCTTCCTCTCTGACAGTGAGAAGTCTATCCTTTCCCTTCTCATAGAAAGACAACCAGAGAATAGCAGCCTGCTGCCTTTGAGGGACCCTCAGAACTTTACAGGCCCTCTCAAGTGCAGCTAACCACTTGTAAATGTAATCACCCGATTTATATGGGGAAATAATTTTGTGCAAGTTTCTGGAATCCAAGGAGTCCTCCCTTACTCTGTAATCCCTGAAACTTGAGCTGCTGCCACCATGGGGTGCTAACCCGAACCCCTACCTCTCCCTCTCCACTGCCAAGGCCATCCTATCTAGGGCTAACTGTTGCTGCTGTAGCCTCAGCCTGGCCTCCTCCAGTCTCAGGTTCCTGAGCTTTCTATCTATAGAATCATTCTCTGAAATTGTGAAGTGTGACCCCTCAAACATTGAAGTGACATGAGAGTGGGCAGAAGTGCATCTTTCCCTATTCTTAGTGACCCTAGCTACCTGTCCCCTGGGTGTACAGGGAGCCCTCCCTGTGTGACTTCCCCTGCCACTACCAGCTACACTAGTTGTTCTGCTAGGAATCTCAAGATCCTTTGAAGAACCCTCCACTGGGCCTAGAATATCATTCTCTAACTCAGTGGGGTTATAGTCCTCTTCTTCTTCCTCCTGGCTAACAGCATGATCTTGGTCATCCTGAAGGAGGAGGCTCAAGAGCAGACCCTTGTTAGGGTTCTTCCCCATGTGTCCTCTCTGAACACAGCCCCTTCAATTACTTGAAGGTCAGGCCCTTATAAGGGGAGTCCATGACCTCAGATCTAGGCCCAGCTGTAGACATGGTGTGTGTTAGGTTGGTGTATGGTGTACTAGACACTCAGAAAGAAGTTTAGAGAAAGGGCTATGCCTATACCCTAGCTTGCCTAAACTTTAGAGACTTTGGGCCAGATGTACGAAGCTGTACGAAGCTTTTTGTATGGCGCAAACAGCGAATTTCGCTGTTTGTGCCCTGCAAAAAGCACATTGCGATGCTCATTCCCATTTTGCGAGTCGGTAACCTGTTTACCGACTCGCAAAATGGGAATGCGACTCGCAAATAGGAAGGGGTGTTCCCCTTCCTATTTGCGATTCGCATCGCGATGCAGAATTGCTTTGTGACCGCGAACGCGGTCGCAAAGCAATGCGCAGTCACCACCAGTGCCACACTGGTGGTAACCCATTCGCAAAAGGGAAGGGGTCCCTGCAAACATTTTTTCAGAGCAGGCAGTGGTCCTATGGACCACTGCCTGCACTAAAAAAATTAAACAAAAACGTTTTATTTTTTCGTTTGTGTTGCAACTCATTTTCCTTTAAGGAAAACGGGCTGCAATAAAAAAAAAAACTGCTTTATTAACAAGCAGTCACAGACATGGTGGTTTGCTGTCTCCAGCAGTCCACCATCCCTGTGAGTGCTGCAAATCGCAAGGGGGTGGCAAATTGCGACCCACCTCATTAATATTAATGAGGTGGGTCTTTGCAACCGACTTGCGATTCGCAGATGCATCAGGGTTTGCGACTTGCAAATTGCGAGTCGCTCAGACTCGCAATTTGCGAGTCGCAAACTCGGAAGTTGCTACATCTGGGCCTAGATTCCTGCACTAGGTACTATGTACGTTCTCTGCGTATGGAGTAGTCTTTCCTGTGGAAAGCACCAGGTGACAGAGTGAGAAGGCAATTGAACGTATTTATCCCACCACTGCCACCAATGTAGGAGGCTGGCCTGGTGTGTAGTGAATACCTATGGTACTTACACCTTATACCAGGTCCAGTTATCCCTTATTAGTGTAGTGAGGGCTAATGTCTAGAAGCCAGGCTCCCTAGAGGTAGCTGTGGATGAGCAGCCAAGGCTTACCTAGGAGACATGCAAAGCTCATGCGATACGATACCACTGTAGTCACACAGTACTCACACACATGAAACACTCAGTGTTACAATATAAAAGTACTTTATTTTGGTGACACAAATATCAAAAAATTCCATAGAGACTATACTCCCTTAGGAGGTAATACACAAATTATATACACTAGTATACAGAAATAGGCATAAAAACAGTTCGAAAACAGTGCAATTAGTGAAAGTCACAACAGTTAGAATTGGGCCTGGGGGAGCACAAATCATATACTAAGGAGTGGAATGCGAAAGGCGGTCCCCTACATAAGCAAGTGTAGTGTGTAGAGGGGAGTTGAGAGTACTATGAACACCCAAAGGTAAGTACCACAACCCACCCCAGCAACCAGGAAAACAGGAGTAAATCACAGTAAGTTTCCTAGAACACACACAGAGAAGAAAAGAAGAACTATGCAAAACCCAGAAGATACTGCAAGACACCAACAGTGAATTCCTGGACAAGAAGACCTGTGGAAGAAGGGGACTAAGTCCAAGAAGCACATAGGAGTCCAGGAAGAGCAGGAGCCCCTGCTAACCCGGATGAAGGTGCAAAAGGTGAGCCACCGGTAAAGAAGAAAAGTCAGCACTGCACCCAAGAAGACGAAGTCGGGTTCCTGGAGGTTGCAAGTTATACCTCACACTGGATGGAGGATTGCAGTTCAGTTTGCGTTGTCGGAGTCCGCTAACAAGCCTTGGCAAATGCCAAGCTTGCGGTTAGCGGAAAATGGCGCTGCTGGGGACCAGGAAGGACCAAGTGGACTCTACCCAGGAGAAGGTGTAGGAGGGGGCCATCAGCAACTCAGAGACCCCACAGAAGACCAGGCAGCACACACGAGTCCCACAGGGAGGGGACAAGAAAGTTGCAAAAGAGGCTCATGCAGCACTATGACAAAGGCTCCCATGCCACTGGAGAACCACTCAGGAAGCTGTGCCTCGCAGGATAGAGTGCTGGGGGCCATAGCTTCAAGATGCATAAAGATGTTGGAGGAAGGATACCAACAAGCCTTGGCAGCTACAAATGACGCAGTGCACAGGGGCATTGTCTTGCGTGGGGAGGTAAGGCCTTACCTCCACCAGAGTTGGAAAGCTGTAAGAGAGGACCGTCTGGACCACTGCAGTCTACCACCCATGATATAGCTCAGCAGGAGAGGTGATCCACGGTCAGTTGGTGCCTGCGGAAGCTGGGAGTGACTCCTTCACCCCAAGGGAGATTCCTTCCTTCTTCTGATGGAGGCTGAAGATGGGCTATCCTCAGAGGATGCACGACTGGTGAAATATTGCAGTTGCTGGAAGGAGCCGGAGTTACAATGTTGCAGAAGGCGTCTTGCTTCTTTGTTGCAGCTTGTGGGGTCCTGAAGAGTCCAGATGTAGTTTCTTTGGTGAGAGGTCGAAGTGGAGGATGCAGAGGGTTCCTGCTGGAGTCTTGCAATCCAAATCTGAGAAACCACCCAAAGGAGAGACCCTAAATAGCCCTGAAAGGAGGATTGGTCACCTAGCTGAGTGACCACCTATCAGGAGGGGGCTCTGACATCACCTGCTGCCACTGGCCACTCAGTTGCCCCCAGACTTCCCTGCCAACCTTGATTCTAAGATGGCAAAACCCAGGGACCTTCTGGAGGAGCTCTGAGCACCACCCCTGGGGTGGTGATGGACAGGGGAGTGGTCACTCCCCTTTCCTTTGTCCAGTTTCGGGCCAGAGCAGGGACTGGGGGTCCCTGAACCGGTGTAGACTGGTTTATGCAAGGAGGGCACCAAATGTGCCCTTCAAAGCATTTCCAGTGGCTTGGGGAGGCTACCCCTCCCAAGCCTGTAATACCTATGTCCAAATGGGGGGAGGGTGTAACACACCTCTCCCAAAGGAAATCCTTTATTCTGCCTTCCTGGGCTCGTGCTTCTCAAGCAACAGGAGGGCAGAGACCTGTCTGGGAGGTGACAGCAGCTTGGGCTGCCTGGAAACCCTCAGAAGGCTGAAATGGCAATACTGGGGGTCCTCTAAGGAGCCTTCAGACTCCATGGAATCATACAACCAATGCTTGCAAAAACCTTTGGGTATGCTTCCAACATGTTAGATACCAAACATGCGTTTGGTCAGAGTTACCATTATGTAGCTGGACATAGGTAGTGACCTATGTCCAGTACACGCGCAAAATGGCATCCCTGCACTCATGAAGTCTGGGAAGATGGGCCTGGAGTTCATGGGGGCACTTCTGCTAGTGCAGGGGTGCTCTCACACACAGGTACTTTGCACCCTGCCCTCTGAGGTAGAAGACCTGCCATAGGGGTAACTTATAAGTGACGTGGTGTAATGAAAAATGGCAGTGAAAGGGTATTTGCACCTTTTCACACAGGCTGCAATGGCAGTCCTGCAGAAGCCTTTTCATGGGCTCCTTTTGGGTGGCAAAATATATGCTGCAGCCCATAGGAATCCCCTGGAACCCAAAAGCCTTGGGTACCTAGGTATGATATGCTAAGGACTTATAAGGGAGCACAAGTGTGCCAATTGGGTGTAAAATACAGAATTTTGGGAGGGAGAGCATAATCACTGGGGTCTTGGTTAGCAAGATCCCAGTGAACACAGGCAGAAAAAGGGGGTACCCATGCCAAGAAAGAGGGTACTTTCCTATAAGAATCACCCTCAGTTAACCCCCGCTCACCCACTTGGTAGCTTGGCACGATCAGGCCGGCTTAACTTCAGAAGCAATGTCTAAAGTATTTGTACCAACACACACAGTAACTCAGTGAAAACACTACAAAATGGCACAACACAGGTAATATTTATCTAAACAAAACAAGACCAAAATGACAAAAATCCAACATACATAAGTCAAGATATGAATTTTAAAAAGAGTAACAGTTTTAATCCTTAGAAAACAGTGAGAACGCTGTCATAGCAGAAAAGTACCTGGGTAGTAACGCCGCACTGGTGAGTCGGAGAAAGCTAGCGATGCGTTGATTTCTCACTCGCAATCGGGACTGAGCGCCGTTCCTCCTCCGGTCGGGTCAGCATGCATCGTTTCTTCTCTCCCGCAAAAGAGTGATGCGTTGATCCTGGACGGGCACCTCGAGTCCAGGCAGGCTTTGCGTTGATTTTTCACACCCAGCGATGTTGCGTTGAAATCCGGTTGCACGGTGTCAAGAAACCACACTGCATAGGGGCTTATGTCACTAACAGCAGCCGCTGTGGGTGTTGCATGTCATTTCTCCAGCCCCGTTGGGTCAATCTCCCAGCCGCGATGCAGGTAGAAAGTCGATTTTAGCTGCGAGGCCGGTGGCACATCATTTATCAGCCGCAAGGCGGGTGGTGCGTCAAAAGTTTCCCTGCACTGCAGTTTTTGAGTGGATTCCTGTCCCTTTCCACCAGCTTCACCTTTTAAGGGCACAGAGACAGGTTAGGGAACCACTTGGCAGGTAGGATTCTCAGCAGAAAGCCCGGGTACTGGCAGAGGGAAGTCTTTGTTGTCCCTGAGACTTCAACAACAGGAGGCAAGCTCAGTACAAGCCCTTGGAGATTCTTCACCAGTGGGAAGTCACACAAAAGTCAGTCTTTGTCCTCTCCCAGGCAGAAGCAGCTACTGCAGGCCAACCCAGCAAAACACAGTCAGAGGCAATGGGGCAGTGCTCCTCCTCCAGCTTCTCCAGCTTCTCCAGCTCTTCTCCCGGGCAGAGGTTCCTCTTGGTTCCAGAAGTAATCTGATTTTCAGGGGTTTGGGTGCTCTTTTTATACCCCTTTCTGTCTTTGAAGTAGGCCTACTTCTCTGTTGTTTTTAAGATCCTGCCTTGCCCAGGCCACGCCCCAGACACACACCATGTTGTTGGAAAATGCATTGTGTGAGAGCAGGCACAGCCTTTTCAGGTGTAAGTGACCACTCCTCCTCTCAGCCCAGGTGGCCCCTCAGTATATGCAGGTTACACCCAGTTCCCTTTGTGTCACTGTCTAAAGGAGAGGTGCAAACAGCCCAACTGTCAAACTGACCCAGACAGGAAATTCACAAACAGGCAGAGTCACAGAATGATTTAAGCAAGAAAATGCCTACTTTCTAAAAGTGACATTTTCAAACACACAATCTAAAAAACAACTTCACTAAAAGATGTATTTTTAAATGGTGAGTTCAGAGACCCTAAACTCCATATTTCTATCTGCTCCCAAAGGAAATCTGCCCTTTAATGATATTTAAAGGCAGCCCCCATGTTAACCTATGAAAGAGATAGGCCTTGCAACAGTGAAAAACGAATTTGGCAGTATTTCACTGCCAGGACATGTAAAACACATAAGTACATGCCCCACCTTTAACATACAGTGCACCCTGCACCTGGGGCTACCTAGGGCCTACCTTAGGGGTGCCTTACATGTATAAAAAGGGAAGGTGTAGGCCTGGCAAGTGGGTACACTTGCCAAGTCAAATTGGCATTTTAAAACTGCACACACAGACACTGCAGTGACAGGTCTGAGCCATGTTCACAGGGCTACTAATGTGGGTGGCACAACTAGTGCTGCAGGCCCACCACTAGCATTTGATTTACAGGTCCTGGGCACTTCTAGTGCACTTTACTAGGGACTTACTAGTAAATCAGATATGCCAGTCATGGATAAGCCAATGTACACATATAATTTATACAGGGAACACTTAGGGCCATATTTATACTCTGTTTGCGCCGGATTTGCGTCGTTTTTTTTAACGCAAATTCGACGCAAAACGAACTCCATATTTATACTCTGGCGTTAGACGCGTCTAGCGCCAAAGTTCATGGAGTTTGTGTCATTTTTTAGCGTGGACACCTACTTTGCGTTAATGATATGCAAGGTAGGCGTTCCCTTCTAAAAAATTACTCCGAAGCATGTGCGCCGTATTTACACTCCCGGGCAAAAATGACTCCCGGGAGTGGGCGGGTAAAAAAAAATGACGTCCAGCCGCTTTTGCGTCATTTTTTAACGCATGGTCAGGGCAGGCGTTAAGGGACCTATGGGCTCGGAAGGAGCCCAGAGGTGCCCTACCATGCCCCCAGGGACACCCCCTGCCACCCTTGCCCACCCCAGGAGGACGCCCAAGGATGGAGGGACCCATCCCAGGGAACTTAAGGTAAGTTCAGGTAAGTATATATATATTTTTTTTTTTGGGTGGCATAGGGGGGCCTGATTTGTGCCCTGGGCATGGCGATTGGGCAAGGGGGCATGACTCCTGTCTTTGCTAAGACAGGAGTCATTTCAATGGGGGTTGGGAGTAAAAAAAAATGGCGCAAATCGGGTTGAGGCGAAAATTTTGCCTCAGTCTGACTTGACCCATTTTTCGACGCCCAAGCTCCATATTCCCCTACGCCGGCGCTGCCTGGTGTAAGTCATTTTTTTTTACGCACACCAGGCAGCTCCGCCGGCTAACGCCGGCTAACGTCATTGAATAAATACGGCGCCCACATGGCGCTTCAGGATGGCATTAGCCGGCGTTAGATTTTTTTACGCACAACTGTGTTGGCGCAGTTGTGCGTCAAAAAGTATAAATATGGCCCTTACACTTTAGCACTAGTCAGCAGTGGTAAAGTGCCCAGAGCAAACAAAACAGCAAAAACAGTCCAGCACACAGGAGCAACCTGGGAAGTAGAGGCAAAAAGTTAGGGGAGACCATGCCAATGATGCCAAGTCTAACAAAACTGCTGTAGTATGCATTACATATCATACATGAAACATATCTTTTCACATACACCTCACATACCTAGGCCCATATTTATACTTTTTGACGCTAAACTGCGCTAACGCAGTTTAGCGTCAAAAATTTTTGCGTCGTCTAACGCCATTCTGAAGCGCCATGCGGGCGCCGTATTTATGGAATGGCGTTAGACGGCGCAATCAGACCGGCGCTGCCTGGTGTGCGTGGAAAAAAACCACGTAGACCAGGCAGCGCCGGCGTGGGGAAAAAATGACGTTAGGGCGTCTTAAAATGGCGCAAGTCAGGTTGACGCTAAAAAATCGTCTTAACCCGATTTGCGCCATTTTTTCGACGCCCAGACGCCATTTCATGACTCCTGTCTAAGTAAAGACAGGAGTCATGCCCCCTTGCCCAATGGCCATGCCCAGGGGACTTGTGTCCCCTGGGCATGGTCATTGGGCATAGTGGCATGTAGGGGGGCACAAATAAGGCCCCCCTATGCCACAAAAAAAATACAAAAAAAAAAAAAATTATACTTACCTGAACTTACCTGTACTTCACTGGGATGGGTCCCTCCATCCTTGGGTGTCCTCCTGGGGTGGGCAGGGGTGGCAGGGGGGGTCCCTGGGGGCAGGGGAGGGCACCTGTGGGCTCATTCTGAGCCCACAGGTCCCTTAACGCCTACCCTGACCCAGGCGTTAAATTCAGGCGCAAATGCGGGTTTTTTTGACCCGCCACCTCCCGGGCGTGATTTTTGCCCGGGAGTATAAATATGACGCATTTGCGTCGCCGTCATTTTTTTAGACGGGAACGCCTTCCTTGCATCTCATTAACGCAAGGAAGGCGTTCACGCTAAAAAATGACGCTCTTTCTTCATACTTTGGCGCTAGACGCGTCTAACGCCAAAGTATAAATATGGCGTTAGTTTTGCGCCGAATTTGCGTCGAAAAAAACGACGCAAATTCGGCGCAAACGGAGTATAAATACGGGCCCTAATTTCATTGACACATGTCTGCACACCATCTCCTGCATCATATATGCATGGGGAACTCTACGTTACATGTGTAGCTTTGCATCATGAAGCCTGGACCATGCAACACACCACAGTGTGGACAGACATGCACTCACATTGC
This sequence comes from Pleurodeles waltl, assembly GCF_031143425.1. Lineage (NCBI taxonomy): Eukaryota > Metazoa > Chordata > Amphibia > Caudata > Salamandridae > Pleurodeles > Pleurodeles waltl. Next base: position 37,180,629 of record NC_090442.1, read on the forward strand.
CATGGGTTTCCAGAAAGCAACCCAGCCTTAGTCAACAGTATTCTTTGTGTAAGATTTGTCAAGAGTATCACATGCATGAATGTGTATTGGACATAGCCTATCATATTTTATGTATGTTGTGAAACGTATATTTGGAAATCAGACATGACAATGTGGTGGACCCTCAAAAATGAGTACCAACACATATGTACACTCACAGTACACATGTGGTAACATGTATGTGGAAAAAACTATAGATACACATGCACATTTGCAAACAATACCTGTACTCCCATACATCACACACACATTGTAACATATGTCTTAAATATTCCAATTTTTCCGGGAGACAGTTATGTACACATGCAAACACATATTGCCATACCAGTCAAGCGACAAATATGCATAGCCCGTGTAACTAGGAAAGTGAATCAGGGTGCCCTGTCAGCCTCCCCCCAAAAAACCACGCATACCCATCATGTTGAAGTAAGCCTCAGCAAGGCCTACTAGTGCAAGGGGTTCACCTTTCTCTGCACAAAGTCCTCAGACCATGTAGGAAGAAGTTGGCACAGAAACTGAAATAAAAGACGAAGGGGGTCATTCTGACCCTAGCGGTCCGAGACCGCCAGGGCAAGAATGACGGAGGCACCGCCAACAGGCTGGCGGTGCTTCCTTCCTTATTCCGACCGCGGCGGTAGCGCCGCGGTCGCACCGCCGGGGCCGGCGGTTTTCCGCCGTTTCTGCCCCGGCGGTGATAATCCGCCAGGGCAGCGCTGCAAGCAGCGCTGCCCTGGGGATTATGACCCCCTTACCGCCAGCCTGTTTCTGCCGGTTTGCACCGCCAGGAAGAGGCTGGCGGTAAGGGGTGTCCTGAGGCCCCTGGGGGCCCCTGCACTGCCCGTGCCACTGGCATGGGCAGTGCAGGGGCCCCTAACAGGGCCCCGGCCAGCTTTTCACTGTCTGCATAGCAGACATTGAAAAGCGCGACGGGTGCAACTGCACCCGTCGCACGGCGGCAACACCGCCGGCTCCATTAGGAGTCGGCTCCCATGTTGCGGCCTCATTCCCGCCGGCCCAGCGGTAATGTCAGAATGGGGGCCGCATGAGTGCGGCCGCATGACGGTTGGCCAAGGTCGGAATGACCCCCTAAGTTTATTAACCTCATGAGGTGGTACTACAGTTCAAACAGCACCCTTCGGTAATGTTTGAAGTAGCACACTGAACTGAGAGAGCATGGCCCTTTTATACCCACGCAGGGGCTAAAAGGAGGTGGTACAATTATAGAAGCAAGACTTGCATACATATAAGGTCATGTGGAAATGCACAGTCGACAGGTAGGAGGGGCTAACAGTTTTCAAGGACTAACAGCTGCAGACCTTACCGAGCATGTGCGAAAGTGGGAGATGCTAAATATAACTTGTCACTAGGCAGATTTTCAAGAGTAGTTAACAGAAAGGTAGGACAGAGCACATGGTGAGCACATGGCAGCATGTGGCAGAGAAAATGGCTGCCATGAATACAAAATGGATTCCGCAAAATGTTCACAATAGTTACTAAATACAAGATGTCTTCTGCTAATGCAGAATCTAATCGCTGCTAAACTACAACAATCATACGTAAAAAAAACAAAAAAAAATATGCATACGGTATTACGAATACATGTATATCACTAAAATGACGTACTGCACCATGTACATCAACTCTTGTCATGCCTTGTTAGCCTTCATAGGAAAACCAATGCATCGCTGTCAAACGTAAAAAAAAATGACGCATATGGCTGTTCTCCATACATCGCAGCTACAAAATTTGACGCATTTCACCTGTGCATTGAACTGAAGTCGACAGGCTAAGTCTGCCTTCATTGGAAAAAATGTGCATGCTGGTCATCGTCAAAAAACAACACTTGATACATATGCCCAGGGAATGATGTAATAAGACTTTCTTGCTGCTGCACATGGAAAGGTGATGTTACTTTCACTTTTACTTTACCGTCTTTTCATCTGTGCTTGTCAGAGGTTGTGTGGTGCTTATACTGGTGTGAGGAGTGTTGGATTTGGAGTGTGTTGTGCTATGTCTTGTAAGTATTTTGTCACATATTGTCAATTTTGTTAAGTTTTTAGTCCATAGTTGTACCATCATTGTGTCTGTATTGTTGGGTGTTTGTCCCGGAGTAGATACGTTTGTAGGGGTTATTTGGGGGGGTTAGAATATTTTGGGCGGGTTTATTGTTTTCTGGGGAGGAAAACAGCAGGATGTCCAGGAAGGCAAGGGCACTGCGAATGAGTCCAGATGAACTGGAGGGTTAATTTGGTTAGTGTTGCATTACCTTCCCAACATGGTGAAAATGGGTAGCCATGTCATAATCGGCTACCCTATGGAGGTCAGGAAGCTGTGCTTGGGGAAGGTGCTGTTCCAGCTATGCAGGCTCTTCAAGGTAGAGTGCTTGGACCACCAGATCAAGAACAGGTGGGCAGACCTCAATGCCCAGCCAGGGGATCTACTGGATCACTTGGTGGTTCAGGTTGGCAGACCTGTTGGTAAGTAAACCTGTAACATAGCAACATCCTCCTTTGCATGTGCATGACAGTAGGGCTTAGTAAGGATAACTGCAGCATGTTATGAGAAAAGTACAGCACCACTTTCCTTGCGTCCCTTAGCACCCCTTACCACCAACATGTGTGCACTGTATCTAAGATATGGCGCACCATGGTGCAGGTTAGGGGACAATTGCATCATCTTTTTGAGGGTTTGACAGCTGCCCGTCACAGTCTTAAATATGCCTCTTGTGTTCCTCATATATTTGTTATACTGATACAATCATCAGGGAAATTTCTAGACCCATGAGTTTCGAACCGTTCATGCCATATGTCAACATGCATGGATATCTGTTCAGTACATTCTCGGAAGGCTCGGAAAGTTGTTTGCAGTCCACAATACTATCGGCCACCTTTATCATGTTTGAGTACTAATGTGTGCCTTTGGGTCTGGCAGTAAGCCACACATGTCATTTGGTTCTGTTCTCATTGGCACAGCTTCACAAAATGCATACATTTATAGGAGTTCATTGAACAGTGGAAAAGAGCATGATACATGTGAATGTGGAGATTAATTTCCAATGCAGTACAATATCCAGTTCACAGACCCATGAGAGATCCTGAGTCACTCGATGTACATTCGGAGTCCAATAGGTAGGAACTGAGACAATGACAGTCCATACAAGATAAGTCAGCTGTGGTTGACTAAAGAGGGCACATTGCCAGCTGTCACAACACTGGCATAATCTTAAGCACAGAACTAAAGAGATACAGTCAGTGTGGCGCTGAATGCAGGTACCGGGTGGTTTTACGTGTGAATGTTGTCCTTCCACATTTTTATCCTCTGATGTGTGTGGTGCCTCCTGGCCATTGGTCGTGCTGTTGAAGTTGAGGGGGGCACACACACATCAGGGGATAGAGATGTGGAATCAAAGGTCCCGGCAGCTGCCGTTTTTGGGAATACATAAGGTATCACTGCAGCAAGGAGTAACTGCTGATTTCGCAACACTGCTGCTACATCACAGTGGTAGGCAGCCATGTTTTCCCTGAGGGGGGCCACTTCCCACTGTATGGGCTCCAGGGTATTCTGTATAGCCCTCAGCCTGTTATCTATCATGCTACTGCCACTTTGGGAGGGCAATTGTTCAAACCTCTGCCTCATGACAGTAGATATGGGGCCAGGGACTGCTGGAGTCCACGTAGCGGGGAGTGGGTGCCTCTGATGGCAGCTGAGTTGCTCTTATTCGGACTGAGGCATCTCTACACTACCTCTAGGCTGCCTGCCATGTCCTCCATCCCCACCCGCACCTGCTGTGTTAGCTCCCGCTGGATTCCTACCATTGTCCTCTGAAAGGTAATATCTTGGTCTAGAGAGTCCAGGGCTGTGGCAGGACTGGTTGGTGCTGTGTGTTTCATGTGGAGACCCCACAACACTGTGTCCTCCCTGCGACTGGAGGTGGTGTCTGGAAGGAACCCAAGACATCCTGGAGAGTCTTTTCATTGATGGCCGGCAGCTGGTCATCCATGTCATCTTTAAAATCCAGGACAGGCAGGTCCGCAGGTGGTAAGGCATCATCCTTTGCAATAGGATAGTGAAAGGTCAATCTTTGACTGTAGTGGCTGTTGACATGGCTCATCATTTACTTGCTTCTGGTGGCTCAGTGACATGTTACAGACTCCCAAATCAAGGCACACATTTGTGGACCCCTATTGGCACACTATGCCACCTGAACATAATTTGTATTTAGTCATCATTTGTACAATCTGTCAGTCCACAGTTCCCAGTGTGTTACACCCACCCTCATATTTTAATCATGGTGTTTGACACATGTACCCCTTTCAATGACTTGACTTTGCAAGACATGGGTGTTGTTCCAGATTTGTGCTCACTCCACAAGTGGAGATGTTCAGATATACTTGGAATTTGTTCCTACAGATAGTTGAATTATTAAGTGACTCATCTGCCACCCTATGTGTGTTGTGGGAGAGACAGTAGGGAGTGAGCTGTCCATATGCATCCTCCTAGACACTTAGGGGCAGATTTATGGAACGTGGCACTGCAATGAGTGCACCTCCACTTTCCCTGAGCCCCTTAGCACCCCCTGGCGCCATCATTTGTGTGCCATATTTAAAATACGGCGCACCATGGCATGGCACAGGGTAGGGGACAATAGCGTCATTATTCATGATGCTATTGATGTACTCTGCAGGCGTAACGCCAAACTATTGGCACTACTCCTGCAGAGTACATAGGGCCCCATTCTAAAGAATGGAAGGCCCCTTTTTATGCCTGCTCTTGAGCAGGCGTTAAAAGTGGCGTAAAAAATAGTGTAAGGAAATCGCATAGATTTCCTTCCGCCATTTTTCCGGCTCCCCTAACGGGGGTGCACCCCCTTTGCATACATAATGCCTAGTGCAGGCATAATGTAGTGCAAAGGGTTAATGAGTGGCGCAATGCATGCATTGTGCCACCCCGTAAATAAGGTGCGGTGCTTTCAGCCTTGTTGGGCCACATTAACGTCAAAAACGATGACGTTAATGTGGCGCAAGGGGATGCTAGGGTACTCTAAATATGCCTCTTTGAGTGATGTGTCCAGCATCCTGCACCACTCATTGTGAGATTCAACCACATTGTGTGTATGTGAGCAAACAGAATCTTCTCCCTTCCTGCAAGACAACACTCATCCATGCATCTCAGGTTTCCTTGTTGCATAGCTGCAAGGATGGCTGCACTGCTGGACTGAGTATTGTTTTGGTGGAAGGTAGACCTTCCAGTTTGCACACATACACACAAGATGGTTAATTGTTATGTTGTGTGGTGTGGTGCAGGATGCAGAATACATGACTCTGGGGCCAGATTTACAAGGCCCTATCACCACCGCAGCTTCACTTTTAGCAATGCTCCAGAGGCGCTTTTCAGTGCTCTATTTTTACAAGGCGTTGTATTGCCACTGTTTGTGGCTGCTGGACCTAGTCCTTTTTACAGGTTCGTTTCCCAAACTTTTTTACCTTACTCCTCTTGCCCTTTTTGCTGACATTGTGGGGCATACTTATACTCCGTTTGCGCCGAATTTGTGTCGTTTTTTTAGACGCAAAACTAACTCCATATTTATACTTTGGCGTTAGACGCGTCTAGCGCCAAAGTTCATGGAGTTTGCGTCATTTTTTGGCGTGAACACCTTCCTTGCGTTAATGAGATGCAAGGTAGGCGTTCCCGTCTAAAAAAATGACTCCGAGGCATGTGCGTGGTATTTCTACTCCCGGGCAAAAATGACGCCCGGGAGTGGGCGGGGCAAAAAACCCCGCATTTGCGCCTCTTTTTAACGCCTGGGTCAGGGCAGGCGTTAAGGGACCTGTGGGCTCAGATTGAGCCCAGAGGTGCCCTCCCCTGCCCCCAGGGACACCCCCTGCCACCCTTGCCCACCCCAGGAGGACACCCAAGGATGGAGGGACCCACCCCAGGGACATTAAGGTAAGTATTTTTTTTTAAAAAAAATTGTGGCATAGGGGGGCCTGATTTGTGCCCCCCTACATGCCACTATGCCCAATGACCATGCCCAGGGGACATAAGTCCCCTGGGCATGGCCATTGGGCAAGGGGGCATGACTCCTGTCTTTGCTTAGACAGGAGTCATGTTAATGGGGGTTGGGCGTCGTAAAAAAATGGCGCAAATCGGGTTAAGGCGATTTTTTTGCCTCAGCCTGACTTGCCCCATTTTTGGAAGCCCATACTCCATTTTCCCCCTACGCCGGCGCTGCCTGGTGTACGTCGTTTTTTTTCACGCACACCAGGCAGCGCCGGTCGGCTAACGCCGGCTAACGCCATTCAATAAATACGGCGCCCGCATGGCGCTTCAGAATGGCGTTAGACGGCGCTAAATGTTTTGACGCAAAACTGCGTTGGCGCAGTTTTGCGTCAGAAAGTATACATATGGCCCTGTGACTCTGGTCACTTTATCATTGCTGATCAGTGCTAAAGTGCTTGTGCTCTCCCTTGTAAACTTAATATGATTGGCCTATACCTGATTGGCACCTGTAATTTACCTGTAAGTCCCTTGTGCAGTGGTATCCCTATACCCAGGGCCTGTAAATTAAATGCTACTAGTGGGACTGCAGTGCAGTTTGCGCCACCCACAGAAGTAGCCTTTCAAACATGTCTCAGGCCCGGTAGCGCAGGACCTGCATGCGCAGTTTACTGCCATAGGGACCTGGCATCTAAATTTACTTGTCAGGCCTGGAAATCCCCTTTTACTTCATGTCAGTCACCCCTAAGGTAGGCCTGCTAGCCCTATGGGCAGGGTGCTACGTATGTAGCGGGCAGGACATGTGCCTGGTAGTGTGGCCTGTCCTGGAAGTGACAAACGGCCTATAAGGTTTCTCACTGCTGTGAGTGTAACTCCCTCGCCCTGACTTGAGTGGGTGGGTTCTGCCAGGCTTAGGTGCATACCCATGCCAACCAGAAACCCCATTTCTAACTGTGACATTACGTGTCCTTGTAAAAATGGGCCCCTTAAACTCAGTTTTCTGCATCAGAGGGGCGTGCAATGGATCTTGCAATGGCCATTCCACCACAGCCTCCATAATGTATCATATTGCCTCAAATTTATAAGAAATCAAAAATGTATGACATTGGCAAGTACTGACGCCAACCCAGGGTTGGCTTTTAAAATGGCAAAATTAGGAGGTATGCCTTTATTCATCCTTGTTATTTGCTTTTTCCATGCATGCAGCATTCTGTTGTCACGTAGGCTCTCATTATTCTAATGAGACTACTGGATTTGAGCGGCAGATTTGCCTGCGGTGTGGAAGGCTGAGTCTCAACCCACTACAGGTGACACCTGTCGCCCTAATCCGGGGTTTGCTCCGGCTAACTAGCAGTGCCTCATCTCTACCCAGGAGCAGGGCCTTGAGACCCTCACGGGTGAGTAGTGCACTTTACAAATTCCTGACTGATTAATTGATTGATGATTGGGCAGCCGAGTGCATGACACAATTGACTTCTCAAGGAAATCGTGGTTACTCAGGTCTCAACCGCTTCTCTCAGTTACATTAGTCTCACATATACAAGGACAAACAGAGGCAGTATAAGTTTCAATAAGGTTTTTAATGAAGCAACTGCATCTTAGATATTGAAGCATGTATTGCAATAACCAGGACAATAAAGCATGACAGGATAAAAATGGTGACAAGGAGAGTGAAGCATAGAAATAACGCTAACATATTGTCACTAGAGTCAATAGACTAATTCCTACCTAGGCTATATTAGAGCACAGCATGTTAAGCTCTAATTCTGCCCTTCAGGTTCCCCTGGGAGGACATCATTCCCTGTACCTGAGCAAAGGCCTGAAGTGTGCATAAGCAGCTGTAGCGAAGCATTCGGCAATCAGCATACAGTCATGGTTCTCTGGCTGGAATCTCCCTCTAACGTGTAAGGGACAGGGAAGTGTTTTTATAATAAAACAGCTGATGTTCTGACTTATGCTATACAAAATTCACATACTACAGCACTGATGAACAATATAGTGCGTAAAAAATACAAAATAACACTGGATATTTCCAGTGGTTGTTTCTGCCAGAATATAGCACCTGAGAGTAGAGATTTAACAAGTTTCAGTGCACTAGGCTCACAGAAAAAATTATATTGTTTACCTCAGGGGTACAAGAACAGCCCAGGACTGTTCGCAGCTCGTGTGACTGCAATTTTGCACGACATTGACCCTGAAGCGTTGTCCTATGTAGATGATATCTGTCTTACGGATGATGAATTGCTACAACATTTAAGACTGGTAGCCCGCATTGTTGTAGAATGTGCTGAATTTGGCTACAAATTAAACTTAAAAAAAACAAAAATAGCCTTCCTTAGTGTCCTGTTTCTAGGGTATGAGCTAGCAAGTGAAGGAAAGAGCCTAGCGCCACAATTCTTAGAAAAATGCGCACAACTACAACCTCCAAACACGATCAAAAAACTCCAATCTCTATTGGGCTTTCTAAATTTTGGCAGAACTTACATTCCAGATTATGCTTCACGCATTAAACCTTTATATGACTTAATACGTCCTGACTTCTCATGTAAATTTTGGACAGTCGGTCACACATGAATACTTAGGGAACTGCAGACAGACATGCTTGCAGCACAACACCTACACACGAGGGACAACAAAACACACTTGGACATCAGAGTAATTGCTGGGGCCATTGGTTTCACTTATGTAACCTTTAATGAGGGTGAGACTGTCCCGATAGCTTCCAAATCACATTTGTACTCAGTTGCAGAACAACGCTTTGCTCCCACTGAGAAACTTCTCCCTGCTGTTCAGATGGCTGTCATTAAAGAAAGACCTCTAGTCTAGGGCAAACGCATTAGTGTAATTTCTCCAATTCCAGCCCTAGAGGCTGTCACAAAAGCAAGCGTCCCAAACGCTAAAGCATTACATCCACGTTGGAATCAATGGGCCACGTCTTTGACAGCCACTGATGTAGACTACATCTTTGACCCAAAGTTACAAACTCAAGAATTTTTGCAATACGAGCTGGAATACCCAATTCCAGCAAACAAATTGCCTATCAAACAATATCACAGAGTCATGTACACCGATGGTTCAGCGCAACCTGCAATAGGCACAAAGCGTCAATAATCTGCTGCTTGCGCAGTCGTAAGTGGCTATATGGAGGACAATAAGTTCTGTCAACTCCATACATTTACGCAAGCCCTATGGGATTGCACAGCACAATTAGCAGAGCTCAAAGCTCTGGTGATGGAACGGGAACATACGGATGCTGCACAGTATACACTGATTGTTTGTGATTCATACTATTTTGTCCAGTCCTTCAATGAATACCTGCATTACTGGCACCCAGAATGGGTTCAGAGATTCTAAAGGCAACACAATTAAACACAGACTTCTGTGGGGGAAAGTAGCGGATTTGAAAGAAATGCTACCAAATGTCCATGTTGTACACACACTTGGACACCAGCGCGTTGGAATACACGTTGCTGGGAATACATTGGCTGATGAAGCTGCAAAGTCAGCAGTAGCTGTGGCTGCTGTTGCTGCAGTAACTCGTTTTAGTATGAAACCGGACGCAGACATATGGGCTGCCGTGAAAGCTACGGCTGATGGTACGCCCTATCCAAAAGCATTGCCTGACAAATATTCTTACTGAATGGGAGGTTGCCTGAACGCTGAAGTTAAGATACCAGGCGTAGGGGTGCAAGATATTCCCAACAAAGATATAACACCACAATTGATTGAAGCAGCGCACAAAGTGGAAGCATCTGCCCATGCTGGTGTGGCGGCTACAATATCAATCTTAAAAGCCCGATATTGGTGGCCAGGCCTCTACAAGGAGACCAAGCAGTATGTCCTTTGTTGTGACATCTGCCAACAAATTAAAGTTTCCACTGCCAAATGACCGCCGCGGAAACCCCTCTTGATTTCAAATAAACCTTTACAATATGTGTACTTGGACCATTGCAGTCCCCTAACACCGGACAGTGCATACAAGTATATTCTGGTCGCTGTTGACTCTTGCTCCAGATTGCTATGGGTGTGGCCACAACGCTCGTCTGACACTCGAACTGTTATTAAAGATTTGCAAGTCTTTATCGGTATATATGAAGTTGCGGCTTTCCACTCGGACTTCAATCTACACTTTCGCCTCAAGGGCATTCAGGGATGCCATGGCTTCGTTGGGGGTCAAACTCCAGTACTTGTCTCCATTTCATCCCGAAGGAAATAGTGTCGTGGAGCGATTAAACCGTGATTTAAAGCAATCCTTAACAGCCAGAGTCTTAGGTACGGGTCGTAGTTGGCTTAATCACCTGTATGGAGTTCAGAGAGCCCTTAGCAATCTGCCTAGGAGGTCCCTGGGGGGTCGTACTTCATATGAGTGCCTTTTTGGAACTCAAAATTATGTTCTAGATCTTGATGGCCCTGGTGTGGAGGCAGCGGAAACACCCTTTGACATAAATGAACGTGTCACTGTCTTACAGGATTTACAACAGTTCAGTGACGACAGTTGCCTCCACAGGAATCAAGGATGTACCTGTAACGCCTACTGGCTGGATTCCTGGAGTCGGGGATCTAGTACGTGAAAAGGTTGCTGTGAAAATGAAATTTGGTCCTTCTTATCGAGCACCAGTCCCAGTCTTGGGAATACGCGGTACCACAACTGTAATTCTACCACTATTGGCAGGTGCCAAAGAAAATCGGTTTGTTTCCATCTACAATGTCAAACTACACCATGTGGCCGATCCTGCACAGCAGACCAGGAGGAACAACCAGTAGTTCCCGAATCCCTCTCACTTCTGGTCAGGACGTTCCTCTTGTAAGTAGCAACACCTCTCCGAGCTCGGGGAGGGTGGAAAATAATCCTGCATTGGCTCCACTAACATCTAATAATACAGAAATAGTTGATTGATTTGATGCAACTTCAACACAAACTGATGGTGCTATTTATTCTGTGCCACTGCGAGAAACACAAACTCATCCAACTTTTACAGCTCCAGTTTTTGCACGAACTGCTTCTGGATATTTGCTGACATCAATGATGACTTCTTAGACTCATTCGCCTATTCAACACCTGAACTGTCAAGAACATGTAAGCTAATTAACTGGCTTTATTTTTCCATGGAACTATCTGTGGCTTTCCTTGACTGTACAAGCTTTCCTACTTTGGATTGGTTTTGTCATCACTTTCTTTTGGTTAATACTTGATCATTTTCTTCCTGAAAAATCAATGGTTGAACTGGTGGATGAGGTCCTAAAACCACATTTTGAATCACACAAAGTCTGAAGAGACTTGTCTTTTGTGAAGATTTCTGCAATACCAATTCCTGATGGGATTGTTTGGGATAAAGGAACTTTTGATATAAACGGCCCTACGGAGGTCATTCAAATACCACATGTGTTTAAACTCTCCATGAATGATATAATAATACCAGGCATTGTTTCTGATGATTGGGATGTGAAAACAGTTGATTCTATGATGACTGAATTGCAGTATTATACTGTATTTGAAAACGAAGATGTTTATCAATCTAAAGAAAATTATGGTGATATGTTTTGCTATAATTATTATGGGCACCATTTCATACACCGAGCAAGCAGCCCCAAAACTGTTTTTATTTATACACAATGGGAACACTGTCCAACTCTACCACAAGGGAGTTCCAAAACGTATTCTGAAATGTTTGCATATTTTTCTGGGCATGATGTTAAAAATTCTGAGTCATATTATTTTTATTTGCCAACTACTGAAAACATACACATATTATTGACAAATACAAAATGTATATATTCGGATTCCTTTGTTTCCCTGTTGATTATAGAAGGCTATGAATATTGGCTGAAGTCGATTGACTTAAAAAGTGTGTGGAGAACTAGGCATTGGCAAATAAGGGAAAAGGAAGCTTTATTCAGAGCATGCCTGATATTCTTAAATGAAACAGTACAACAAACAAGTTGTCTAGGTTTAGCAAAGATCAAAGAATTAAACACGCCCAGTATACCTGCCCCTGCAAGATTTTATAAATGGCAAAAATATACAAATGCAACTGAAGATCAGCTCAACGAATGGGTCCATACTGGTACATTTAATGTTTCACTGACACGTCATGGCGGGTGGTTATTGTGGCCAGTAGACACAAATGGGTGTCACCAACGTTTTATCAACTCCTCTGGGGGTTTTAGAACTAATAGGCCGGGCCCTCGCTATATATCATTTGAACATGCGGGTATAGTTACAACATACAGTGTCGGGAAGCTATGCCAGCAATAGTTAAGAACTTCCTCACTAGATGCGGTTATAGAACACCTTAGTCTCCTGTCCAATAATACCGATTTACAGGACTTCCTGTTAGGCCCCAGAAAACACATCAGAAAGCGTTTCTTATATGAAGTATATAATGAAATTTGGAAGCTTTCCCAACAAGAAGCAGCTGCCCGGTTAAGGCAACTAGACCAGGAAAATCTAAAAAAGGCATTAGCTGTTGTGGATAATGAGATTAATACCCTGTCCGACTGGATATACACCTTAAATAACATTGAGGGTCATTCTGACCCTGGCGGCCACCGACCACGGGAGCACCGCCAACAGGCTGGCGGTGCTCCAATGAGCATTCTGACCGTGGCGGTTCAGCCGCGGTCAGAAGCGGAAAGTCAGCGGTCTCCCGCTGACTTTCCGCTGCTCATTGGAATCCTCCATGGCTGCGGAGCGCGCTCCGCAGCCATGAGGATTCTGACCCCCCCTACCGCCATCCAGTTCATGGCGGGAAAGCCGCCATGAACAGGATGGCGGTAGGGGGGGTCGCGGGGCCCCTGGGGGCCCCTGCCGTGCCCATGCCAATGGCATGGGCACGGCAGGGGCCCCCATAAGAGGGCCCCAAAATGTATTTCACTGTCTGCCTTGCAGACAGTGAAATACGCGACGGGTGCAGTAGCACCCGTCGCACCTTCCCACTCCGCCGGCTCGATTACGAGCCGGCATCCTCGTGGGAAGGTCGTTTTCCCCTGGGCTGGCGGGCGGTTTAACTGGAACCGCCCGCCAGCCCAGGGGAAAACTCGTAATACCCGCCGCGGTCTTTTGACCGCGGCGCGGTAATTTGGAGGGCGGGATCCTGGCGGGCGGCCTCCGCCACCCGCCAGGGTCATAATGAGGCCCATTGTCTCTTCTGCTATAGACATTATACAAACAGATATGTCTTCCTTACATCACGGACAGAGTCAGCTAAGGTCCATTATGCAGTTGGGTTGTACACTTCAAACACTGAAGGCGGGTCGCGTTCCCTGGCAACATGTCAGCGGGAGGTAAATATTTTCTTCCTTTATTTTATCGCAACAACAACAACTAATGGCTAAGAAAGAAGCGACTTATGTCATGTTAAACATTGAGAAATTAGAAAGGTTTCCTTTTACTGCGGCTAAAATACCATCTGCTGAGTGGCTAATACACTGGATCATTAATCTGCCTATTTCTACACTTCAATTCACCTCCTGTTTAAAACACATTCTGGTAGGCAGATATGAAAGGCTGGGAGATAGTTACATCCATGAGCACATGTCAACAGTCTTCACTATTGAGGAGAACATAGGTGCCATTTGAAAGCATCTGGAACATAGGTCTAATCAAGAGGACTGGAACTCCCTTCAGATAACAAGCCACGTTCGCTGCCGAAGCTTTACACGCCTCGTGCAAGGACAGCTGTTTACAAACCATCAAATGGCTGGCAGAAGTCTCACATTCACTACCGCTAAGAAAGACCTCTTTCACTCCACTTAGACATTTGTATGAGAAGGGTAGCTCGCACACCTCATGGATGTAACTATCTCCCAGCCTTTCATATCTGCCTTTTGGAATGTGTTTTAAACAGGACGTGAATTGAAGCATTGAAATAGGCAGATTAATGACCCCGTGTATTAACCACTCAAAAGATGGTATTTCAGCCACAGTAAAATGCAACTTTTCTAACTTTTCAATGTTTAACATAAGTCGCTTCTTTCTTAGCCATTAGTTGTAGTTGTCACATTAACTTAAATGTAGAAAATATGTCCCTTGCGCTAACGTGTTGCCAGGGAATGCGACCTGCATTCAATGTTTGAAGTGTCCAACCCAGCTCTATAATAGACCTTAGTTGACTCTGTCCATGGTGTATAGAAGACATATCACTTTGTATTATGTCTATTGCAGAAGAGACAATGTTATTTAGGGTCCATATATCCAGTCGGACAGCGTATTAATCCCATTATCTACAACAGCTAATGCCTTCTGTAAATTATCCTGGTCTATTTGCCTTAACCACGCAGCAGCTTCTTGTTGGGAAAGGTTACAAATTTCATTATATACTTTATACAAGAAGCGCTTTCTGCGTTGTTTTCTAGGGCCTAACAGAAAGTCCTGTAACTCAGTCTTATTAGACAGGAGACTGAGATGTTCCATAACAGCATCTAGTGAGGAACTCTCCAACCATTGCTGGCATAGTTTCCCTACACTGTATGTTGTTACTATACCTGCATGTTCGAATGATACATAGCAAGGGTCCGGCCTATTAGTTCTAAACCCCAGTGAAATTTATAAAACGTTCATGACACCCATTGGTATCTATTGGCCACAATAACCACCCGCCAGGACGTGACAGTGAAGCATTAAACGTGCCATTCTGGACCCATTCATCAAGCTGATCTTATGTTGCATTTATATATTTTTGCTATTTATGAAATTTGGCAGGGGCAGGAATAGTGGGCGCATTCAGGCCCATATTTATTCTTTTTTAGTGCTGCATTTGTGTCATTTTTTGACGCAAAAGCAGAGCAAACTTACAAATACAATTGTATTTTGTAAGTTTGCACTGATTTTGCATCAAGAAACACCGCAAATGCTGTGCTAAAAAAGTATAAATATGGGCCTCAATTCCTTAATCTTTGCTCTGCCTAAACAACTTGTTTGTTGCACAGTGTCATTTAAAAATATAATTTGAACAGGTATCAGACATGCTCTAAATAAAGCTTTCTTCCCCCCTGTTTGCCAATTTCATGTTCCCAACACACTTTTTAAATCAATCGATATCAGCCAATATTGATAGCCTTCTATAGCCAACCAGGAAACAAAGGAATCCGAATAAAAAATGTTCCTATCTGTTAATAATATGTGTACATTTTCCATTGATACCAATTTAAAATAATATTACTCAGCATTTTTAACATTGTGCCCAGAGAAATATGTAAACTTTGAAGAGTATGTTTTAGAACTCCCCTATAGTGGAGTTGGACAATGTTCCTATTGTGTATAATTAAAAATAGTATTTGGGGTACTTGCTCTGTGAATGAAATGGTGCCCATAATAATGATAGTAAAACATGACATCCATAATTCTCTTTAGAATGATAAACATTTTCATTTTCAAATACAATATGATACTGCAATTCAGTCATCATAGAATCAACTGTTTTCACATCCCAATCATCAGAAACAACTCAGGGTATTAATACATCATTCATTGAAAGTTTAAACACATATGGTATTTGAATGACCTCTGTGGGGCCATATATATCAAATGTTACTTTATCCCAAACAATCCCATCAGGAATTGGTGTAGCGGAAATGTTCACAAAAGACAAGTCTCTGCGGACCTTGTAAGAAGAAGAATCCACCAGTTTAACTGTTGATCTTTCAGGAAGAAAATGACTATGTATTAATAAAAAGAATGTTATAACAAAACCAATCCAAATTAGGAAAGCCAGTATAGTCAAGGAAAGCCACTGATAATTCCATGGGATAATAAAGTAAGTTGCTTTAAACCAGTTTATCAGCTTACGTGTTTTTGACAATTCAGATATAGAAGAGGTGAATGAGTCTGAAACGGTGTAGTTGATGTCGGCAAAGTATCCAGAAGCAGTTCGTGCAAAAGCTGGAGCCGTGTTTGAAGGTGGAGAACCGGTGGGTGTTTCCTGTGGTGGTTCAGAATAAATTATGCCATCCATCTGTGTTGAAGTTGTGTCAATTCAATCAATTATTTCTGTATTGTTTGTTGAAAAAGATGTCAGTGGAACTAATGCAAGATCATTTTCCACCCTCCCCAAGCTCGGAGAGGTATCAGTGTTGCTGCTTGCAACTTGTAGAGGGCCTTCTTGGCCAGTAGTGAGAGGGATTCGGGAACTACTGGCTGTTCCTCTTGGTCTGCTGTGTAGGATCGGCCACATGTTGTAACTTGACATTGTCGATAGATACAAAGCTGTTTTCTTTAGCAGCAGCTAACGTGGTAGAATGACAGTTCTGGTACCATGTATTCCCAAGATTGGAACCGGTGCACGATAAGAAGGACCAAACTCTTTTTTCACAGCAATCTTTTGACATACTAGATCCCCAGCTTTAGGAATCCAGCCGGTAGGTGGTATTACTGGCACATCCTTAATTCCTGTGGAGGCAGCACTGGAAGAAGCATTGTCGTCATGGAACTGTTGTAATTCCTGCAAGACAGTGACATGTTAATTTATGTCAAAAGGTGTTTCTGCCGCCTCCACGCCAGGACCATCAAGATCTGTAACATACATATGAGTTCCAAACAGGCACTCGTATGAAGTACGACACCCCCAGGGACCTTCTAGTCAGATTATTAAGTGCTCTCTGGACTCCATACAGGTGATTAAGCCAACTACGACCCATACCTAAGACTCTGGCTGTTAAGGACTGCTTTAAATCACGGTTTTGTCGCTCCACAACACTATTTCTCTCGGGATCAAATAGAGACAAGTAATGGAGTTGGACCCCTAAAGAGGCAATGGCGTCCCTGAATGCCCTTGAGACAAAAGCAGAGCATTCTGGTAAGAGTGGAAAGCCGCAACTGCATATGTACCAATAAAGACTTGAAAATCTTTAATAACAGTCCGAGTGTCAGCCGAGCATTGTGGCCACACCCATAAAAATCTGGAGCAGGAGTCAACAGCGACTAAAATGTATGTGTATGCACTGTCTGGTTTTAGAGGACCACAATGGTCCAAGTACACACATTGTAATGGTTTGTTGGAAATTAAGAAGGGTGTCTGCGGTGGGCGTCTAGCAGTGGAAACTTTAATTTGTTGGCAGATGTCACAGCAAAGAACATACTGCTTGGTCTGTTTATATAGACCTGACCACCAATAACGTGCTTGCAACAATGATATTGTAGCCGCCACACCAGCATGGTCCAATGCAGCCCCCCCCATGCGCTGCTTTAATCAACTCTGATCTTTTATCTTTGTTGGGAATAGATCGAACCCCTACGCCTGGTATTTTTACCTCAGCATTTAGGCAGCCTCCAATTCGGTAGGAATATTTACCAGGGAATGCTTTTGGGTAGGGCGTACCTTCAGCCGTAGCTTTCACGGCAGCCCATATGTCATCATCCGGTTTTGCTCCTGAGCAGGTTACTGCAGCAACAGTGGCCGTAGCTACTGCGGACTTGGCGGCTTCATCAGCCAGTGTATTTCCAGCAGCGTGTATTCCAATGTGCTAGAGTCCAAGTGTATGTACAACATGGACATTTGGTAGCGTTTCCTTGAGATTCGCTACTTTCCCCCACAGAAGTCTTTGTTTAATGGTGTTGCCTTTAGAATCTCTGAACCCATTCTGGCCCCAGTAATGCAGGTATTCATTGAAGGACTGGACACAGTAGACGAATCACAAACAATCAGGGTTAACTTTGCAGGATCCGTATGTTCCAGTGCCATCACCAGAGCCCTTAGCTCTGCTAAGTGTGCTGTGCAATCTCCTAGGGTTTGCGTGAACGTATGTTGGGGACAAAATGTATTATCCTCCATAAAACCGCTTACGACTGCCCAAGCAGCGAAGTATTGATGCTTTGTGCCAATTGCAGGTTGCGCTGAGCCATCAGTGTACACGACTCTTTGATACTGATCAATAGGCAGTGTTTTTGCTGGAACTGGGTTTTCTAGTTATATTGCAAAAATTCTTGAGTTTGTAATTTTGGGTCAAAGACATCAGTGGCTGTCAAAGACGTTGCCCATTGAATCCAATGTGAATGTAATATTTTAGCGTTTGGAACGCTGGCTTTGGTAACAGCCTCAAGGGCTGGGATTGGAGAAACAACAATTATGCGTTTACCTTGGGATAGAGATCTTTAGATAGACAGCCATCTGAACAGCAGTGAGAATTTTCTCAGTGGGAGCAAAGCGTTGTTCTGCTGCTGAGTACAAATGTGATTTGTATGCTATTGGGACTTTCTCACCCTCGTTGAAAGTTAAATAGGTGAATCCAATGGCACCAGCAATTACTCTGATGACCAAGTGTGTTTTGTTGTCCCTAGTGTGTAAGTGGTGTGCTGCAAGCATGTCTGTTTGCAAAGCTCTTAGTATGCATGCGTGTTCAACAGTTCACAATTTACTTGAAAAGTCAGGACATATTAAGTCATATAAAGGTTTTATGTGCGATGCATAATCAGGAATGTATGTTCTGCCAAAAATTTAGGAAACCCAATATAGATTGGAGTTTTTTAATGATATTTGGTGGTTGTAACTGTGCGCATTTCTCCAAGAATTGTGGTGCTAGGCTCTTTCCTTCACTTGACAGCTCATATCCCAAAAACAGGATGCTAAGGAAGGCTATTTTTGTTTTTTTGAAATTGAATTTGTAGATGAACTCGGCAAATCCTACAACAATGCGGGCTACCTGTCTTAGATATTGCAGTAGTTCATCATCTTTGAGATAAATATCATCTACATCGGATGTACCTGTAACGCCTACTGGCTGGATTCCTGGAGTCGGGGATCTAGTACGTGAAAAGGTTGCTGTGAAAAAGAAAGTTGGTTCTTCTTATCGAGCACCAGTCCCAGTCTTGGGAATACGCGGTACCACAACTGTAATTCTACCACCATTGGCAGGTGCCAAAGAAAATCGGTTTGTTTCCATCTACAATGTCAAACTACACCATGTGGCCGATCCTGCACAGCAGACCAGGAGGAACAACCAGTAGTTCCCGAATCCCTCTCACTTCTGGTCAGGACGTTCCTCTTGTAAGTAGCAACACCTCTCCGAGCTCGGGGAGGGTGAAAAATAATCCTGCATTGGCTCCACTAACATCTAATAATACAGAAATAGTTGATCGATTTGATGCAACTTCAACACAAACTGATGGTGCTATTTATTCTGTGCCACTGCGAGAAACACAAACTCATCCAACTTTTACAGCTCCAGTTTTTGCATGAACTGCTTCTGGATATTTGCTGACATCAATGATGACTTCTTAGACTCATTCGCCTATTCAACACCTGAACTGTCAAGAACATGTAAGCTAATTAACTGGCTTTATTTTTCCATGGAACTATCTGTGGCTTTCCTTGACTGTACAAGCTTTCCTACTTTGGATTGGTTTTGTCATCACTTTCTTTTGGTTAATACATGGTCATTTTCTTCCTGAAAAATCAATGGTTGAACTGGTGGATGAGGTCCTAAAACCACATTTTGAATCACACAAAGTCTGAAGAGACTTGTCTTTTGTGAAGATTTCTGCAATACCAATTCCTGATGGGATTGTTTGGGATAAAGGAACTTTTGATATAAACGGCCCTACGGAGGTCATTCAAATACCACATGTGTTCAAACTCTCCATGAATGATATAATAATACCAGGCATTGTTTCTGATGATTGGGATGTGAAAACAGTTGATTCTATGATGACTGAATTGCAGTATTATACTGTATTTGAAAACGAAGATGTTTATCAATCTAAAGAAAATTATGGTGATATGTTTTGCTATAATTATTATGGGCACCATTTCATACACCGAGCAAGCAGCCCCAAAACTGTTTTTGTTTATACACAATGGGAACACTGTCCAACTCTACCACAAGGGAGTTCCAAAACGTATTCTGAAATGTTTGCATATTTTTCTGGGCATGATGTTAAAAATTCTGAGTCATATTATTTTTAATTGCCAACTACTGAAAACATACACATATTATTGACAAATACAAAATGTATATATTCGGATTCCTTTGTTTCCCTGTTGATTATAGAAGGCTATGAATATTGGCTGAAGTCGATTGACTTAAAAAGTGTGTGGAGAACTAGGCATTGGCAAATAAGGGAAAAGGAAGCTTTATTCAGAGCATGCCTGATATTCTTAAATGAAACAGTACAACAAACAAGTTGTCTAGGTTTAGCAAAGATCAAAGAATTAAACACGCCCAGTATACCTGCCCCTGCAAGATTTTATAAATGGCAAAAATATACAAATGCAACTGAAGATCAGCTCAACGAATGGGTCCATACTGGTACATTTAATGTTTCACTGACACGTCATGGCGGGTGGTTATTGTGGCCAGTAGACACAAATGGGTGTCACCAACGTTTTATCAACTCCTCGGGGGTTTTAGAACTAATAGGCCGGGCCCTCGCTATATATCATTTGAACATGCGGGTATAGTTACAACATACAGGCCCTCATTCTGACCCTGGCGGTCGGCGGAGAGACGGCGGTCGGACCGCGAACAGACCGGCGGTATTAAAAATGGCATTCTGACCGCGGCGGTCCCCGCCGCGACCGACCGCTACTTCTCCACTCCGACCGCCGCGGCGGTCATGACCGCGGGGCTGGAGTTTGCGCACTCCGGCCCGGCGGTCGTTCCAAGACCGCCAAGGGTATTATGACCCTGCCTACCGCCGCGGTTTCTTGCGGGCGGGAACCGCCGTGCGAACCATGGCGGTAAGCACTATCGGGGCCAGGGAATTCCTTCCCTGGCACTGATAGGGGTCTCCCCCACCCCCCACTACCCACCCGAGTCCTCCCCCCACACCCTCCACTCCCCTGCCACCCCCCAGAGGTGGTACGAACCCCCTCCCCACCCCCACCCCGACATGCACATACATGTACCCCGACATGCACACACCCCCAACATGCACATATACACACCCCCTACACACACATACACAACGGGGACACATACCCGCACACATACATGCCGACATGCGCACCTGCCGAACAGCACACATTACCCATAGACACAGCAGCACCCCCCGCCCGCATACACGCACTCACACACCCCCTCTACACACTCACACGCACACCCCCATGCACGCCCACATCACACAACACCCCCCCACCCCCTCCCCTCACGGACGATCAACTTACCTTGTGCGTTGGTCCTCCGGGAGGCAACGGGAGCCATAGGGACGTGACCGCCAACAGAAGACCGCCAACAGAAGACCGCCACACAGAAATGTGGGTCGTAATTCTGTGGGCGGTGTTCTGCTGGCGTGGCGGTGGAGGTTGACCAGTCTCCACTTTCCCGCCGACCGCCAGTGTGGCTGCTGGCGGTTTTCCGGCGGAACGCTCCCAGCGGTCAGAATGCGCACAGCGGCACACCGCCGCGGTCGGCGGTCTTCACCGCGGCGGTAACTCAGCGGTCTTGCGAAAAGACCGCCAAGGTCAGAATGAGGGCCACAGTGTCGGGAAGCTATGCCAGCAATAGTTAAGAACTTCCTCACTAGATGCGGTTATAGAACACCTTAGTCTCCTGTCCAATAATACCGATTTACAGGACTTCCTGTTAGGCCCCAGAAAACACCTCAGAAAGCGTTTCTTATATGAAGTATATAATGAAATTTGGAAGCTTTCCCAACAAGAAGCAGCTGCCCGGTTAAGGCAACTAGACCAGGAAAATCTAAAAAAGGCATTAGCTGTTGTGGATAATGAGATTAATACCCTGTCCGACTGGATATACACCTTAAATAACATTGTCTCTTCTGCTATAGACATTATACAAACAGATATGTCTTCCTTACATCGCGGACAGAGTCAGCTAAGGTCCCTTATGCAGTTGGGTTGTACACTTCAAACACTGAAGGCGGGTTGCGTTCCCTGGCAACATGTCAGCGGGAGGTAAATATTTTCTTCCTTTATTTTATCGCAACAACAACAACTAATGGCTAAGAAAGAAGCGACTTATGTCATGTTAAACATTGAGAAATTAGAAAGGTTTCCTTTTACTGCGGCTAAAATACCATCTGCTGAGTGGCTAATACACTGGATCATTAATCTGCCTATTTCTACACTTCAATTCACCTCCTGTTTAAAACACATTCTGGTAGGCAGATATGAAAGGCTGGGAGATAGTTACATCCATGAGCACATGTCAACAGTCTTCACTATTGAGGAGAACATAGGTGCCAGTTGAAAGCATCTGGAACATAGGTCTAATCAAGAGGACTGGAACTCCCTTCAGATAACAAGCCACGTTCGCTGCTGAAGCTTTACACGCCTCGTGCAAGGACAGCTGTTTACAAACCATCAAATGGCTGGCAGAAGTCTCACATTCACTACCGCTAAGAAAGACCTCTTTCACTCCACTTAGACATTTGTATGAGAAGGGTAGCTCGCACACCTCATGGATGTAACTATCTCCCAGCCTTTCATATCTGCCTTTTGGAATGTGTTTTAAACAGGACGTGAATTGAAGCATTGAAATAGGCAGATTAATGACCCGTGTATTAACCACTCAACAGATGGTATTTCAGCCACAGTAAAATGCAACTTTTCTAACTTTTCAATGTTTAACATAA